>NC_142716.1:23282845-23592632 GCF_055471065.1 Atractosteus spatula | reverse complement strand
GCATTAGCTTCTTTGTGTTTCAAGTACTTTCCCATTTTTTCTATATGTTAATTGGTGTAATTTTTTTATATTCACATCGTAAATGTAACATTGTAAATGTAAACTCTAATAGGAATATGAATAGTTATATTCCACATGTGAGAATTACAGGTAGGGTATTCGGCTAGTATTCAGAATAACAGGTAAAATTCCATTTTCCCAAAACAATATTTCAGCAACAGACATATATGAGGTACATAGCAGTAGACACTCTAGATTTGGTTTAGATCCTAAGGATGTTATCATGACCATTTGATGGAAACAGGACATTTACACATACATATATGAGCTCTTACAACATACACTGTAAATATGTTATGTAGTACATTTGTTTCCTCATCATTTGCATAATATTTATAGGCATAAAACTGCATTATGTACTGTTGCTTTCCCCCACAGTCCAAAGAAAGTAGCTTCTGTAAAACAATTGACCTTGGTGTGAATCCAGGTCCCCAGTGCTGCAAGACAGCAATGCTAATCACTCTGCCACCTTCCTTACATCTTCACCTTCCCGCTTTGTTGAAGTTATAAAATAATGCACACACATTTTTAAGCTTATCTTTTTATTAAAAACCTGGATAGTCAAACTAAAGACCTCCAGAGGTAAAGTAAGTTTCAATATTTTATCAAATAAAAGAGAATAAAATATTAAAAGAAAAGAAATATTCAAACATGTGAACTCATTATTTGATGGAAGCACCTCTGACAGCAAGTAAGCTACAAGTACCTGGTTAAGTCACTACTAACGTTTCACAACATTTGGTATAATTTGTATTATATTCTTCTTGGGTTTCTCAAATTGAAATTCCCACTCAACCACAATCCTCTGAATGTCAAAATATCTTGGTCGTTCATGGTAATACAAGAAATTGCATATGGCCAATAAAGGGATCTGATCTAATTGCTTATTGAAAGTATTTTGCAAAGGTGTTATCATTTTGTGTTTTATCTGAAATTAAATTCTAGTAACTTGAAAACGTCCCCAGAGCTAAGGTAGGAGCCTATGCCACCTGGATGTATGGACTTAGCAGTCATAGCTAAAAAAGAAAATAACCAAGCACTGCAAAAACAGTTACAGATGTTTATTTTGCTTTTTAAAGAGCATATAAGAAAGTGATTTAGAGTTCATATTAATAATATAAGGTATCAAACAAGAGGAGGCCATTTGACCCACTGTGCTCATTTAGTTGCTAGTAGCTTGTTTATCGTAAGATCTCCTCCAGCCATTGCTTAAATGTCTCCAGAGAATTGGGCTTAACAACATGGCTTGGCTTTTGGTATAGCTTGGCTATGCTAAAGTAAAGTGAAGTAAAAATATTTCCAAAAATCTGAATTCATCCCTAGCAGTATAATTTTGATCACAAAAGGGGATGAATGACTGTATCCATGTATACATTTTACATACAAATAAACAGATTGTATATTTTACTTCATCCATTTACTGAGTAAATCCTCTGATCCTGGGCTTGCTCCAGGATCAGGTGCTGGTCAACAAACAGGAGTAGGAGGCTTAAGATCAGGTTCATAGGGTTTGAACAGGTGGTACTCTGCAGTGCAAATTGTGCTTGCCAAAATAAAATATTCTTTCCATATCAAGGAACCTGACAGCACATTTAAAAAAACATTAGGAGGTAAGAGTTAGTTTTAATTTATTCTACAGTTATTCTACAGTTAGCCCAGTCCCAGAATAGGTAAAATGAAATGTCCCAGGTAAAATTATTATGGATAATTTTTTTAAATTAGTTTAAATTAGTTAGAGACAATGAGTTCTTAGTTCTCTGGGACAGCTTTGGTGAGAAGAGAAATAATTCAGGCAGACTTAGTTAAACAAATAAACAATGACAATACACACTATACATACACACTACAAAAAAAACATACAGATGCAGCCATTCAAAATGCACGGCACAAACCCGTATCGCGGGCAACTACCCACAAGCCACCGCAGTCTACCGCAGTAAGTGATTGGCAGGCCAAAATGACCGACAGGGGCACTCGTGGTTCATTGGTCGGTAATGAAAAGATTTAATCATTTAATCTCTTTACTGTGCATGTTTTAATCTGCTAAGTATTGAATATTTATATGGAATTTTACCACTAAAGGGAAATTTTAGTAGCTGAGCATAAAAAGAAGAGGAGCATAACGCATCTGAAGCTCATAAACTATATTAATTAAGGAACATAAACATATTACTGTATGTAAACTGTACTGTATATGGCTGGTCTTGGTAGTTTAAAGAAAAAATACACACCAGTCTTCCATTTCTCCCTAAACATTTTAAGCATGAAAGTTTTATGAAACGGTACCCAAATATGCGATTGCTGTATAGAATGAATTTAATTTTAAAAAATTATTTAACACGAAAATCAAGCTGTTTACATCTTCCGCCTGAGAACAGTCACCCGTTGCTACCCAACGCAGAAACACAGCCACTAACTAGCAAAGAGAGGACATTAGCTAGCCAATATGATAAAGAAATAAATGATTATTTTGTTTATTTCTTTTGCACATTTATTTGAACATTTCCATCGCTTGTACAAGCACTTGGAAACTGTCCAATCCCTAGTTCATCAGGCATTTTCTTTTACGCTGCGGGCATTCTCCCGGTCTGGCTCCAGTCTGTGTCTTCTAGGATATAATGCCAGCGAACTCTTGTTTTTATGTCCACTATAACAGACAATCTCCTTTGCTTTTAACCGAGCGTTTAATAATTTCCTAAAATGAAAATGATTTACTTTATTTCCCTCATGGGATCAATAAAAGTATCTATCATCTGTCTAAACTATGGGACAGAATTCTGGGGTCTCCCCATACCAGAGATTATGGTAGGGCTTCAGAATGGTGATTGGCTGATACCATCTGACACCCCTCCGATTGGAGAAAAAAGACGTGCTGGTTTGCTATACATACAGTACTGTACCAGGAAGAGGATTTCTTTCTATTCGAAACGTGTATTTTAAAAGTTTAAGAAGTAAAAACCTTACAGCGTACACAGATTTCTAAACTGATCAGGATCGTTATCTCTGTGTTATGCATAATAATGTTCACCGCTCTGTCCAGCAAATTAATAATAAACTTTATTTTATATAGCGTTTTAAACGAATAAGTAATTAGATTGCTCATAAATCTAATCACTTATTCTACATAAACACAGCGTAATTGCTCTCTGAAAATGCTTTTTCTTTTTATTTAGGCTCAGATTTCAACTATAGATCGTATTATTATATTATTATAATAATATTATAAGTATTATTATATACTTTCTTGGAAAAATGTCTTTTATGTAAACCATGTTTGCTATTAATTCATTTAGGGCTAGAATATGTTCATTGTCTTCCAATCGAGTCGAGTTGGCATTAGAAGCTTGCCACAATTAAAAGAAGCAATTAAACACAGCGTAATTGCTCTCTGAAAATGCTTTTTCTTTTTATTTAGCCTCAGATTTCAACTATACAGATGCAGCCATTCAAAATGCACGGGCGATACTGCATTATTTTCCGGTACGCTGTACGCAGTCTACCGCGAGTTACCGGTAAATACCGTGAGTTACCGGTAAATACCGCTAGCAAAATAATAGTATCCGGAATTTCCGCAAGGTGGAGCTAATAAAGCTCAACCTCTCATGTTTGAGCTGTCGCCATCAAAGTCTTTAACGAAGATATTACTAATAGTATTAATAATAAATGACCTTGGACAAGCTGTATTGCTCTGGTCCACATTATTTTTTTCATTGACCATCTTTGTAAAAGTAACACCACAGCATTTCGCAATCACGCATTTTTTTCCAATCATGCAAAGTACAGTAATTTTTGAGAATCGATTCACCATGCCTTTCACATGCTCATAAAAGAGATTGATTTAGGAACATAAACATATTACCATATGCAAACTGTACTGTATACAGTATGTATATGTATATTTAATGTCTTAACTGTGCCCGTTTAAGTATTGAATATTTATATGGAATTTTACCACTGAAGGGAAATCTTAGTGCCTGAGCATAAAAAGAATAGGACCATACTGAAACGCGTGTGAAGGCCATAAACGATATTAATTTTGGAACATAAACATACAGTATATGGCTGGTCTCGGTACTTTAAAGAAAACATACATGAAACATGGTTTCATTATGACCAGAATCGGTCTTGGGATATTTTTAACTTGATTTACAGTATTTGAGAGGTATGTCTTGACACCGATACTATGTAAATACTGCTCACGTACTGTATAGGTTTCTAGGTTTATATTATGCATTTCATACGGTCAAATTACTTTTGAGCAACTGATAAGAAGCGCGAAACGGTATGCCCAGGGCGTTTTAGTTTCGTTTTGTGCGGGGACTGCTTTAACTATATCGCCGTGGATTGATTAGAGATATCAAGTACATACAAGTCATTTTTTAAATGTTGTAGTTCGTCTTGTAAAAATGTTACGAGAACATCATCTGCCAACAATTACACAGGTTCTGTTTCCATATTGCGGATTTTGGTTACGTAATATTATTTTCTAATTTCACGTTGTGAATATATGATTTGGGCAAACAGAGCCGCAAAGAAGTACATTATGGGTTGTTGTTTTTTTTTGCAGTTTTATCTAGAACAAGCGATGCTTAAACCTTTGTCTGATTCTTGTGAAACTATCCACACGACAGTTACCTACAGTAGGAGTTGACTTCAGTGATGTCACTGATGGGATGTTTTATAAAAATCCATCCTCTGTAAAATGTCTTCTCTAGTTGTCCTGCATATGTATTCGCTAATGAAGCTGTGTGTTCTGAGCCTGGTTCTCTACATTTCTGTATGAACCAGCTTAGAGGGCTAAAGACAGCTTGTGTTTAAATTGAGTGTAAGGTAATTTATGCTTCTAAAGTCATGGTCAGCATTTATTATTGTACTGTGCTGTAAACTTGTTCTGTGCCTAATTACATTATTTTATAGCTTCATCAAATCTGTACATTGTCTGTCGATAATGTTTCTGTAGTGCTTTTTCAGCCCTCAGCATGTGACCGCGCTGGTGGCCCTGTGGGTTAGTTTCCTGACTCCCATGTCACACGGTCTGTGATTGAATCCCATGGAACTATGACTTTATGTTTTAACAAACATTTCTTTGAAAAAATGAAACGTTTCCCTTCGTCGGAGATTAAATAAAACCTCACTCGCACCAAACAAATTTATATTTCTAAATATCACAACATGATCGGATTTAAGGCTTTTTAATAAAAATGAATAGTCACCTATGCGTTACAAAATAAACATTTATATTGATTTGAATCGCGTTTTGATTTAAATCGTAAACGCGGGTTTAAATATATGTGTTTAAAGGCGATATACTGTATAAAAGCGCTGATTCTTATGGAATGTGTTCCGCCGGGGATTCAAAAAATTTATTTTTTTTAATTGCGTATCTAAGGAAAATTGCAGTATAACTTTGTTTATGCACAAACAGTGGCTTGCCAGAAAGCTCTAAATTGCATTTTGAGTGCGGTTTTTGACTTTTTTTTAATTGCAACCCATAAATAAAGCTGATAAAGTTTAGACTTACTGTATTCTAAACTGTATTACAACAGCACATTGGACAATGCAACGTAAATTGCAAAAATGCACTTGGAATCTGTCCAAGCCCTACTACGAAAATTATTTAAACTGCGACACTTATCATTCATCTTTAAATAAACTTTATTTTATATAGCGTTTTAAGCGAATAGGTAATTAGATTGCTCATAAACCTAATCGCTTTTTCTACATAAACACAACGTGATTGCTCTCTGAAAATGCTTTTCCTTTATATTTAGGCTCAGATTTCAACTATAGATCGTATTATTATAAACTTTCTTGGAAAAATGTCTTTTATGTAAACCATGTTTGCTATTCATTCATTTAGGGCTAAAATACGTTCATAGTCTTCCAATCGAGTCGAGTTGACATTGGAAGCTTGCCACGCCCGGACTGTTACACCAACGCATTAGAATGTTAAAGCGATTACATTGAGGAGCCTAGCTTTTTAACTAGTAAGTACTGTACTTCCTACTTTGAAAATACCTGTGAAACCGGTTTAATTCGTCACAACCAGCACTCCCGCAGAGAGGGGGGTTGTACTCGTTAATGTCCGATGACATACAAGTGGAAAGATTACAGATTTTAATCGTCTTTTTTCTGAACCAGGGAAAATCTGAATGCTGAATGAATAAAAGCATTTTATTTAAAACGCGTTTGCATTTGTCTGGTATTTACTTTGGTCCCTTTTAACTGTTTTTCGATCTACTGTATTGCTTTGAGATGCCACTTTTAAAGGTGATATGTAAAATAAAGTTTTTTATTATTGTTATAGAGAAACATGATCAGATTTTCCCTGGTTCAGAAAAAAAGATCTAAAGTGCTACACCTTACTTTCGTAATTCGATGTATTTAAAGCAGTGAACTACTGTAGGTGTAACATAACATTCAGAAATAAAATCGAGAATAGTTTTGTGGTGTTTGTTTAGATGAAACGTTCCTAAAACGTATAACGTAACAAAATTAAAGACGATTAAAATCTGTAATCTTTCCACTTGTACTGTATGTCATCGGAAAGTTTCTGCTTTGTGTAAGGATGGTATCAAAAAGTAATCTTAAGTGGTGAGAAAGCTGTGCTCAATGTATTTAAGGGACTTAAAAGTAAAAGGAGATGCTTCATATTGCTTGACTTATTTTAAAAACCAAGTTATAAATGCAGACGCTCCCTCGGTGCCGCGCCGGGTGTAAATATCAAAATATACACGAATATAATCATATAGTTATTAAATTCTTTAGATACGCGATTCCATATTATATTAGCAGAAAAGCTTAAAACTACCACTTTTTCACACGCTATTTCACATGTCAGTTAAATACTTCGATGCTTAAAATGTTTAGGGAGAAATGGAATACCGGTGTGTATTTTTCCTTTAAAGTACCGATTCCTGGAATCTGACTGGCTGACACCCTTCTGAAGTGGTTCCATAATATCTGGTATACGGAAAAGAAAGTGTTGATAAAAAAGCCTGGATTCTCATGTATCTCAGAGAGCGAGTGATCAGAAAAAGGAACAGCTGTTACACCCAGGTTTTACGCTCTCTCTCTGTTGAATGAATGAAAGCATTTTATTAAAAACGCGTTTGCGTTTGTCTGGGTATTTACCTTGTAATCTGTGGTTTACATCTACTGTATTGTTTTGAGATGCCACTTTTAAAGGTGATATGTAAAATAAAGTTTTTTATTATTGTTATAGAGAAACATGATCAGATTTTCCCTGGTTCAGAAAAAAGACGATTAAAATCTGTAAGCTTTGCACTTGTACAGTATGTCATCGGAAAATACAATCAGTTTCTGCTTTGTGTAAGGATGGTGTCAAAAAGTAATCTAAGTGGTGAGAAAGCTGTGCTCCTCAAAGCGCTTTACAGGATAAAAACAATAACAACAATAGTGGCTGGGCAAATGATTTTTTTTATAGAAATAAAAAATGAGATACTGTATAATGATGTGCATGAACAAAGTTATACTGCTATTTTCCTTAGATACGCGATTAAAAAAAAATTTTTTTTGAATCCCCGGCGGAACACATTCCATAAGAATCAGCGCTTTTATACAGTATATCGCCTTTAAACACATACTGTATATTTAAACACGCGTTTACGATTTAAATCAAAACGCGATTCAAATCAATATAAATGTTTATTTTGTAACGCATAGGTGACTATTCATTGTTATTAAAAAGCCTTAAATCCGATCATGTTGTGATATTTAGAAATATAAATTTGTTTGGTGCGAGTGAGGTTTTATTTAATCTCTGACCAAGGGAAACGTTTCATTTTTTCAAAGAAATGTTTGTTAAAAAAAAACTCATAGTTCTAGTGGGATTCGGTCACAGACCGTGTGACATGGGAGTCAGGAACCTAACCCACAGTGCCACCGGCGCAGTCCCATGCAGAGTGCTGAAAAGGACTACAGAAACATTATCGACAGACAATGTACAGCGTGTACTATTCTTGTGTTGCGGTACATGAATATAATTATATCGTTATTAATTTCGTTAGATACACGATTCCATATTATATTCCCTTTTAATCAAATTCTAAAAGTATGCTTGTTAACTCCGGTATCTCTTTAGTTAAAGACTTCGATGCTTAAAATGTTTAGGGAGAAATGGAATACTGGTGTGTATTTTTTATTTAAAGTACCAAGACCAGCCATATACTGTATGTTTATGTTCCAAAATTAATATCGTTTATGGCCTTCACACGCGTTACAGTATGCTCCTATTCTTTTTATGCTCAGCTACTAAGATTTCCCTTCAGTGGTAAAATTCAATATCTACAACAGGCACAGCAAAGACGTTTACTGTAAGTCTTTCTACGACAGACCAACGGACCACGAGTGCCCCTGTCAGTCAACCAATCACGTACCGCGGTACCCAGCGTCATCTTGCATCACAATGCGTGACGCCACCTGCGGTACGTGTCTGTAACGCGCACTTTGAATGGCTGCATCTGTAGATCGTATTATTATAAACTTTCTTGGAAAAATGTCTTTTATGTAAACCATGTTTGCTATTAATTCATTTAGGGCTAGAATATGTTCATTGTCTTCCAATCGAGTCGAGTTGACATTAGAAGCTTGCCACGCCTGGACTGTTACACCAACGCATTAGCATGTTAAAGCGATTTCATTGAGGAGCCTAGCTTTCTTAACTAGTAAGTACTGTACTTCCTTGGTTTTGGAGGGGGGAGGTGTCTTTCGCTGGAAATCTTGCCCACTTCTACTTTGAAAATACCTGTGAAACCGGTTTAATTCATCACAGCCAGCACTCCCGCAGAGAGGGGGGTTGTACTCGTTAATGTCTAAGCCGGAACACATCATTATATCTCATTTTGTATTTCTATAAAAAAATCGTTTGCCCAGCCTAACACTATTGTTGTTATTGTTTTTATCCTGTAAAGCGCTTTGAGGAGCACAGCTTTCTCACCACTTAGATTACTTTTTGATACCATCCTTACACAAAGCAGAAACTTCTTGTATTTTCCGATGACATACAAGTGTAAAGATTACAGATTTTAATCGTCTTTTTTCTGAACCAGGGAAAATCTGATCATGTTTCTCTATAACAATAATAAAAAACTTTATTTTACATATCACCTTTAAAAGTGGTTTCTCAAAGCAATACAGTAGATGTAATCCACAGATTACAAAGTAAACACCCAGACAAACGCAAACGCGTTTTTAATAAAATGATTTATTCATTCAGCAGAGAGAGAGAGACATCCAGCAGAGAGAGACACACGCACAGGTTTTCATTGACAAAAAGTAATTGTTTTTTTTACATTCGTCTTGTCTAACAGGAATGTTTTGTTTGTGGACAGACTGTCCACAAATGTGAGACTGTCTTTCTCAGACTCACATTCCCGAATGTCCCCTGCCCCAGTCAACAATCCTAGGAAGAACACGAAACAGCCTGTTAATAAAATTGTTACAATTTTGTTCGGTCAGTTCTTCCTCCCAGAATTTATAGATCGCATCGATCAGTTCCTGCTTTGTGACGGGCTTAGCAGTTTTCCGAACATAGTCTTTCAGTGAATGCCAAACCATCTCTATCGGATTTATATCTGGGGATTCGGCTGGAGTTTTCACCCAGTTCACTCCTTCTGCTACAAGCCTCGCCCTTGCTGCTGTGTGTTTCGGATCGTTGTCTTGAAAGAGATGGTGCCTTGATCCAAAGTGCTCCCTGATACAGATGCAGCCATTCAAAGTGCGCGTTACAGACACGTACCGCAGGTGACGTCGCTCAGTATGACGCAAGATGACGCGGGGCACCGCAGTACGTGATTGGTTGACCGACAGGGGCACTCGTGGTCCGTTGGTCTGTCGTAGAAAGACAGTAAACGTCTTTGCTGTGCCCGTTGTAGGTATTGAATTTTACCACTGAAGGGAAATCTTAGTAGCTGAGCATAAAAAGAATAGGAGCATACTGTAACGCGTGTGAAGGTCATAAACGATATTAATTTTGGAACATAAACATACAGTGTATAGCTGGTCTTGGTACTTTAAAGAAAAAAATACACACCAGTATTCCATTTCTCCCTAAACATTTTAAGCTTCGAAGTCTTTAACTAACGCGATACCGGAGTCAACAAGCATACTTTTAGAATTTGATTAAAAGGGAATATAATATGGAATCGCGTATCTAAAGAATTTAATAATGGTATTCGTGTGCTGCGACAGGGCTGTGTAGGGCTGTTTCGCCTGCCTGTTCATGTGAGCTGTCTTGTAGACGTGACTACCAGCTGACAGGTTGTGTTTTCGAATCCAGCTGGTGCTGGTCTTTTCTTTTAAGAAACATTTCTTCGAAAAAATAGAATAGCGATATTATGGACAATCAATTGACTTTTATATTTCAAAATATCGCAACATGATCGATATTTGCGATATTTTGAACATATCTTCCCTTCTGACAGCGGTGCCTGCTTCTATTGTGTGTGTGTGTGCAACAGAGTAAATTTTTAATAGCGTTTTAAGCTAATAGGTAATTAGATTGCTCGTAAACCTAATCGCTTTTTCTACATAAACACAGCATGATTACTCTCTGAAAATGCTTTTCCTTTATTTTTAAAGTAGGCTCAGATTTCAACTATAGATCGTATTATTATAAACTTTCTTGGAAAAATGTATTTTATGTAAACCATGTTTGCTATTAATTCATTTAGGGCTAAAATACGTTCATTGTCTTCCAATCGAGTCGAGTTGACATTGGAAGCCTGCCACACCCGGACTGTTAAACCAACGCATTAGCACGTCAAAGCCCATTGAGGGTATTGAGCCAGTATTGGCTTTAGTATTCCCCCCCTCTCCCCTCAATTCAATTCAATTCAAGGTGTTTTATTTGCATGACAGATGGGTACAAGCAGTGTTGGGTATGTATATTGTAACGCTTACGGCAGACAGGCACTGTGTAACAGCCGGCGCACCAGAGCAGCGCACCGAGGGAGCGTCTGCATTTATAACTTGGTTTTTAAAATTAGTCAAGCAATATGAAGCATCTTCTTTTACTTTTGAGTCCCTTAAATACATTGAACACAGCTTTCTCACCACTTAAGATTGCTCTTGATACCATCCTTACACAAAGCAGAAGGGAGATTTTAGTGCCTGAGCATAAAAAGAATAGGAGCATACTGCAACGCGTGTGAAGTCCATAAACGATATTAATTTTGGAACTTAAACGTTCAGTATATGGCTGGTCTCGGTACTTTAAAGAAAACATACACACCAGTATTCCATTTCTCCCTAAACATTTTAAGCATCGAAGTCTTTAAGTAACGCGATACCGGAGTCAACAAGCATACTTTTAGAATTTGATTAAAAGGGAATATAATATGGAATCGCGTATCTCAAGAAATTAATATGCAATAACTGAGTCAAGGGACTCAGAGGATCCAAGGCTAGACTGAGTATAATAGGCTTCGGGCTTCTATTGTGACATCTACTGTAAATTACAGAAATGTTAAAAGTAAACAAAATAAAGTAACTAAAATGTGGTCTAAAATCACCCCTTTAGACACCCCTTTTACTTCACTGGTGTCAGATATGAAAGGCAATAGTCTCCCGTTCTGTCTGCTGTGTGTTGCAGCAGAGGGACTCCCTGCCGCTGAAAGGGGCAGAGTAACTTGCATGCCCTCTAGTACAGTTTACACATGCACGACTTTAAAAGCTAGCAAGACAGGTTTCGATTCACATTAGCTGGCGAGCCTTGTTAAAAAAACGAATGATAATGTAACATGCCACTGTTCATGAACAAAGTTATACTGAGATTTCCTAAGATACGCGATTAAAAAATAAATAAATAAAAATTTGAATCTCCTGCGGAGCACATTCCATAAGAATCAGTGGTTTTACAGTATATATCGCCTTTAAAGGTGGCTTCTCAAAACGCTTTACGGGATAAAAACAACCAGAACAGCAGCAACAACAATATTGTATTTCGTTGCACTTTGAAAACCAAGTAATAACTTAACTATACAGTACGTGCAAACGTTTCGTATGTTGCTGTCGTGAATGCCTGCGTACCCATAAGTATCTTATTTGCCTTGAGTCTGTCTACAGTATCTCTGTCCCACTACCCCCATCTCTCCCTCAATTCAATTCAAGGTGTTTTATTTGTTTGACAGATGGGTACAATTCTTGTTGGGAATGTATACTTTGATATTTACACCCGGCGCGGCACCGAGGGAGCGTCTGCATTTATAACTTGGTTTTTAAAATTAGTCACGCAATATGAAGCATCTTCTTTTACTTCTGAGTCCCTTAAATACATTGAACACAGCTTTCTCACCATCCTTACACAAAGCAGAAACTGTCCGATGACTCACAGTACAAGTGGAAAGATTACAGATTTTAATCGTCTTTAATTTTGTCTTTAATTTTGCCTGTGGAGTGTATCTTATTAAGCTCTAAATTGCATTTTGAGCGCGGTTTTTTACTTTTTTTTAATTGCATTTTGGGCGCGGACAGCACATACAAGGGTTAATGAACTGCGCCAAGAAATTTAAAATAGTATTCTTTAGGTGTGAGGGTAGGAGTGGACCGCAGCAGGCATAATCAGCAAACCAGGAAAACAAAGAACAGGACAGGTGAGATGTGTATCCAGAAAGCGAGTGATCAGAAAAAGGAAATGGAAAACGCAGAAAAAGAAAACGCTTTACAGGATAAAAACAATAACAACAGTAGTGGCTGGGCAAACGATTTTTTTTATCGAAATACAAATTGAGATACTGTACTGTATAATGATGTGCATGAACAAAGGTATACTGCAATTTTCCTTAGATACGCGATTAATGCTTCGTAGGAGGAGGCGGTCTTTTCCTCTTGTCTAACAGTTTGTCCACAAACAAAACATTCCTGTTAGACAAAAGGAATTGAAAAAAAACAATTTTGTCAATGAAAACCGGTGTGTGTGTCTCTCCCTGCTGGATGTTCCTCTCACAAACTGCTGAATGAATAAAATAATTTTATTGAAAATGCGTTTGCGATTGTCTGGTATTTAATCTGGTCCCTTTTAACTGTTTTTCGATCTACTGTATTGCTTTGAGATGCCACTTTTAAAGGCGATATGTAAAATAAAGTTTTTTTTATTATTGTTATAGAGAAACATGATCAGATTTTCCCTGGTTCAGAAAAAAGATCTAAAGTGCTACACATAACTTTCTTAATTCGATGTATTTAAAGCAGTGAACTACTGTAGGTGTCACATAACATTCAGAAATACAATCACGTATTTGACAAATAAAAACGATTATAATCTAATCCTTCCACGTTTGATCCCAAAATCCCAAGAAATATAAATCTTGACGGGTAGAAAGCTATGCTGAAAGTTTATTAAGATGCTTAGAAGACAAAGATACTGTATCAATTTATGTTGCATTAGCCTGATTATGATTAAAAAACACATATAATTAAACACGCGTTTGCGATTTAAATCAGAACACGATTTAAATCAATATCGATTCCATATTATATTAGCAGAAAAGCTTAAAACTACCACTTTTTCACACGCTATTTCACATGCTAGTTAAATACTTCGATGCTTAAAATCGTTAGGGAGAAATGGAATACCGGTGTGTATTTTTCCTTTAAAGTGCCGAATCCTGGAATCTGACTGGCTGACACCCCTCTGAAGTGGTTCCATAAAATCTGGTATACGGAAAAGAAAGCGTTGATAAATACAAGTGTCTTTTAATACACTCTTTGCTGTGCTCTTGAGGCATGACTTTTTGCATGACTCCAAGGCATGACTTTTTTATGTATAAACATCAGTATTTACTGCTATTAATTACTGTACGATTTATAGTTGAAATCTGAGCCTAGATATAAAGTTAGATATAAAGTTAAAATCTTGACAAAGCAATGTAGGAAATACAGAGAAAATAAATTCTTTCTGACATCTAAAATCAGTTTCGATCAAGGTCTCTAAAACGAACAAGAAAAAGAAGATTTTCGGAGGGCAATTACGCTGTGTTTATATAGAATAAGTGATTTATGAGCAATCTAATTTCTTGTTCGTTTAAAACAGTGAAATGTCAGCTGTAAAAGATCGCACCAGAAACAGCACTCACTCTGCCTGTCATAGACGTTCAGGAAAGGCTGAATGAAGTCATGTCAAGTACAATAATTCGGAGAACAATAATACCAGTTGTAGGACAGTATATAAGGAGGATAAGGATTTTGAAGTTGACTCGAAATCTGATAGGTAACCAGTGCAAGGACTTGAAAACAGGTGTAATGCATCCCTGATAGGATTCTTGCTGTCATATTCTGAACATATTGAAGATTGCTCAGTGTGGATTTAATTTCCCCAGTGAACAGGATGTGCATTTATTAATTCTAGAAAAAAAGCCTTTCTTGATTTCTCTAGTTCTTAGTTTCTCTAGTTCCCTTTAAAATAAACTATTATTCCACAATGCAGAGTATTACATGGCCAGTATTTACACATGATATTTGTGATTTAAAGAAATTAACACAAGCAGCTTTTGGAGATTTAAGTGTTGGCTGAGTTATTGCAGGATAAAAGACTAGAGATGTTGGCAAGAAGAAGATAGTTTGGGGAAAGCTGAGGAATATACTTATAACAAGAACACTTCCTAATGGGGTTAGGCATACTTTTGATGAAGATGATGAAGTTAACAGACTATATGTTTACATAGATACTGAAATAAGGATTGTATTTTAGATTATGTGTAGTTGCTGGCATTGAACTGTGTGTTGGATGCACATGAATTGAAGGAATGGGCAAACATAGCTGATGCGGATCCACAGAGCCAGCATATTAAGATGTTTATAATTAGAGGCAATTTGTTTAAATAACTAGGTATGGATACTGATGTGCAAGAGAGGTGGAAAGGCTGTTTCCTTAAGCCAGCAGTAAAAAATATTTTATTCTCAGTGAGATGCTGCCATTTCATAGTGGGTTTCTAACACTGTGTATAGTTCCATCCACACAGTGCCTTTACTTCCATTTCTAGTCTCTTTATCCAGTACAGAGGATTTGGAGCCTATCCCAGTAAGCAACGGACACAAGGCAGAATACACCCTGGACATAGCGCCAGTCCATCACAGGACAGACAGACACAAACACACACAGACCAGGGCCAGGTTTCCCATAAACTAATTAACTTACCAGTATGTTTTGGAGTGCGAGAGGGAGTCATATCACACATATGGAGAAAAACCATGTAACCCAGAGAGAACATGTAAACCCCACACACACAGGATGGCAGGAATTGAACCTAGGACCCCAGTGCTGCAAGATAGCAATGCTAACCACTTTGCCACCATTATAAATGGATGGATATCTTAGTTATCTTTCTAGTTCACAGGTTTGCATGCATAATTTAATTTTGAAAGCCACTGAGACATCAGGTACTACTGTTGTATTTATGAAAAAGAAACAAAACAAAAAACATACTAACAACTGTGCCATCCTACGCCTTAGCTAATACATTTTATTATTCATAAACAGTTAACATTGTTAGCAAAATATTTTGAATTATATTTAACCCTATTTTTTCTTTAGTTTTGTATTTAACTTATTATATGATAGTCAGACTTAATGTATATTTGAACAATGAAAATATATTTTTACAAGATTTTACATTAAGCACTTAAAATTAATATGGTTAATAATAGTAAACTGTAACATGCTGTAACAAGATCGGTTAAACAGCGAAGAAAATGCTTTCAGAGAAAATGTTTCAGGTGTGAAGAACATAGATCTCCAATGCAATTTCAACCAAACCTGTTCCCACACACCCCGCCCCCACTACCATTAGAATATACACAAAGCACTCAAATCTTTCGAGCTAATGATCAGGTGACCCGAGAGAGAGCGAGAGAAACATCAAGGGGTATCACCAAGGGTATTAATAATACGATCTATAGTTGAAATCTGAGCCTAAATAAAAAGAAAAAGCAAGTGATTAGGTTTATGAGCAATCTAATTACTTATTCGTTTAAAACGCTATATAAAATAAAGTTTATTATTAATTTGCTGCACAGAGCGGTGAATATTGTTATGCATAAGACAAAGATAACGATCCTGATCAGTTTAGAAATCTGTGTACGCTGTAAGGTTTTTACTTCTTAAACTTTTAAAGTACACGTTTTGAATAGAAAGAAATCCTCTTCCTGTTACAGTATGTATAGCAAACTAGCACGTCTTTTTTCTCCAATCAGAGGGGTGTCAGATGGTGTCAGCCAATCACCATTCTGCGTTGGGTAGCAACGGGTGACTGTTCTCAGGCGGAAGATGTAAACAGCTTAATGTTCGTGTTAAATAATTTTTTAAAATTCAATTAAACGGGCACAATTAAGACATTAAATATACATATACATACTGTATACAGTACAGTTTGCATACGGTAATATGTTACGCGATTAAAAAATAAATAAATAAAACTGGAAGGTTCAGCACCAGCTGGATTCGAGCACACACCCTGCCCGTTGGCAGGCACGCACCTAGACCAGTCGGCTACAGTCAGCTCGCATGAGCAGGCAGGCGAAACAGCCCTACACAGCCCTGCCGCAGTACATGGATATAATCATACCGTTATTAAATTCTTGAGATACGCGATTCCATATTATATTCCCTTTTAATCAAATTCTAAAAGTATGCTTGTTGACTCCGGTATCACGTTAGTTAAAGACTTCGAAGCTTACAATGTTTAGGGAGAAATGGAATACCGGTGTGTATTTTTCCTTGTGATATTTTAAGCTCTAGTTGAATGATAGGTGTCGCATTTTAAATCATTTTCGTAGTTAGAAATTATGAAACGCCCTGTTAAAAGCAAGGAAGTTTTTATGCCCGTTGAAGTAAAACAAAATGCCTGACAAAGTATGGCTTGGACAGATTCCAAGTGCTTGTACAAATGTGCTAAAGAAATTATACTTTGAGTATACAGCTTGTCCAAAGTCATCCATTATTAATACTATTAGTAATATCTCCGGTAAAGGCTTTGATGCATAAATATTTCTGATAAAGGTAGGTTGTGTACTTTTGTCCAACTGAGCAATCTTGCTTTCATAAAATATACCAACATTTTAATGACTGAAGATTAACATGCTGTAATACACTGTTCAAAATTAAAGGCTCAAATGCTGTACATGAGAGGTTAAGCTCCCCCTGGCGGTTTTACAAGGTGACGCCGGATAGTTTCCGGCAGAGCGTCAAATGACGCGCGATTAACACGTCACACTGCGTGACACTGCGAGATGCCGCGCCACGCCCACCGGGGTATGCCGCAAAATAACGCACGCATTTTGAATGGCTGCATCTGTATATGGGGCGGCATGCTGTGTGACCACAACTTCCTCGAAGAATTCATGGTCCATAATTCCTTCGAAAATAAGAAGTGGTCCCGGGCCTCTTCTAGATATACCCCCCTAGACGTGAACCTTCAGTGGATGTTTGGGCTTTGGCTTGTCCACATATCTCCCCTTTTTGCAAAATAACATTGTTGAAAACTGTTTCAGAGCCACTGTTGTTTCGTCGGTGAAAAGTACATAATGAAATGCCTCCCCCTGTTCAATCCATTGGAGCGCTTGTTTGAGTCTTTCCTCTTTGTTTTTTAGCCTTATCATGGGGCATGTATTGTTTTTTCTGTATCTCCATCCAAGCCTCCTGTGCACTCTTCTTATCGATGTTGGACTAACGCTCGCACCAAGGTCAGCCCATAGCCGTCTTTGGACTTGCATCGCCGGTAGCTCATCATTTTCATCAGTCAGTTTGTCGATAGCTCGCACAATAGGACTTGAAAAAAAAGAGATCAACAGTTAGTTTTAAAAATAATGTGGGTAGTTGTATTTACATGCAAGAAAAGTATGTTTGTCACTAGTATACTTTTAATACAGTCTTTGCTGTGCTCTTGAGGATCCTTGTGATATTTCAAGCTCTGGTTGGATGATAAGTGTCGCAGTTTAAATAATTTTCGTAGTTAGAAATTATGAAACGCTCTGTTAAAAGCAAGGGAGTTTTTATGTCCGTTACAGTAAAAGAAAATGCCTGACAAAGTAGGGCTTGGACAGATTCCAAGTGCATTTTTGCAATTTACGTTGCATTTTGCATTGTGCTGCTGTAATACAGTTTAAAATAATTAAAAGTCTAAACAGTATCAGCTTTATTTATGGGTTGCAATTTAAAAAAAGTCAAAAACCGCACTCAAAATGCAATTTAGAGCTTTCTGGCAAGAGGAGACCAAATTAATAATGTAACATGCCACTGTTTGTGCATGAACAAGGTTATACTGCTTTGTCCTTAGATACGCGATTAAAAAAAAATTTTTTTTTTTGAATCCCCAGCGGAACCGGGCATCCATAAGAATCAAGTAATAGGTTTATTTCATGCTGAAAAAAAGAAGAAAGAAAACACATTCCATAAGAATCAGCGCTTTTATATATCGCCTTTAAAGGTGGCTTCTCAAAACGCTTTACAGGATAAAAACAACAATAACAACAAGAACAACAATATTGTATTTCATTGCACTTTGAAAAACAAGTAATAATTTAACTATTTGTGCAAACGTTTTATGATATGTCGCTGTTGTGAATGTCTGTGGAGTGTATCTTATTTGCCTGTCTGTCCTGGCTGTGCTCTCTCGCCCTCTCCCCCCTCTCTCTCTCAATTCAATTCAATTCAAGGTGCTTTACTAGCATGACAGATGGGTACAATCAGTGTTGGGTATTTACTTTGCTTTGAGATGCCACTTTTAAAGGTGATATATAAAATCAAGCCTTTAACTTGCTTTAACTCCGCAAGTCTGAGTTCTTGTGTCTGCCCTATCCGAACCCGAAAGTATTACAATATGTATCTTTATAGCAGGTGGTGTACAACTTTTTAGCATAGATAACACTTTTCTAAAATGTATTTAAAAAATAAAAATGATTACAATCTAATCTTTCCACGTTTGATCCCAAGATCCCAAGAAAAATAAATCTAAACGGGGAGAAAGCTATGCTGAAAGTTTATTAAGATACTTAGAAGAGAAATATATCAATTTATGTTGCATTTGTCTGATTGTGAATCAAAAAACACATATATTTAAACCCGCGTTTGCGATTTAAATCAAAACGCGATTTAAATCAATATAAATGTTTATATTGTAACGCATAGGTGACTATTCATTGTTATTAAACTGACTTAAATTCGATCATGTTGTGATATTTAGAAATATAAATTTGTTTGGTGCGAGTGAGGTTTTATTTAATCTCTGACCCAGGGAAACATTTTATTTTTTCAAAGAAATGTTTGTTAAAAAAAAAGTCATGGCTCCAGCGGGATTCGAACACACAGCATGTGATGTGGGAGTCAGGAACCTAACCCACAGCGCCACCGGCGAGGTCACATGAGGAGTGTTGAAAAAGCCCTACAAAACATTATCAACAGACATCGTACAGCGTGTACAATTCTTGTGTTGCGGTACATGAATATAATTATATCGTTATTATTTTCTTTAGATACGCGATTCCATATTATATTCCCTTTTAATCAAATTCTAAAAGTATGCTTGTTGACTCCGGTATCACGTTAGTTAAAGACTTCGATGCTTAAAATGTTTAGGGAGAAATGGAATACTGGTGTGTATTTTTTATTTAAAGTATCGAGACCAGCCATATACTGTATGTTTATGTTCCAAAATTAAATATCGTTTATGGCCTTCACACGCGTTACAGTATGCTCCTATTCTTTTTATGCTCAGCTACTAAGATTTCCCTTCAGTGGTAAAATTCCATATAAATATTCAATACTAAAATGGGCACAGTAAAGACATTTACTGTAAATCTTTCTATGACCGACCAACGGACCACAAGTGCCCCTGTCGGTCAACCAATCACGTACCATGGTATTTTGTGTCAACGCGCGAGGCCGTAGCCAATTACCTCCGGTACGTGTCTGTACCGCGCACTTTGAATGGCTGCATCTGTAAGTACTGTACTGTACTTGGAGGGGGGGGAGGTGTCTTTCGCTGGAAGACTCGCCGCCTTCTACTTTGAAAATACCTGTAAAACCGGTTTAATTCGTCACAGCCAGCACTCCCGCAGAGAGTGATGAAAACCATGCAGCGCCAGGCGAATGCACATTAATATGTTGGGCTTTTGGGTTCGGGTGGATTTGCACCCTACAGTTCAACCTGCGGTGCTGTGTACTGTACATACAGTACAGTATGAACGTGTTCTTTTGAAATATAAAAAATGTCAATATACTGTAGGAGAAATTGAGTATTGGTGTGTATTTTTTCTTTAAAATACCAATAACAGCAACATACAGTTTACATTATATGTTTATGTTCCTAAATTAATATCGTTTATGACCTTTATGATCTTCATTATGCTCCTCTGCGTTTTATGCGTAACTACTAAAATTTCCCTTTTGTGGTAAAATTCCATATAAATATTCAATACTAAGCGGATTAAAATGTGCACAGTTAAGAGATTAAATGATAAAATCTTTTCACTAACGACCAATACACCACATTATCTTCCGTGTCACATTAACATTGGAATGTTTTTTTTACAAGTATCAAAAGAAGCGATACACAGCCTGTCTCCTCTATAACTCTTCAGTTTACAAAGAAATTCTGCCAGAGCCTCACAACATTGTCCAATAATACTCTTCTTGTGTCTAATTTTTAGTTAAGGAGGATTTGAGCTACAGACCATAACAGACCAAAAAACAGAATCCACCTGCGATTCGGGTGTTAACAAAACATTTTTACAAAGAAAGTGAAATACAGTAATACTACCAGCTATATAGATACATATATTTAGATATTTAGATCCTTAAATTAATATCATTATTAATATCTTTAGATACGTGATTACATATTCTCGATTATAAAACAGATAATTCCGGTCCTGGAATCTGACTAGCTGACACCCTTCTGAAGCGGTACCATAATCTCTGGTATACGGACGCCCCAGAAATTTGACTTTTTACTGTGTGATAAATTTTAAAGACTCATTCTTAGGGTAGATAAGAAAGCGTAGATAAAAAAGCTTGGATTCTAATGTATCTGATACAAGTATCTTTTAATACAGTCTTTGTTGTGCTCTTGAGGATCCTTGTGATGTTTTGAGCTCTGGTTGAATGATAAGTGTCGCAGTTTAAATAATTTTCGTTGTTAGAAATTATGAAACGCTCTGTTAAAAGCAAGGGAGTTTTTATGTCCGTTATACTAAAAGAAAATGCCCGACGAACTAGGGATTGGACAGTTTTTCAGTGCTTGTACAATCGATGGAAATGTTCAAATAAATGTGCTAAAGAAATAAATGAAAAAAGTCAGTTATTCCTTTATCCTATTGGCTAGCTAATGTCCCGTCC
This sequence comes from Atractosteus spatula, assembly GCF_055471065.1. NCBI lineage: Eukaryota > Metazoa > Chordata > Actinopteri > Semionotiformes > Lepisosteidae > Atractosteus > Atractosteus spatula. The sequence continues at coordinate 23,571,220 of NC_142716.1, read as the reverse complement.
TTGTTAGTTAGATCAACGAAATGCTGTGGTGTTACTTTTTTTCGATGAAAAAATAAAGTCTTTTCATTTAAAATGACGGTTACAAATAATTTGGAAAAGCCTAATGCTTGTCCAAGGTCATTTATTATTAATACTATTAGTAACATCTTCGGTAAAGGCTTTGATGCATAAAATATTTCTGCATAATTAAAATATTTATGATAAAGGTAGGTTGTGCACTTTTGCCCAACTGAGCAATAATGCTTTCATAAAATATACCAACTTTTTAATGACTGATGATTAACATGCTGTAATACACAGTTTAAATTTAAAAGCTCAAATGCTGTACATGAGAGGTTAAGCTTTATCGGCTCCTCCTGGACGTTTTACAAGGTGATTCCGGATACTTTGTGATATGACGTCATATGACACGTGTTACTGCGTCATGCCGCGTTAGGATGCGACACGCCCACTGCATGGTACCGTGGTGTACCTCACGCGTTTTGAATGGCTGCATCTGTACAGCACACAGGTTAAGATGCCTTCTATACTAAATAGAATACAATCCTGCAAATAAAATTCTCTCTCTGCAAACCCGGATGCCACAAAATAAATCTCCCCTCTTCTACAATGCACACTAAGCAGCTGAGGTAGTTTTAACCCAAGGATTCTACACTCGGGAAATCTAAGTTCCCTAAAAATTACAGAATAGCAGGCTCTCCTAGCAAGGTTCAAATACATAGCTCCAATCAGATCTTGTCAGATCTTGAATAAAGACCTCTCACCTGTCACATGCTTATGTTCTGTCTCCTCTTGTCTCCTATTTTGTTGTCTGTTCTTTCCTGAACTGATCTAATATGGTGTCTTTCTAGACTGTTGATTGACACTTAATCATTTACCCAGAATTAACTGAATCTGGATATATCTCAGCAAACATTCCCTTTGCTTTGAAACTGGAAAATGTTGACATTAGCTAGGCACTACCCATTTTCCTAAATCTAGACACATCCATAGTCTCCTACAGCTGTAACAGTATATTGATCTGCAGGGCAAAGTCCCAGACGAACCTCCGGTAGTACGAGGCCAACCCCAGAAAGACGTTGCGGGGAGTCGGCCAGCCCCTCACTGCGGCGACCTTACCTGGGTCCGTAGCCACCCCTTGCGGTCCAACAACATGTCCCAGGAAGGTCACCTCCTGCCGCAGGAGCTCACACTTGCGGGGATTGAGCCTCAGGCAAACACAGCGGATGCAGGCCAGCACCGCCTGGAGGTTTGTCAAGGCCTGGTCGAAACCCCAGGCATAAACCAGCAGATCATCCAGATACAGCACACACTGGTTCCGCGGGACCGATGCCAGCACCCTCTCCATCAGCCTCTCGAACGTCGCCGGGGCATTGCACAGGCCAAAAGGCATGACAGTAAACTGCCAGTGGCCCTGGCCAATGGAAAAGGCTGTCTTTGGGCGAGCATCGGGAGCGAGCGGTACCTGCCAGTAGCCGCAGCGGAGGTCCAGGGAGCTGAACCAGGTCAACCCGGTGATGTAATCCAAGATGTCGTCTATCCTCGGCAGGGGGTAGGAATCTTTCTGGGTGACCTTGTTCAGCTTGCGGTAGTTGCGCAGAACCTCCACGAGCCGTCTTTTTTTTTTACCAGTACAGCTGGCGCCGACCACGGGCTCGCAGAGGGCTCAATCACCCCCGCTGCGGCCATCTCCCAGATCTTTTCCTCGGCGGCGGTCCGCTTGGCGTGAACCATGAGTCCCGGTGGGATGCGGATGGGCCGAGCGTCACCGGTGTTGATTTCGTGTTGGACCAGGGCAGTGCGGGTGCAGTCCTCATCTCTCGCCGCAAAGAGGTCCTCATTCTGGGCGAGTAGCGCCTGGAGCTGCTGCTGCTGGTCCTGGTCGAGGCCCTCGCAGCTTCGCTGGTAGAGGTCCTCAACGGCGCGCCTCGCTTCCACGCAACGCTCGGCCTCTGCTGCTGCCACCTTGTCTGGCCCCCCGGCTGACTCGGGGGCAGGATCCGGCACGCTTGCTCCCCGGCTCGCAGGCCCGGTCTGCCCCAGCGGCTGCCGCCGACACCACTGCCTCTTTTTCCCCTGGCTCCGGCAAGCCCGCGTCCCTTGGCCTTCGCCAGGCCTGCCCTTCACCAGGTGAAGTCACTCCCCCTGCCACACCAACTCCTGCCGGCCCAAGTCCAAACTGGCCCCCGCTCGCTGCAGTATGTCCAGCCCCAGGATGCAGTCCTCCTGGATGGGTGTGAGATAGCAGGGGTGGCGCACCGTCGCTGAACCTAGACGGAAGGCAAGCACCTGTTTCCCCTGGACTGCAGCGAGCTGTCCCATCACAGTCCTTAGCCGCAGGTCGGAGGCCTCCCATCCTGGGAGGGTGGTGCCCTCGGTGTCGGGGAGGACGCCCGGCTGGAGTAGGGTTACCGATGAACCAGTGTCGAGCAGGGCCAGGCAGGGTTGGTCCTCGATTTGACAGTGGAGGTACAGGCCCCAGCTACAGCCAACTCGCCCCACGGTGGCGTGAGGGGCGCCGGTCTTCACAGCACTCTCCGGAGTGGGGGTTGAGGTGTTCAAGGGCGGGCGGCTGTCCCCGTGCTGAGCCGCTTTGTTCCCGTTTCCCGACGCCGATCGAGGAGTGCGAGGTTCGGGTGCCCGGCAGTACCGGGCTCGGTGTCCCCTCTTCCAGCAGCGGTCACAAAGCAGCATGCGGGGCTGTTCCGCGGGGGTCGCTGCATGGGCTGGCTCCTCTTCCCCCTCGCTGGACTCCTCCATCGCTGCCTCGGTCAGCCGGCAGGGCGCACTCCGTCTGCTGGCGCTTCCAGTCACCCCGAACACGGCCTCAGCCCGTGTAGCAAGGGCCAAGGCCTGCTCCAGCGATGCCGGCGCGGCCAGCTGTACGTGGCGCTGCAGCTCCTCAGGTGAGAGGGCCTTGAGAAAGGCCTGGAGAGCCATCTCCCGCTGCGCCTCCCGGGGAAAAGCTGGGTATCCTCAGCGGGCGAGGAACATGACATCAGGGGCAACCGGGCCCAGTCGCTCTCCTGGTCAGCGCCGCCGCAGGGCCAGCCTCTCCCGCATCAGGTCCAGCGCCTCCTCAACACCAAGAGAGCTGCTGCCAGCGCCGCGTATTCGCCTCGGTCCTCCTCCGGGACGTCCAGGAGCACCTGGCAGGCCACTCCTTCCAGTGCCGCCGCCAGGTGGCCAGCCATCTCCGCCCGGCTCCAGCCATTCGTCCGGGCCACGAGCTGGAACTGTGCCTCATAGATTTCCCAAGGCGCTTCCCCGTCGTAGCGACCGGGTCGCACCTGCGCCGATGGGTGTGGGAATCGCTGGTAGGCTCCAGCAGGGAGGGTCTTCTCTCTGGGGCATCCGCTGGCCAGGAGTAGCGGCCAGTCGCCCCAATTCTACCGGCGGGACCACTACTGAGTAGCCCTGGTAAGGGCTGTGGCCACCTGTCACACCCAGGAGTTGCTCAGGCTCCGTATGTGCGCTGTCGGTGGGTTCTGTCTCTTTTAGAATCAGCCGGCGCTTGACAGAATCAGCTAATGTCTGCCACGGTTTGTCCATCCTGCCCGCTTCTGACACCAATGTAGCGTTTACAGGTTCTTCTCAGAACAAAGGACCAGTGGAGACGCGATTAACAAACCAAGCGATAGCTTTATTCTTTAACAACCACAAAACCAAACACAGGATATACACACACATGAGGAGACTGACGGAACATGTACACATCTTTAGGGTGGTAATTACTTAACAACATGCTATACACTTATAAGACTACACAGGACACTAGAACTACTATGACATTATTTACACAGTTAGGGTCAGCCGCTGGTCATCGTGCTGACCCTCAGACTCTCCCCGGCTACAACTCCCAGCCTGCCCAGCGGTACTTTGAGCGCCTTGGGGCACTTCCTCCTCACCACCAGGCGAGGGCGTTACAATATTTTCTTGGTGAGTTAAACACACAGTTACACAATTAACATTCTTTTCTGATTACTTTTACATGCTGTGAAATATACAGTACACAATTACAAACTCACTGTAATGTTTTCAAAATAAAATATGAACAAAAGAAGCCAAATTTTATTTCACCCTGACAGAATGCCATTGGTAAGCTGAAGTGTGGTACAGTGCGTACAAAAAACTCTCACATTTTAAAAGAGTAAATCAATTCTTACACATTAATCAGTGGCCAAGACATAAAGCTAGTAATTGCCTAATATGCAAATTCCGTTTTCTATTTAATTCGTTGAGTTGCGACAATGTTAAAAAAAAACAGACGTCTTATCAGTACAGACGTCTCTGGGTGCTGTTTATTTAGATGGAGTTTAAAATGTATTGTATTTTTCTCATAATGTAGTTGCATTCTCTTTCTTTAGCTTTAGTAATGTTTAATGTTCACTTTTCCTGGTTTGCTAGCATTGTATCAAGTACTGCCAGATTCTAGATTTTTTTCTTCTAGCTGAAAGCAAGGAATACAAGATGAAAGTATTTTTTGTCTCAGTGGCTTTTCTTTCTCTATTCAAGGTGCTCTAGTTTTTAATCTAAAAACTGCAGTGTAGAAATCACATTGTCTGTCTGGGTGTCAATCATTTAGCATACAATAAGGGTTCATGGCATGGGTGTGGAAATGACCAACTGGACATGAGAGACCGATACAAAACAAAAGTAGAAATAAAAAGTCACACTTCTATAACCAATTATCACACGGTAATACAGCCATTCAAAATGAATGGTAAAACCCCGTACCACGCGAAATTATTTGCAGAATAGAGTCGACCGTTATGCCATTCTTCTGTTTCGGAATTTTGTGACTTTTAAAATTTACTGGGGGTGGACCACATCCGTAAATTTAGACAGGTCCAGAGGAAAAAGGGCCTTGCCTTACAATCTCCGGGAAAACATTGTAGATAGGTGAATTGGAGATTCTCAAAACATATTTTGTATGATTTGAAACGAATATGTGATCAAATAAACTAAAAGCTCCAAGAAAGAGAAGCTCTTTTCCTCTGGTTTAACAGTCTGTGCAGCAACAAAACAATCAGATTAAACAAGAGAGTGAAATGTTAATTTTTGTTAATGAAAAAATAAAGTCTTTTTGTGTTGATTTAAGTGTCCTTCTTTCAGTTGGATTGCATAATTAGCATGAAACAACTTGGGATTATTGTTCTTTCTCTATTATTATCGAATCCCTCAACTTGTTCACTTGTGGTTATTTTGGAAACATTTTGACATGTTCCCTTTAATTACATTGCTGTCAATACTGTTGCAATAGAATATGAAACACTCAGAGTTTGTAATGTAGGGTGCTCCGAACAAGTTAAACTCTGATGCCTGACAAATGTATTTTCCACAAGCTATACTGTAGTGGCTTTAAAAATATACAACATCGCGCTCAATGCATGTGGTATGTCTTTGTTCAAGTTTTAAAACTACAGTACGGAAAAACAAGTGTTAAGAAAAAACAGGACATTTGATTGTTGGTTGCCTTATGTTAAAGAGCAATAAGGACAACAGAGCATGCTACTGAAACTTAATTCCCATGCCCCAAGCAGATCTGTCTATTCTACATAAACACAACGGGGTGTAACACTCCTTGTCTTGTTGAGAAGTACGGAGCTCCGTTACGTAAAGTGGCTGCAATGGAATATAGTAGTAGGTAAAAGTTAATTCCAAGCTGAAAAGAAAAGACTCAGTGTGTCTCCTCTATAAATCTTCAGCTTACAGACCGTCCAAGATAATTTATTATTAATAATATCTTCCGTATTGCATTAAAATTGGAACGATTTTTACAAGTGTAAATCCACCTATCTATTTTCTAACCGCTTTATCCAGGACAGGTAACAGTTTCACCAATACTGTTTGGTAACATTTTTTACGATTTTGACAGACTTCAGAATGCTTCAACTGATGCTTAAATATGTAACATAATGTGTACTGTGGTAAAAGAGCTATTGAGCACAGAACATCTTTCTGCCTGTGAAAAGATTTGCATAAGTAGTTTATTCTTATCTGTGTGAACACAGGAAATACAAAGGGAGTTTCAGAAATTAAGCAGAGGTTTGGAACTCCCTGTCTCCAAAATAGACGTTTAATAAATTGAAGGTTGTGAAAACAGTGAAAAATCACCCCGAACAAAATACAATTTTAAAATACAAGCAGTTTGAAATTATTAGTTATTAATAAATCACTTAACTTCAAACATGTTGTGATATTTAGAAATACCAAAAAATCAATATAGTGTCCATAATATTTACTATTTCAGTTTTTCAAAGAAATGTTTATTTGTTAAAGGAAAACTCATGCCGGGAGCTGGGTTCGAACACCCGACCTCCAGCATGTGAGTCACATGCCAAAGCCATGGCACCAATGCACCACTTGGCAACTTAAGTTATAGCTGAAAAGGCTAGGCAAAATGTTTTCAAGTAATCATGGGTGAATGAGTCAAATTAATGCAGTTGTTTACAAATAAAGTGGACTACAGTAATAGTTTGAGCTAACAGCCCATTCAAGGTCATTCATTATTAATATTATTAATATATCTTCTGTATCACATTAAAATTGGAACATTTTTAAAAGTGTAAGAGGTGATACACAACGTGTCTCCTCTATAACTCTTCAGTGTACAGAATAATTTCCACTGAGCCACACAACCTCATCACAACATAGTAAACAACAGACATATTTTAGCTGCTTAGTTACACAACTCCATATTAATATTACTATCAAGTGGTCAATACTGTTGTATCAACTTTTTTTTACAATAACAGCAAGTGGTGTTCTTACTACAGTATGTATTCTTAGAAAAGGATAAAACGTTTAACTTTTATGAAGTACAGTGTATAAGCTTTATAACGTTAGAACAACCGAGTTAAAACCACAAACCACTGTAAGTTACCAAATTAAATACTGTATTTTGCATAATTAAGATATTTACAGTATGAAGAAGGTGGAAGGTTGTGTACTTTTGACAAACTGAGCAATCTTGCTTTTTTAAAATATACCTACTTTTTAAACCGTTTTTAAGCAGTTTTACATTATGTAATACAAAGTTTAAAATTATTTTTAAAGTCTAAAAAGTATACAACTTTAAATTCTGTAATTGGCAAAAGATTGTCACTCAGCATTGACCGGGATTCGAAACTGAGCATTTTCTGGCAACAGCCCAAATGCTGCACATGAGACATTAAGCTTTCCCAGCTCCACCTGGCAGTTTTACAAGATATTTCACCCTATTTCAAAATATCATGCGATATCTTGTGGTTCCTTGAGGAACATGCACCGTGAATTACTGCAGCCATGCAATCCACATACACTTCCAACTCTAGGATCATACTCATTAAAGTCATCATGCAATTTGCCAGACAGAAGGTAAGTGCACATACTCTATAGTGAACCCCATGTGACGAAATTAATTTTACTATGAGTTTTGTCAACTATGGTCATTTTGTCTCGTCTTATTTACTTAAACAAAAATGCAAAACCATTTGGACATAATTTTCATTAATGAAGTTAACACTGGTAATGAGCTAAAATAAATAATACATCTTCTGCATCCATCGGAAGACTTTACTTTCTCTCTCTGCCTCCATGATTATCACACCGCACTGTAATACTGTAAAAAGGCAATACAATTGTCATTGAACCTGTTATTCCCCACAATACTGACACACCCAGGAGCATTACAATACAAAAACAGGACCATGTTGAGATGTGGGTAGTGTTTCCTTGTGCAGGTGCCAGGGGGCAGAGAGAGGCTCATTCACAAGCCAAATTCATCTGACAGTCCTAGTCTGTTGCAGGGCTAATTTGAAAGCTGCAGTTAACAACCCTATGCTCAGTTCCATCCTACTCTGCTCTTCTTTCCAAGACCCCATTGGTAACACTGAATTTTAGAATGTTAAACTCTCAGATATCAAGACTCTACTGTATCAGGACTTCTGGTGACGTGGTGATAGAGATGGTGGCATAACTTTTTATCTCCAAGTCATTGAGAGTGAAACACCACATAATTCAACGATTTTTTAAAAAGTTAACTAATTTTACAATCCAAATATGAGTGGGTCAAAGACCAAGAAAGGTCTAATGAAACAAATTGCACAAGTGAGAACAGCTGATGATGACACTGCTCTCCCGACAGAGAACATGACAACATTGAAAACGCAAGTGATACCTTACTGACGATTTACTCTATCGGGAAAGAAAGAAATGTTCTAAAGACAGAGATGAAGAAGGAACTAAAGCAGTTCAAAGACAAATTCAAGAGACATTAAAGCAGTTTCATAGAAAACGTCTTGAAGAAGGAGCTCTCCTTGCAAGAGAGCATTGATTTATAGGTCCATTGTGGTTAATTTTCAACAATACAGCATTAAAGAACTTATCCTGAAGACGCATGAGCTAAAGAAATTACCTGCAAGAACAAAGTGGTTCCTTTTGCATACGACTACCCAACAGAGGTGATTGTGAAGCTCAAAGCGTACAAGGAGAAAAAAGGAGGAGAAAAAAAATATTTTCTCTCGAAAGCTTAATATCCGCTTACAGACAGCCTATCCAGCCAAGATGCAAATCTACTGGGAGAAGAGAACACAGATTTAGCTCTGCACTGCCAGGTGGTTGGAGGGGATAAAAATAAAGGGTGTGGCAAAGCTCTGAGAATTTCAACAACAGTGGCTATAAAGAAGTATTGTAAAGCTAATTCACCTGCTCATGTTAGCGAGGGGCTCCAACAGTACAGGGGCCTTTCCTGAAACTGTTTTGGGAAGCAAGCGGGCCATCATTTGACGCCATCAATGAAAGTTATTTATATTGAAACCATTCTTTGTTTTCTGTTCATGTTGTTCGGATTAATATGTCCAAGTTGCCAGCATCTACATCATACCTTTATTTGTCAGTTATGTATGGAAATTTTAAAGTAGCGACTTTAAATGTTAATGGGCTAAATAACCCATTAAGGTAGTAGCCAAAATGAAATGGGAGAAATAACATATTATATTTTTACAGCAAAGCACCTTTCGCATTCAGAACACGAGAAGCTGAAAAGGTATGGATATACAGTAGACATTAATTCCATAGCTCATTTCGAAATGGTCATAAAAGAGGTGTATCTATTTTAATACCATACTCTCTTAGCTTTAAACCCTTAAAAGGAATTAAGGATAAAGATAGTCCATATATATTAGTTCAGGGAAGACTAGAGCTTATTTTTTATTTAATGTTTATGCCCCTGAAAGTAATAGGGATTTCATCAAGACACTCTGACCTTCTGGCTTCTGAAACTCAGAGAATACTTATTTAAGGTGGAGATATCAACATGGTACTTCATCATAAATTAAACTAACCTTAAGAGAAATTAGACTCTATTAGGCAGTATTTAAAGGGCAGATGATAGCTATCACCACTGCTAAGAAGTTGAGGAACTATAAAATTAAAAGGTCTAGAAGACAAGGTCTAGAATGGTTGAGAAGAATAATGATCCAATACATTTGGAACAGATAGGAACAATAGGAAAGAAATAGGTGAGTCATTTGAAAAATAAATAAAGAAGTACAAATGTATATGGCAAACATACTATGAAACAGGCTCAAATGCTACAAAAATGTTGGCAAGAAGGCAGCGTAAACAATCAAATAGAAATAATCTAAAAGATTTATAGAAGGCATTTGAATCCTATTATAAAACCTTTCATACCCAACCAGGACAGGAAAGTAACAATATTATAAAAACCCTTTTAGACTCACTGGATCTACCATCAATTGGAACAGAACAAAATGCAATCTTCACAAAAGAAATGCAACAAGATGAGTTAGATCTGGCAATAAGTAATCTCAAAAATAATAAATCACCAGGTAGTGATGGGTTTCCATCAAAGTGGTACAAAACATTTAGAAATGTATCCTGTATTCTTTCAATTGGACCCTTAAAAAGAGGATCACTCCTCCCCCTTGGAGAGAAGCAATAATTACAGTTTTTCCCAAGGAGAACAAAAACAGAAAGTTCTGCAGTTCATTCTGCCCAGTTTCAATTTTAAATGTGGATTAAACGTTATATGCCTCAATTAAATCTAAAAAATTGGGACTTCCATGTCAGAATTTATAGACACGGATCAAACAGGATTTATCAGTGGACGACAAACCCAGGATAATATTAGATGAACACTTCACATGCTTCACCATATTAAAAAAGTACAAATTGGAACAATTCTAGTGAGTTTTGATGCAGAAAACAATTTTGACTGTGTGAATTGGAAATAATTAATTCAGGTATTCGAAAGGTTTGGTTTCACAAAAGAGTCAGTTAAGTGTTTTAAAACTCTGTACACAAACTCCAAAACCAGAGTACGGGTAAAAGGTAGCCTCACAGGCAGCATTGCTTTAGAAAAGGGGACACATCAGGGATGCCCACTATCTACCACTCTATTTGCTCTATAAATTGTACCTCTTGCCCAAGCAATTAGGCAGAATCAGGACATAAAGGGTATCTTTCTAAAGGAATGGAGCATACGGTAGACCTTTATGCTGATGACATTCTGGTATATTTTAGAGATCCACATATCTCTCTTCCTAACTTATTTAATCTTCTTAAAAGCTATTGCCGGTACTCAGGATACAAACTCTATATACAAAAAAAACACAGATTCTGTCCTACAGATATACCCCAGCAACAGAACTTAAGCAAAGGTTTAACTTATATGCAATAAAGTATTTAAGCATATGGATAACAAAAGACCCTGAAAAATTATAAAAAATAAATGATGATCCAACCATTGCCAAAATCAGAGATGATTTGATATGCTGGTCTTTGATCTCTCGAGACTTTTACACAAGAATTGAAACTATAAAAATTAATAATTTACCAAGATGATTATATATATATATTTCAATCTTTATTGTAAAGAAACAGTTCTTTCCGGACCCTATGCAGACGACACAATCCAAAGTAGTGAGGAAACACTGGGGGAAAAGGTCATACAGGAATACGGGGATGAAAACAGGGGGGGTGTCCAAAGTGCGCTGGTGCACGGGGGAGGTGTGGCCGAGGCAAACAATCCAAAGGTAATCCAGACGGGGAATCCAAGAAATGGGCAAAAGTCCATGGCCAGGTGATCCATCCACGACGAAGGATTAAAACCAGGAACCGGGTCGGAACCGGCAGGAGGAACAGGAACAGGAACAGAGACTTAAAAACATGACGGAGCCAGACTCATCAGGACCCAGGCTCGCACGATATGGAAATCAGATGCAGAGCCCGGAACTGACTGAGTGTCTAGCTTTTAAGGGGAACGGGAAGGAGGCCGGAACAAGGGGCAGGTGCACAGAATTAAGTCAAAAGTGAAAAGAGCTGGAGTGCCCTTAAGGAGGAGGGACTACAGTCGTGACATTTATGTGTTGAGATCCCCCCCAAAATTTATTGAATGAGATAATCAAATTTCTCATTTCACTTGGAATGGGAAGAAATCAAGTATAAGATGTTCTACATTACAGCTAAATAAAGATTGGGGAGGGTTGGCCAAGAGGAAAGATAGATAAAACAATAATCCAGTCCAAGCTATTATTGGTGATTGAGCCAGGTTTCAATATGATCAATTGGATTGTCTAACTGCATTTACATTAAAAAATTGGTTTAAATGTTAAAATATTAAAGTTAGAAAAAGGCATTTTTGCCAGATATACTTGATGAAAGATTTTAACAGTGGGCTCATGGAGGAATTACCTCATTCTGTACAATAATGGAAAAGGGAAATCTGTTAAGTTTTCAGACCCTTAAAGACAAATATAGTTTGGTAAACCAGGACTTTTTCCAGTACTTACAGATGCGTCAGAATTCAATTTTACTGGGAAGAAGTGTGGTCTCTGATTCAAGATATATTTAGAAATATATAGATATGTTTAGAAATTCTAAAGTCTTGTTCAGATCTGTATCTGGGTAATCTGTCTGATCAGATTTTGGGATAAGATAAATACTTGCTAAAAGTATTTTTGGCAGCAAGCAAGAATGCTATAACATGTAATGGTTACAAAAAGACTTCCCAACCAAAGAAACCTGGATTGTTATTGTTTCAGACATTTATAAAATGGAAAAATTAACCTTATAGTTAAGACTCCAGAAGGAGATTTTTGAGAGAGTTTGGGAGACATAATATTTATATAACTAAATGATTTTATGTTTTTGGAAATGTGGTCTTCTTTTTCTTCACCTTCCTTTCTCCCAAGTACAATAACCTCTGTAAAAATGCAAAAGAATGATAAATAACAGACTTTATACTTACTTGAGGTTTTGAGCTGACTGGCAATTTTTAAAAGAATAAAATAAAAGAACTTACAGTATAACTTATGTGGAGAATATTCATATTCATATAGAATAAGTCTTCAGTCTTTAAAAAATTGTGAAAAACAACAAGATCCTAATAATAAAGGTAGAAAAAGAGAGAGAGAGAAAATGAGGAAAATACGTAATGTTAATGATGACATTACCAACCCCAGTAAAAATAGAGGAGGAAGGGAACTGGATTTGAGTTCAGAATCTGAAGAAGAAAATGGCAACTGAAAATGATGAGGATTCTTTAAATAAATGGGGTGTGGCAGGAGGGAAAAGAAACCTAAGTTGAGAAATAGTTTTAGAAACAGAATTCAGTAGAAAAGATTAGGCTTCATGAAGGCAAAGTAAGAGTTATTTGATGTGGAAGTAGAGATACAGTAGATAGAGTGTCATAAAAGTTTTTTTTTAAATGGTTTTTGGTCTGATAAAAACCTTCTTTTGGATTTTAATGATATATTCAGTAATAACAGTAAATGTTATTATAACTAATCTACTACATAGATTGACAACAAAAAATACACAAGATATGCACAATGAAAATACACAATGAGAAGAGACATTAGATGAGGGTACTGAATGCAGAAGGAGCAGAGGGGTAAAGTACAGAACCAGTTAAAGAAAGGCTCTTCTAAAGAAGAATGTTTTGAGTCTAGATTTGAAGAAGTTTAGAGGAGGTGATTCTCTGATTTTTAGGCATGGGGAATGGCAGCAGTAGTGAGGACCATTGGTACAACATCTGTGCTCAAGGATTCATTTACTGTATAATATTGAGGACAATGGGGCAGAGAGAAGTAAAACAGGACTGAAATAAAGTGGTGGGAATATAATCTAATAGGCAGGTGGTGGATTTCACATGTGATTTCACTGATGGATGCAGAGTCAGAGAGAAGTGAACCAGTAAAGTTAGGCAAGCAGGGAGGAGGTGTGGAAATAATATGTGTTGTGGAGAGAATGTGATGCTGGATAAGATCAATCTTGGAACTAAAGAAATAAAAAAAATGTGTTGTAAAGATGTGATGAGGCAGAAAATGTGGTGGGGCAGTTTGGCTTTAGTAGGCTGTTGATGGTGGAGAAAAGGTGTCTAAGGTTGTTATGGTTATTTTCAATTATATGAAAGAAGTAGGTGAAGAGAAGTAGCATGTAAAAGTAGTACGTTAAAGAAATGAGACATTTTGGGGAAGCTAGATTAATACTAAAGTATTTGTATTTGAAAGATGTGAATACAGATATAATGTTTGTACAAGAATGAGGGTTACCATTTAAAGAATTATGTGGATAATGGGAAAGGTTATGATCGGAGGGACCCTCCTTTTGGAACAGTTCCAATGAAAACAGAGCAGATATGGTAGCTATATTGATTAAAATAAAAACATTATATTAAAGACAGTATAGTAATTTTGCTGGGAGTAGGTTCACTACTGCAACAAGAAATCACTTTGTTAAATAAAAATGTTTCTGTAAGGATGATGGTGTGGTTGAATGTGGCAAACGAGATGAAAGGATGTTTATTATGAAGAACTGTGATGGTTTTAGAAGACTTTTTAAATGTGTAATGGTGGAGACAGGCAGAATGAAATATAATATTCAACACGGAAGAGATAATTCATCATTTTTATTTAAATGTATTTTAGAAGATTTTAAGCTTTTAATTTTTTTTAGAGTAACAAATTCCAAAGAAATAGGTTTTATGTGGATGAGACATGACAGCTCACAAGCATCAAGTATAGATTTTATTTTTGTAAAAAGTTTTGTTGTAAGTCAAGTTCTGGAATGCAATCCTTTTTCTCAGATTTTAAAGTCTATTTTAAAAGTTAATCATGGGTTTAAAGCAGCAAAAAGTAAATGAAAATCTAATTCTTTTATTATGGAGGATGGAAAAGTAGAGAGAGCTTTTAGAGAGAAATTTGAAGATCAGAAATTTTTAATGTTTTTTTTTATTCTCGGACACAATGGTGGTAATGGACAAAAGATCAAATACTAACGTTTCGTAGAGAGACAGGGAGAAGGAAAAAAAGAAATAGAGATACGGATGGTAAATGGATAACAGAAAAAGCTACACAAGTATTATCTACAAGAGCAAGGGTGGGATTTTAGGAATATAGAAGAAATAGAAAATTTGAAAAAGGATTTAAATGAAATATATGAAGAGAAATAAACCTAAGTTTTTATACTAAGGTGAAAAATCACAGAAGAAGGAGATAAATATTTGAGTCTTCTAAAAGATTGTACGAATAAGATAATTTCAGGATGTCAAAAAGAAGGAAATAATAGAGTAACATCTACAAGTGAGATAATGAAAAAGTAGAATATTGTTTTGAGAATTTCTTTTCTATATTGTATAATAAACACAAAAAGGTTTCTTAAAGTAATAACTGAAATGGTGAAAATGACATCGAGATTAGTAACAATAGAAGAAGCTTTTGAAGCCTTGAAGACTTTTAAACTTAGGATAACAGCAGAGAATGATGACCTTATATTAGTATTTGATAGAAGGTTTAAAAGAATACGAAAGAAATGGCAAAATGCCAGAATGTATGAAACAGAAGGTGGCAATACATTGTTTTAAAAAATGTGATACAATTGGAGGCTAGTAGGTCTGATTTTGATTAAAAAGTATTTAGTAAAGCTTTTGCACTGAATTTAAGAGGTTTTAAAAAGAAATAATATTTAAATTATTAAGACATTATTGGAATATTTTAATATAATAAGATCAAGTGTGTGTGGCTTTTAGAAGACTAGGGGATATTTTGATTTTAATAAGAGATATGATAGGTTCATAAGAAGAAAGAAATGTGAAGTATCTCTATTCCCGATAAGCCTGAACATGGAGAAAGCATATGACACAATATCCAATAATGCATTCTTGCTCTTTCTGCAAAGATTTTAAATTGGATTAAAATGTTGTATAACTATGGAAAATTATTTTTTGTAAATGGGATTTTAACTAGGTCTTTTAAAGTTAAGTATTAGGCGAGAAGGGGGTGTGCATTTTCACCATTATTATTTGTGTGTTGCATGATGTGTGGCACGATACAGTTACACTATTAAAAAATAACTTTTTGCTCACTCTGCAGTGGTAGGTCTTGAACAGAATGTTTCTGGACTCCAAACCACCACCATTCTCAGCTGCTGGCCTATCCTGCTACAGGATTCTACTCAGTCTTTACACGTGGAACCTCAACACAAGTAGTAAGGAAAAATGAAGGGATTCATAGTTTTTGGGAGGTGGCAGAAAATAATTCAAATATGTAATGTGTATTGATGATGCTAACCTATTGAGCTTAAATGTAGTATCAATTAAGAATGCATTGATAGGGGCAGACAAATTTGAAGTAGGGTCTGGATCATGTTTAAATATAGACTAATGTAGCTCATGGTGTCTTCTCAGTGGGAAGAGTCCTGCATAAGGAACAAGGAACAAGGATGACAAGGGCCAGTGGTTGACTGTGAAGAATAGGAAAACTAAGAGTAAGAGGGTGAAAGCTTTCTGGACTTTGGACTTCTGGACTTTCCAGCGTCAAGATGTGCAACCCTGATAGAGACTTACCCAAAGGTGGGGGGGGGGGGGCAGAAAACTTATGCATTCAATTATAGTCTGTTTTTTATTTTTAATTAATTTAGTAAAATGTCTGGATTATTTTTTTTACTTTGACATTATAGAGTACTTTGCGTTGATGAGTGGCAAACATTCTTAGTTAAATACATCATGGTTTCATGCTGTAACACAATAAAATGTGGAAATGTCCAAGGGGGGTGAATACTTTTGCAAGGCACTGTATTTATAGGCTTTATGATCTGAAATATGTGTGGTATAAAAGCCTTATGCATATATAGAAAATGCAATATACTTAACTACATAACCTAGAGATTTTTTTGCTCATTCTTTGTTATTTCTGTATCATAATCTACTGTTTTATTACATTACCATTAAATAATGTTTTATTACCTATGGTACCATTGTACTGTACTTCTGCCTACACATATTTAAGTAATATTATATTATTCTGTATCTTTAAAATATATTGCAACCTCAAGCCCTCTTTCCATTCACCAGAAAAAAGGCTTTATCTTGCCAATTTGATTAAATGTGTTTTCCTCATTTTAGGATCTTATCCGTGTCAGAGCCCTCATGCTCCAGAGGAAGAGACAAAGCCCTATCAAGTCTCTTAAGATTAAAGTCTGCATATTCATTATTTGTCACACTGTCAGCCACTGATCTCATTCCCAGCACAGGCAAGAGCACAAAAAATTGAGATTTTTTTAGAAAACTAATTCAGGAATGCAACTATATTTTTGTTCAGTGGAATGATTCTTTAAAAATATTCTAAAATAATTTTACTTTTTCACTAGGACCTTAATATGTCTGGAAAAATAAATATCCACTAACCTATTGTAGAATATTGTTAACAGTTGCACAATTTAATGCTTTTTCTGGCATGAACACCTACAAAAAATGACAAATTGATAGAATCCTTCTTTTGCACACTCCTGAGTAATATGTGTGGCTGTAGGCTGTTAGAGACAGATGGTATAATCTGCAGGAGACTCTGTATCACCTTAGTCTACCAGGGAATCCTAGTGACTATGACTGGTCACAGAGCACAGCAATTAATCCATTTCAAAAGTTTTATCTTCTGAGATAGAGCTGCTCGGGAATTCACCCATTAGACATGTAGACTGTTTTTAATTATGTGTGAATGGTGAATGGGAAAGGTTGTGACTATGTTAAAATAGGAATTGTCATAGAAATATAAGATGGTGTCAGATCAATCTGGTTTTAAGATTTCACAATAATTGTGTCTAAAAGGAAAGCAGCTCAGTTCAGCCTCTCTCTGCTGTAAAGAGACTGGCATCAATACATGTAACAATTGCCTTCTGGGTTAAAGAGCAATTAGCTTCCAGTATGCTGTTCGAAATCCAGCTGCCTGAAAAATTCATTAGAGTATGAAGCCTATAGCAATTAATTCATCTCCAAACTTTTATCTTCAAAGATGGAGTTACTCAAGAGGTTACTCATTGTTGTAACACCAAGTTCTCCATTACTAAAGTAATTTATCAGCTGTCTTTATTTTCTCTTATTAGAGCTCCTGCTGGTTTTGTAGAGAATATAGTCATTTTATAGACAAGTGAACATTGCACCTCCTGTAGCTGAAGCTGTAGCTTTTTACTGTTTTCTTTTACACAGAAAATACCTTCCTTTTACTGGAAATATGATTTTAGTAAATAACATAACATTTTTTATAAGCTTATAATGAGTAATAAACAGAAATTCACATACCCTGCATAATAATCTCTGTATTTTTCACATACAGCCTTTTGTTTTGAACTCTCTTCAGACAGTTTACCATGTATCATCAACATGTGACAAGATTGAAGAAATTAATACAGTAATCAGAATTATAAGGCTAGATTGTACTGTGAAAGTGAGTTTTAAGACAGGATCTGAAAAACGCTGACTAACATGCAAATCCCCAGCCATTGAGTAAAAAAAAAACAGATGTAGCTATTAAGAATGTGTGTTAAAACCCCATAACTCATTACAGGGGCTGCACCTTACCATAGCATGTGATTCACTAACCAACGATGATCAATAGGTGGCGCTTGTGGTGCATAAGATGTTACGGAAACAATTGCTTAATTTAATATCTCTACCATACATGTTTAAATCTGTTTAATATGGAATTTTACAAGTAAAGGGACCTTTTGTAACTGAGCATAAAAATAACAGGAGCATAAAGTCTCTGAACGTCATAAATTATATTAATTTAGGAATATAAATATATTATACATATTTTTATATGGCTGGTAGTGGTAGCTAAAATAAAAAAAAGACAACAGTATTCCATTTTCTTCATAAACTTTTTATGCATCTGTAAATCAGTCACTTACTGTGGTTATTTTGGTTTTGAAGTATTGATGTGCTTGTTTTGACTATATTAAGTTTATATACTTTATACAAAGCCATAACGTTGTAATGGCAAGGCTTATTAGTAATACAGGAATTAAGTTTGCTGCTCCCTTGCCAGTCTCTCTCCCTCATCTTAGTGGTGCTGGACACAGAGAGGCCATTCCATTTGGTTCAGATTTATGGTGTTTTTTTATCTGATAGAGTTTCCCGATAAGGAACAACTCCCAAGGCTGAGATTCTCCAGCCACCCTAATAAATGATCATCTCTGGTGCCTTACTGTCTGGGAGATTCCAAGGGAGAGTCTAATCCCAAGGTTTAAAACCCTAAGGTTGCACATTGTTAGTCATCCTCCACCTCGATCAGCCAATCAGGAACTGGTAGGGCAGGGTAACCCCACGTGGGTCTTGAATGCCCGCGGAACTTTCAACCAATGATTAACCATAGTTCCACCAGATAAAAGAGGCAGCACAGGGCCCAGACTCATCTTGGACAATCACGTGACAGCCAGGGTGTCTGAGTGCCAGGACTTTACTTTGTTCTAAGAGTCGAGACCGGAGGTGGCCCGCACGTAACCAAAGGATTCACCCGAGGTTAGCCCAGCAGCAAGCCTTGTGAACTGCCGGTACCCCCACCGCAAACGCTCACCTGATGAACGAGTGAACTACGGTCGGAACTGTCGACAGCTGAATCTCAGTATTCAGGACTAGAGCTACATCGGGAACGAACCGGTCTTCTTACCGTCTAAAGAGTGTAACTTGCTTGGACCCGCAGTAACTTTTCAATGTGCACAAACACTGCTAGTTCAGCCAGGACTAACTAGCCGGTCTTCAGAGAATAACTGCCAGCACGCCTCCTTCTTCCTCCTTCTCCCACACCTCACGCCACACCAGGACTGCCTGGCACTGGGCCAGAGGACACCGATTGGATGAAGCAACAGCTTGTAAATGTTCCCTTGTGCCCGCGGGAGATCTGAATCCACACAGATTGGATGAGTATTCAACATTCTGCATTACAGCTTGACTCAATTGTTACCTCAACTCCAGTTGATGTCAATTTTATTCATATGAATGACGTACTTGTTTTTGAGTAGTGTAGAAGTTGTAATCAAAGCTCATTAACGAAATGGTATAAATGAATGGTATACTGATTGTATGTCTCTCTTGGTTTGTAACTCTTCGTGATTGAATATATACCTTATGTATTCTGCTAACCCTCACTCTGAAACATTGGATCTGTTATGTTTATATGCACATTTTATGGATTAATAAATGTTTTGTCGTGTATTAGTATCCGTGTGTGTGCGTTGCTGAATTGTTCCGCAAGGTCGGTTCTCTAATAGCCATCAAAGAATCAATTTGTGACTTACTGCTACAATTAATAATTGTCCCAGTAAATACACAATACCCCTACATTGTTTTAACAATTTTTGTATGAATACTTGCTGTTGTTTTTTCAGTAAAAAACTGTACTTTTTAGAATCGGCTTAATAGGGCTTATTTTTTATAATTTTATTTATTCGCAAACTGAAAAACAGGACCTGTTGATTTTTTATGATGAGTTCTTGCTTTGTGCTCACTGTCTGCTCCTGAGGCTGGGACAGGAGATCACACACTGCTTTTTAATAGAATTGCATTGTTTTGTTAATGCGTCTATAGATTTCCTGGCATTGTGTGTCAAAGAGAAACTTTTCCCAGATATTAGCTCATCAGTACAGTACACTGAATAATGAGGACTCTCCATTATAAACGTAAATATAAAGACCCAAAATAAACACACAGGAATAAATAATGTGTTCTACATTAACCTTTTAATTAAGTGATACACAAAAAGCAGGGGAATGACTTTCTCTACAAGCTAGTCGAAGAAGTAGGTGTCTCAAAGCTTGAAGCCCAGTGGGCTTCTTATAATTATAATCGAGAATAACAAACCGGTATTAAAAAGACCGCTGAAACTGAGAAAGGTAGAAGCAGTTTGAAATTATTAGCTGGTATTAATAAAATAATATTGTTAATAATTATCAGACATGTTATTAAAGTTCAGAGTCATTTGTTTTCTCCGGTATTCACAACCTTTGCTTGTTAAAATGCCTATTTATGAGACCATGATTTTTCAGATGTCAATAACTTTACAAAAAATGACACAGAGCCCTCCAACCACAGACGTTTAAAATATACTGATTTGTGAAAATTGTCACAGCTTTTATTTAAACAATATCCAGTACCTGGTTGCATTTTTAGAAACCTTCATTTTTTAATAAAGTGGATCCCAGGTGTAACAATCTTCATAACGCGAGAACACATTACACATTATGCTACATTTTTATGCATCAGTTGAAGCCTTCTGAAGTCTCTCAAGACACATAAAAATGTAACATCATTGTAAATGTAACCTCTATGACTAAAGTGTCAAAGAGGAATGGCTTAAGCATTCCTTAAGCTGAACAGAGCCAAAAAAGTTTGGTGCTGTTTTCTCTTCTTTAAAGGTACCCTCCTCATGGAAGAATTTTCATTTTGAACGTTTGTTCGAAGATATTTAATTCTTCAAACAAAATTAGTTGTTTGTCAAAATCAGCTACTTTGGAAGCAGTACACGAGTTCTCAAAAGGTACCTTTTGTCTCTCGTGCAAACTCAACAAAGGTTTATTTTTTATAAGTTGGACAATGCCCCCCCGTGGAGTAAGTTAAATTACTCATTGATTAAATTTATAATTAAAGTAATAATGATAATAATAATAATAATAATTGCTTACACTTATATAGCGCTTTTCTGGACACTCCATTCAAAGCGCTATACAGGTAATGGGGACTCCCCTCTACCACCACCAATGTGCATGATGCGACGGCAGCCATAGTGCGCCAGAACGCTCACCACACATCAGCTATCAGTGGGGAGGAGAGCAGAGTAATGAAGCCAATTCATAGATGGGGAATATTAGGAGGCCATAATTGGTTAAGGCCAATGGGAATTTTAGCCCATGCACTGATCAGGCTTTGAAACGCCTGGGTGCAGTTCACTACTTTACAGTCCATGAGTGTTCCATTGTCCATTGCCACTATAAGGACAATAAAAGTTTTCAAAATGTCAGAATGTTTCCAAAACAACCACTTGTGATATTTTAGCTGCTTAGTTACACGATTCCATACTAATTTTACTATCAAGTGGTATTAAATCAGTACAACTTTTTTTTTTTACAAAAACAGCAAGTGGTGTTCTTACTAGGTATTCTTAGAAAAGGATAAAACATTATTCAGTAACTTTTTATGAGTGCAGTATATAAACTGTATATAATGCCTAAACAAACACGTTAAAACCATAATGCACCGTAAGTCACCATGTTAAAGACTTTGATGCATAATATATTTATGAAGAGGGTGGAATACTGTTGTGCACGTTTTCATATTTAGCTATCACTACCATCTACTGTATGTGCATTAGGTATGTATTACATTACAGTACAGTTATTTACCTTTGGGTTTTCTCTCTGTGGATGTAAACGTGAAAGAGACACATCACATTCACAAGCTCCAGTATAATAACAGTTTAAAATTAATAAAAGTCTAAACAGTGGGAAAAGATTGTTCCTCAGCATTGAGCCTGATTCAAAACCTGGCGTTTTCTGATGACAGCCCAAATGCTCCACATGCCACGATCAGCTTTCACAGCTCCACCTGGCGGTTTTACAAAGTAGCACACTCACATAACTGAAAATGTATAAAATGTTGCGGTTTACCCCAATCTGCCGCAGTCTGGTGCAGTCTCGTGCAGTGGCTGGACTGTGAACTACTGCAGCATCCCTCGCGCATTCTGAATGGTTGGATCTGTATGTTTCCAAGCGGTCCGCTGGTACAGTTTGTTTGGGAGATGGCTCAATTCCTGTTTAGGGCATATGTTTTTCTTCTAACAAACAAAGACTCCTTTAAAAAAATAGTAAATGTTATGTACACTATATTGACTTTTTTAGATTTATGTTTCACAGTGTGTTCAATGTTAAATGATATTATTAAAAACATGAATGAGGAAACGTGAATACTGTCAACAGTGGGATTAAAAAACAGTTCAACCGGTTTAATTTAACCTAGTCATTGTGCAAGATTGGAGTTCTTTGTTTCTGCTGGGTCAATGTTCTGTTTTGTTTAAATAAACCACCAATTGCTGCTGAACAAACTTTTTTTTTATCTGTATGTTGGTCATTGCATTGCATTGATCATAGCCTTACTAACTAGCATTTTGGTCACTCACACCTGGAAAAAAAAAGACTGGCTGTGGGAAACCATAACATGTTAAAATTATTATTAACACAGGTTGAATTAAAAGAATAGGACTGATTTTGAAAGAAAGATTGCATACTATTGTTTTTTCTGAATGTTGATGCCCCTAAGTGTTATTGCAAAGTGTTGATGATCCTGTTGTTCACTCAATTCTAGATTCCAGGCACACTTGGTTAAACAAATATTTATTAACAGTGACAGTGACACAAACTATACTATACACAACTTAACCATACAGCACACAAGTTATTGTATTTACTGTACAAGTTTACAAACAAGGTGTTCCAGAGTCCTAACAGAATACAATACAACCTGCAGTTAAATGTCTCTCTCTGCAAACCCAGATACCACAACATAAATGGGAGGAGCCTATTTTCCTATTCTAAAAATGCACCCTTGAACAAGAAAGGCTGTCTTTTACAGAGGTAGCTTTAACTAAGGAAACCCATGTACACTAAAAACACAAAATAGCTGTAATGCTGCTCTGAAGAGGTGAAAAGGATCCAATGCAGATGCAGGAGTCGTAGGGAGGTAAGTAAGCGAACAAACCGAAACTAGGAGCTGAATCATAGTCAGAAGGTGTAAGATAGGTCGAAATCCGGTAGAGACACTGGTGGCGAACAATCCAAAACGTGAGACAGAATCAAGGTCGAAAGGAGAGCGGTAGTAAATCCGGTAAAGACACTGATCGCAAACAATCTGAGGGGCAAGGTGAGATCCGTAGTCCGAAGGCAAAAAGGTGTAGTCCAAAATTCCAGGAAGGCAAAAAGGTAGAGAAACGCTAGGTAGAGCTTACAAGAATAAGTTAAGTTAACTCAATACTGAGCAACGGGAAGCAGGTTACAATGGTATAAATAACCCGGCGTGCCGCACTGTAGAGCAATTGCAGGTGTGTTAACTCGTGCGGCAGCGCTAGTTAATAATAACCTGCTGCTGGTGCTGATTAGCTCGCTTACAAGTTGATCTCTGCTGGTTGGCGGTCGTGACTATAGCAAGCTTTCTCTAATGAGGTTCAAATACTTAGCTCCAATCAGGTTTTGTTTGAATGATCATGAAGTAGGGGCTCTCTCCTGGCGCAAGCTTTAAGTTCACTCTCCTCTTCTCCTCTCTCTCAGGTCTGACCTTCTTTCTCTTTTTCTCCTCCTCTCTTTGTGATCTTGATCTGATCTTATATGGTGTCTTCCTGGACTGTTGATTGACACTGAATCATTGACCCAGAATTTAATTATCTAAGGTAAATAGAGGTAAACTTCATGATTGCTTTTGATCGCAGGATCTTGGTCCCCTACAGATGCAGCCATTCAAAATGCACGGGCGATACCGCATTATTTTCCGGTGCGCTGTACGCAGCCTACCGCAAGTTACCGGTAAATACCGCTAGTTACCGTAAATTCTCCTATAATACCGCAAGCAAAATAATAGTATCAGGAATTCCGCAAGGTGGAGCTAATAAAGCTCAACCTCTCATGTTTGAGCTGTCGCCATCAAAGTCTTTAACGAAGATATTACTTATAGTATTAATAATGAATGACCTTGGACAAGCTGTAAGTGTAAACTCAAAGTATTGCCCTGGTCCACATTCTTTTTTTCATTGACCGTCTTTGTAAAAGTAACACCACAGGATTTCGCAATCACGCATTTGTTTCCAATCATGCAAAGTACAGTAATTTTTGAGAATTGATTCACCATGCCTTTCACATGCTCATAAAAGAGATTGATTTAGGAACATAAACATATTACCGTATGAAAACTGTACTGTATACAGTATGTATATGTATATTTAATGTCTTAACTGTGCCCGTTTAAGTATTGAATATTTATATGGAATTTTACCACTGAAGGGAAATCTTAGTGCCTGAGCATAAAAAGAATAGGAGCATACTGCAACGCGTGTGAAGGCCATAAACGATATTAATTTTGGAACTTAAACATGCAGTATATGGCTGGTCTCGGTACGTTAAAGAAAACATACACACCAGTATTCCATTTCTCCCTAAACATTTTAAGCATCGAAGTCTTTAACTAACGTGATACCGGAGTCAACAAGCATACTTTTAGAATTTGATTAAAAGGGAATATAATATGGAATCGCGTATCTAAAGAAATTAATAACGATATAATTATATTCATGTGCCGCAACACAAGAATAGTACACGCTGTACATTGTCTGTTGATAATGTTACTGTAGTGCTTTTTCAGCACTCTGCATGTGACCTTGCTGGTGGCGCTGTGGGTTAGGTTCCTGACTCCCACCTTATACGGTCTATGAACGAATCCCACTGGAGCAATGAATTTTTTTTAACAAACATTTCTTTGAAAAAATGAAACGTTTCCTGAGTCAGAGATTAATTAAAACCTCACTCGCACCAAACAAACTTATATTTCTAAATATCACAACATGATCGAATTTAAGTCATTCTAATAACAATGAATAGTCACCTAGGCGTTACAATATAAACATTTATATTGATTTAAATCGCGTTTAAATCGCCTTTATTTAAAACCCATAAATAAAGCTGATACTGTTTAGACTTTTAATTATTTAAAACTGTATTACAGCAGCACAATGCACAATGCAACGTAAATCGCTAGCTTTGTCTTCTGTGTAATAATGTTCACCTCTCTGTCCAGCAAATTAACAATAGTAATAATAATGAACTTTATTGTATATGGCGTCTTTGAAGGTGGCTCCTCAAAGCGCTTTACAGGTTAAAAACAATAACAACAATACTGTTAGGTTGGGCAAACGATTTTTTTTTTTAAGAAATACAAAATGAGATATAATGATGTGTTCCGGCTTAGACATTAACGAAGAGCATAACACGTGGGCGGCGTAGAGGTCGGCTCTGGCTTTCCCATCTACTGTATACACTGCAAGTACAACCCCCCTCTCTGCGGGAGTGCTGGCTGTGACGAATTAAACTGGTTTCACAGGTATTTTCAAAGTAGGAAGTACAGTACTTACTAGTTAAGAAAGCTAGGCTCCTCAATGAAATCGCTTTAACATGCTAATGCGTTGGTGTAACAGTCCGGGCGTGGTAAGCTTCTAATGTCAACCCGACTACAGCGAAAGGCACCCTTCTTTCATTGGAAGACAATGAACATATTTTAGCCCTGAATGAATTAATAGCAAACATGGTTTACATAAAAGACATTTTTCCAAGAAAGTTTAGCCTTTGTCACTAATAAAACCACTAAATAAATACATAAATATAGAAATCTTAAGATTTTTAAAATACATGACTTTGCTAAAATTTATTTGAAAATAAAAACGATTACAAACGCCAGGGGAGAGAGAGAACAGGGGAGGGATGTTGGTTTTGCAAGGGGTGGGGCTATGGGTCTGTTTGGGATTGTGGAGTTACATCTTCTGGCTGTTTGTGAATTATCATTGTTGAGTATGGAGTGTTGAGGTATTGATTTTGTGTAATGCTTTATGTTGAAAATTGAGGTGGATTTTGTTTATGATAAAGAGGATAAACTGGGATGGGAGGAGGGTTTGGTTTTGCATAAGGGGCGGGATTATGATAATTGGAGGAACTTGCGAGAGTATAATGGTTTGATATATTTGATTTTGTATTGTGGTTGTTATCTATGTTTTTGGTTAGTATTATGTTTATATGGTTGTTTTTGTTGGTTGGTTATTATGGTTATAAATAATACAATCTATAGTTGAAATCTGAGCCTAAATAAAAAGAAAAAGCATTTTCAGAGAGCAATTACGCTGTGTTTATGTAGAATAAGTGATTAGGTTTATGAGCAATCTAATTACTTATTCGTTTAAAACGCTATATAAAATAAAGTTTATTATTAATTTGCTGGACAGAGCGGTGAACATTATTATGCATAAGACAAAGATAACGATCCTGGTCAGTTTAGAAATCTGTGTACGCTGTAAGGTTTTTACTTCTTAAACTTTTAAAATACACGTTTCGAATAGAAAGAAATCCTCTTCCTGGTACAGTACTGTATGTATAGCAAACCAGGACGTCTTTTTTCTCCAATTGGAGGGGTGTCAGATGGTGTCAGCCAATCACGATTCTGAAGCCCTACCATAATCTCTGGTATGGGGAGACCCCAGAATTCTGTCCCATAGTTTAGACAGATGATAGATACTTTTATTGATCCCGTGAGGGAAATAAAGTAAATCATTTTCATTTTAGGAAATTATTAAACGCTCGGTTAAAAGCAAAGGAGATTGTCTGTTATAGTGGACATAAAAACAAGAGTTCGCTGGCATTATATCCTAGAAGACACAGACCGGCGCCAGACCGGGAGAATGCCCGCAGCGTAAAAGAAAATGCCTGATGAACTAGGGATTGGACAGTTTCCAAGTGCTTGTACAATCGATGGAAATGTTCAAATAAATGTGCAAAAGAAATAAACAAAATAATCATTTATTTCTTTATCATATTGGCTAGCTAATGTCCTCTCTTTGCTAGTTAGTGGCTGTGTTTCTGCGTTGGGTAGCAACGGGTGACTGTTCTCAGGCGGAAGATGTAAACAGCTTAATTTTCGTGTTAAATAGTTTTTTAAAATTAAAATTCATTCTATACAGCAATCTCATATTTGGGTACCGTTTCATAAAACTTTCATGCTTAAAATGTTTAGGGAGAAATGGAAGACTGGTGTGTATTTTTCTTTAAACTATCAAGACCAGCCATACACAGTACAGTTTATGTACATACAGTAATGTTTATATTCCTAAATTAATATCGTTTATGACCTTCAGATGCGTTATGCTCCTCTTCTTTTTATGCTCATCTACTAAAATTTCCCTTTAGTGGTAAAATTCCATATAAGTATTCAAAACTAAGCAGATTAAAATGTGCACAGTAAAGACATTAAATGATTAAATCTTTTCACTACCAACCAACGCACCACAAGTGCCCCTGTCGGTCATTTTGCCCAGCCAATCACTTACCGCGGTGCCCTCCGGTGCCCTGCGGTGGCTTGTGGGTATGTTACTGTACCGCGGGTTTTTACCGCGCATTTTGAATGGCTGCATCTGTACATCTCAGCAAACACCCCCTTTGCTTTGAAGCTGGACATACTTACACTGCCAGGTGTTACATACTTTATCTAAACTTTTTTAGACACTTTCTAGTCACCTATAGCTGT
This sequence comes from Atractosteus spatula, assembly GCF_055471065.1. Lineage (NCBI taxonomy): Eukaryota > Metazoa > Chordata > Actinopteri > Semionotiformes > Lepisosteidae > Atractosteus > Atractosteus spatula. The sequence goes on along the minus strand of NC_142716.1, from coordinate 23,543,619 downwards.
AAGAATTTTTTAATTTCATACATGAGTGGTAGTATTTAGTTTCTGTATAAATTCTAAAAACAATCCCTAGTTAAACATGGTTTTTACTCTAAAATTCCATGTATTTTAAGCAAATATGGAAGACTTTCAATAGCACTCTAGCAAAGTGATATTTACGCCTCCATGGGAAACATTTGTAGTGTAAGAATCATAAAATTTAAAGAATTGTGTATTTCATACTAGGGTTAAATGTAGGTTGATAGGGTACAACATATACAATACAACAAGTACAAGTCGTTTTGCATATTTTATGAAAGATACTGCATCCACTGGAAAAAATATTGGATTTGTGATTACTATTTCCTAGAAACTAATGAGCACTAAAATACATAAGCAGAAAAGCGAAACATAAGGTTTCTTTAGTTAACACTGAAAACTGGGTATTCCAAATGCCAGAAATCACTTAAAGACATTTTAATGGAAATAAAATTATATCTGACAGAATATTGAATGTGACAGTGTAGGAGAGTAGCAAGAAGGTAGTACTGTTAAACAACAACAAAAAACACATTACTCACATCACTACATTATATGGGTGAGATGGAAATGTTGATTGCATATATCATTACAGTTTTAACAAACTACATTTCTGCAAACAGAGATGATAATAAAATCATTAGAACAAACTCAAACTAGAAATTGTGCATTCTTCTTGACCTGTTTCAAGTACCAAGAACTTGACATTATTATATTAGTCATTATTGTCCACACGTAATCCACACAACCTGGTTAATTGGGTTTTCAAATATATTATGTTAAAGGTGTCTTTAAATGTGGTGTCTTACTGTCATAAAAACTTCTGTGTAATTTGCACAAGTAATGTTCAAGTAAGACCCTTGCCAAATATATACTGATGGAAAAAAGAAATACAAAATTTTCTGGAATGAGAATACTATAAGTTATAGCTTATATACTTTCACAAAAAGTTGTCAATTTGTTTAAAGCCCTCTGACCAGCAATACAGCTTGTGCAGTGAGGCATTGCAACTTGCCAAACACACAAAAGCTCGTTGGGTGCACTTTTATCCAACAAGGCCCAGGTGGAACAATGCCTGATCAGTTCACCTTTAAAAGGGCCTTAATTCAAAGCTTAGGTCACTGCAAGAAAAAGGCCACATTTAGTCAGTTTCTTTGCATTCCATAATGCCTCGAATGTCACCAGAAGCAAGGGAGAGGGCCATTGGCATGCTGCAGGCAAGCATGTCATGGGCCAGCATTGCCTAAGCCACTCCACTGTGTCCTGACTACAGAGAAGGTTTCAGAAGACCGGCAGGACAGATCCCACACCAGAGCAGGTCCGACACATCAGACTGGTCCATCTGAGAGATCGTTTCAGATCTGCCACCTGTACTGCTGCTGAAACTGCCAGCAGACACAATGCCCGCATCAGTGACAGGACAGTGAGGCTACATGCTGCTGGCCTTAGAGCATGGCAACCTGTCAGAGGCCCTCTGCTCACACCTCCTAGACGTCACATCGACTGGCTTGAGCCAGACAGAGGCTGTGATGGACTCGTCAGCAGTGGCATCGGGTCCTCTTCACGGATGAGTCACTCTTCAGCCTGTTCCACACAGACGGGAGGGCCAGAGTGTGGAGGAGGAGGTGTTGAGTTTCTTTTTTTCCATCAGTATATGTACTTAAAAAAGGAGATGGTACTGTAAATGAGTTGAAGAGTCTCAGATATTGTTTTTGCATCAAATCGATCAATGTAATTTTGACAGGGGTTAAAATCATGTCACATTGGTGGTTTCCAAGTGTGAGCGTGCATCAGTTTCCATGAACAGAAAATACATTTACTGCTGGGGGAAATTACTTGGTTAACATGACAAATTCCCACATTATTTCACCTGTTCTTAGGTGACACTCTTTCCTAAAGAGCAAAATTGAGTATCTGGAACATAAGAAAAAAATGACATTCCTTCATTGTGTGTAATTAACATTTTTCTTCAGAGATAAACAATCAATCATCAATTACTGTTTATACATTAAAAAAAAGATATTTATTCATACCTCACCATAGCTTTTATTTATCAATAATAATATGTAAGCTAAGCAAATGAAGCAAGAATTTCATTAAATTTATGTGAAGTAAACTACTAATTAAAATTTAAAAAACTGTATACAGTATACAGTTTGCTATGGAGCAGATAATATAGACATGTGTGCAAGCTTCTTGCTGTACAATAGGTTCAGAAATATATGATATGTAACAAATGTGACATTGTGTCAATTGTGTATTTCCACTTTCCATAAATTGGGATATTGCCATGGAGAAAAACAGTAACTGGAATTGCCTTCAGCTCCTTAGTTGTTGTATGGGTTTTGTGAATTTACTGGGACAATTTATTAATTGTCGCAGTAAACCACGAGGTGATTCTTTTATGGCTATTAGACAATCAATCTTCAGGAACAGTCAGCAATGCACACACGGATTCAAATACACAGAATACATTTATTAATACATAATATTGTGCATATAAAGCATATAAAAGTCTGCCTGAATACAAAGACGGCAGATCTTACTGTGAGGGTTATCAAAATACAAGGTATATAATAACGAAGACGTGCAAAACACAAAGAGATACGAAACAAAGAATGTACTCAGTATATCATTCGACTATACTCTATCGTTAATCAGTCTCATTAATACAACTTATACATTAGATACTCAAAAGTAAATACATTACTCATATGAATTAAATTGATATCAACTTGAGGTAACAACAGAGATGCTGAGGTAACAATTGAATTCTCGAGATGCAATGTAGAATATTGGGTTACTTCTCCAGATATGGATTCGTATTTCCAGGGGCACGGACACAAAGACCAGCTGGCAGGCACTCACAGCAACATCCAATTGGCACGATGCTGGCTCGGTGCCCATCTCAGTCCTGGTGTAGTTCCGACTTGCAGGGTGACGATTAGTTGAGAGTTTGTCGGGCATTTAAGACCCATCTGACCCATCCATGCCCTGCAGTTTCCTAATTGGTTGGTCACTTCTAGGGATGAGCTACAATGACCTCTGACATCTAAGACTGCAATCCAGATGTTCCCTAGAATCTCACAGACAGATAAGCGCCAGGAATAGCCATTGATCATGATAGCCAGGCATGGCTGGGCGCATCCCCATTTGGGAGCTGCTCCTTATTGGAGAGAAAACACTTTAAATCAGAAACTACATGAATAGCTTTTCTGTGGGTACACCACAGAGATGAGAAAGAGAGATGGGGTCTTATTGAGGAAAGCACAGCAACACTTAATTCTGTCTTATTAATAAGCATTGCCGTTACATATCCCCCCTTTTTGAAGGTCACGAAGTCCTGAGGTGTTGTTGCCTTCAAACACAAAAACAGACTTAAGTGGTGTCCATTGTGAACATTACCATCCAATGTTTGTAACCAAATTTTGTGTTTTATTTTAGGGCAGGGCAAACTTACACCTGAATGTCATCTCATTGATTGGAACTTCTGACTCCAATTATCCCCTTTAATAAATGTCATTATCCAAGAAAAGTACATACTTTTTTATAGTGAATGTTTAAACAATGTGTTCAATAGAGACAAGAAAAAAATACAACTGTTTGTGTGTTATGTGTTTAGCCAGATTGTGTTTACCTATTACAATGACTTAGATGAAGATCAGAACATACTTTTGCAGGAATACAGATGATTCCAAAGGATTCACAAACTTTTTTCTCACAACTGTACTTCTGCTTTAAAGTGTGACACTTTGAAGTGCCAGATTTGCTGGGCTTATTTGGGTGCATTCTTCAGTATATTGATTCTCTGTCCTGGTCCTGGAGTATCCCTCTGTCTGCTGAGTTTTCTTCCAACAAGGCCTTTAATCACAAGTGCAAATTACTGCCAATAATTAATGTACTGAATTGTTTAGGCTTTTTATGGCAAATATACTATCAAACCAACCTTTGTAGTATGAACTTACAAGCTGTGAACACAGAAACACTTGGTATGTTTGGATCGATGTGCTTTAATGTTAATTTCAGGTATTGAAATGAGAGTTCTACAGTTGTCCATCATCATATTTTCTTTATACAAGAAATTGTACATTATCTTACAACTGTGGACGAATTAGAGAAAAAAAGTGTGTTGATGCTTCTTCCATTCCATCCATTGTAATCTTTAACCGCTTTAGCCAATTAAAGGTCACAGGGGAGCTGGAGCCTATCCCGGGTAACACAAGGCAGGATACACCCTGGATGGGACACCAGTTCATCACAGGGTAAACACAGACACAAACACACATGTACACACTAACACTAGGAAAATGTTTTCCAGAACCAGTTAAACTATCAGGTTGTCTTTGTCTAAACCCAGAGAATGAGCATGCTACATTCTTCCTTTATTAAAATGTTACATTTGTTCACCTACCATGATAGCAGAAGTGGGCCAGGAGGTATTATGTACCCAAGAGCAAGGGTGTCCAGGGGGAGTGGCTGCTGAACTCCAGAATAGGCTCTGCTTCACAGGCAAGAACACAGGACAGAGAATCAAAGCAGGGCTGGTTGATCCACACCAGGTGGTGTGGTTAACTGGGAGCGCGTCAGGAACTAGGCTAAGTGAATTTACCACAGGAACGTCGTGGACCATGCTCAGATGGGGCTCCCAAGTAATGTCTAAGTGTGTCGTGAAATTGGGGAGTGACAGGGATAATCTGGGCAGGCAGGGAATCAGTAACAAGACTCTGCTTGGAACATTGACTGGTAGTTCATACATGAAACCCAGGGCAGAGATGAAGGTGTTGTAATGCTGGATGCTGAGGATAAACTGAGAAGGGTTCAAATAACGCTGAGTACCTGCTGCTGTGTGACTTCTCATTACAGGCAAGTCATTTTGAATATCTTTTCTCCTTGGCAATCAATGCAGGACAAGCAGGAGGGTGGAGGTATGCCCTGTGACTTCAACTATAACACATCCTGCCACTTCACAGTGGGGCAGATGTAACAGAAACAGAAAATAATTTCCCAGTTATGTGGAATAGACCTAGTACATATTATATTGTTACAGCTTTGGGTGACTTGAGAAGTGTCTCTTAGATTTTAGATAAAGTTTGTGACACTGGGAAGAGTAAACACTTCTAACTTCAAAGTAGAGAGGATGTTTGCTGAGGTCTGTGGGGGTACCTTGAGCAGAAACAATAGCAAAGGTGATCTAAGTCTGCCTAGGCAAGTTGTTGATTACTGATTGCAAAGAGGCAGGGCAGAAAGACACAGTATAAGTTCACATTAAGAAGCAGGAGGAAAAGAAGAAAAGGAGAGAAAAGGGGAGGAAGAAACGAGAAGAGCAGGGAGAAGAGAGAGGAGTCCAGAGGAGTGGGGACTTGAGGCTTGCGCCAGGCGAGAGCTCCTACTTTATGATCATCCAAACAAAACCTGACTGGAACTAAGTATTCGAACCCTGTTAGAGAGATCAGGCTTTTCTGTGTTTTTAGGGAAATTGGGTTTTCTGGGTAAAAGATACCTCAGTTAGAAACATCTTTCCTGATTAAGGTGCATTATTATGGATAGGGATATAGACTCCCATTTATTTTGACGCATCCAGGGTGCAGAGAGAGAGAGATCTAGAGATCTAGAGTGAGCTTTGTATTCAGTTAGTAGACACCTCATCTCTTGTGTGGCTTCAGTAGGGATATTAAGAGCTTAGTGCTTAGTAGCAGTCTGGGGTTTTCTGGGTGACCAGAATGTTAGGCCTCTGAAAAGCCTTGTCTGTAAATATTGTATATAAAGTAACATGTTTTGTTCTGTGTTGTGTCATTGTTTTAAAATCTCTGTCTAGCCCCTTTGTAACAATATAATGTAACTTGGTGTGTTGTATGTTTTGTGTCTTGTGTAGTTTATTGTAATAAATGAACAAGTAATAGGTTTATTCCATGCTGAAAAAAAGAAGAAAGAGAACACAACGTTTCGGCCGTGAAGCCTTCTTCAGGTGTGAGAGAGACAAGGCAGTAGGCAAAGGTAATGTAGCGGGAGAACAAAGGCTGGGAGGGAGGAGGAGTGAGAGACATGAGCAGGGGACAGAAAGAGAGGCCAATCAAGAGGTGTGAAGTCAGAACAGGTGTAGAGAGGTGTGACATGAAACTTCCAATGAATGGAGAAAATTTAAAAGAACAGTAGTCTGTCGTTAAGAGCAGCTACCCACCTGAACTATTGTAATAAATATTTGTTTAAGCCAAGTGTGCCCGGATTATTGCTCTTCTCAACAAAGCTGTGCCAGAGAATAAAGAATTCACATGCCTCTAGTTATACCAGCCGCTCAGGCATAGAAATCACTTCCAAGTCAGGAGTCATGAATAATTATTTCACTGATTGACTAAACTGCTCGGTCAATTCCTGACTTTGACCAGTTTCATAATCTCCCATTTGTAACAGTATGTTCTAACAGTACCTAACTTAAATGTTCTTTTTATGTTTGATTTTCTTTGAAATCCAATTGCAAAGTGAGGCATAATACAGTTAGCTTTGATATTTAATACTACCATTTTATAACACTATTATCATACACACTGTATATGTATATCAAGAGATACTGTAAGTATGTGTATAAGATCAAATGGTGATAATGCTAGATTTATCGACTTTCCACTAGAGGCTTAATCCAACAGAGATGGTATTCTTGACAGAATATGCTACTGTTATGGATTTTCATGGATCTGGTGGAAAAAGGCACTTGACATCCTTCAAGCTGAAACAAACACAGATGGAATGGCGGTCACCCACACTGTACTAGATGGACTCAAAACCTGAGAAGATAAAACCTTCCTCTAAGCTCTATCCACTGGTAAATGTCCTTTGTTTCAACGTTTCAAAGCATTTTGGCAAAATGCTTGAGCAAGCAAAGATGATCTCTGCTGCAATCATGTTGCCAAAGTTCATAATTGGTTGGACATAAATCAGAAAGTTGAGGGAATCTATCTTTAAAGCAGAGCTGAATGATAAGGGCTCTACCATGTTATGTACAGTTAACCATGACTGTAGTGATCCATACCAAATCAAAGGCAATCCTCTAACAAAAGTCACAGCAATCTATCACTTCCAAACGGGCTCTATCATAATTAAAATCTGTTTATTTTATTAGTTTTCAAAAGCTTTCATATATTAATTTATCTTGGATTTGTGATATTTTAACTGTTAAACATCAACTGTGAAATATATCTAAATCACCTGTATAACGATCAGGAAAAAAGTAAGAAAAAACAATTTACTGATATTAGCTCATGGTCATTCTAGAAAATACAGTAACACATCCTGGTTGTATCAGTTAAATTCTTAAGTTAGAACTTAATTTTGGAGATAGAGCATGTAAGTATCAACAATATTGATTAATTTTAAATATTCTAATAATTTAGAATAATTTATGTACAGATTAATTTCAAACTTGATATACATTTAACATTACAACAGGCATACTGTATATAGAAAACATAGCCAGATAGATCTGATGTTATTATTTGAATTTCATAATATTCATGTCACATTTTGGTAGCATCCACATTTAACTGTTTATTTTACAATACAGGTTTGGCTACATCAGGAGCCCTTACTGAGTTGCAGACCAGTTCTTTCAATAAATAGTAGTTGTAGACTTATTTCACACATCTTAAGATATTTGAACTGTTCAGCAGATTACAGGTATCTACTACTCCTATATCACATCAGGGAAGGTCAACTGCCTGAGAGAGGTACTTGATACTAGAGTACTGTTAAGAGAATAACACTTTCATACCTTTACTTTTTTAAACACATTTGAATATTTACACTCCTGAAAATACTGTACTCATACTAAAACTGAAACAAGAAATTTATGAAATAGCTCTTGCGTTAATACAGGCGCACAATTACTTGCAAAGTTATCTTTACTGGGTATACTTACTGAATACCTATTGTTGGTTTACATTGTTGGTTACATATCTGATATACAGTAAGCATAAGATAAAAATATTTCTGTAGCTATTCCACAGTCAAAAGCTTTTTTTACCACAACATATGTACTGTAGATGCAATACTACTTAATTAAGTAAAAACAGAAAATAAAGTGTTTTTCTTTAATTTGGGTAATTAAGGTTTGTGGTGTTCTCATAAATACCTCATATATTTATCAAAAATACCTGTAGAACAGTAATTCTTGCAGTATGAACTCATGTACACCTCAGTTCCACTATATTCTAGCCTGTGTGTAATTGCACTGGAACCGAAAGCACATGAGCAAATTATTTATTTTTTTACATTTTAATTTTAGTTTTTTTTAATAATCACATATACTGTAACAGTCTTATACACATCAGAGGTTTGAAAGCTCTCTGTGTTTTTCTATCAGTTAATGATGTTTGGAATACCATGGCTCAAAAATAAATAGGTGTGTAAATGATAAAGTTATGAAAAAAATCACAAATCACCCTCAGCAAAATGCAAGAAGGAATGTCTTGTGCCTTGATGGTTGCATTGTCTCCTTGCAGTACTTTTATTTTCCTTGACACATTAAATATTAGAAATTGAAAGCTCTTAATACTGTAAAGCCAGCTATACGGCTTTATAACCACACTTATTTTCTTTATTATGCCACTTTGAGGTGTAATGGAGAATGAAACTTAACTGTCAATAAAATGACTAGTAGGATAGCTAGAGAGAAACAAACCGAAAGATCTTTTCAAATATCGGATTTTTCCAATGTTGAAAGTCTGTATGGAGTTTATATGTTGTGCTTGTTTTCCCTCCCATTTCCTGCCTCCTTAGTATGAGTGGCTGTATGCTGTGCCCTAAAACAAGAAATTGTGATGCCATTTTTACAACTGGCAGAGTAGTGCAGTCCTACTGTACATCAGATTATTTGAAAAAAAAATCCAGATGTGCTGCTGTCCAGGATACCACAGTGCCTACAGTGGTATATCAATAAACACCTTGCACATTCTAGGTAGCTGCATCTGTACACACCATTCGTTTTCCAGACAAAGACAAAATGTATGATCGTATGGTGTATGATTTCAGAAATGCCTTTGCTGGCTTTGTGGGTGCACACACTTTATTCATGCAGTAAAAACATCAGATAAATGAAAAATAGATGGCAGTACATAAAAAATAAAAAATATTTGTTTAGTCATATGTATTTTAAACTTAATTCTGTATATAGTGAGCACTCTGAACTCTGAACACAGAACTTTAGTTCTAAGTGTCAACAAGGTTGCTTCTTCTGCATTGGCAGTATGACCCAAACCAATGACAGGTCAAAATTAGTAGTGCCTGTCCCAGAGTTGCCATATGTTTCAGACATAAGAATACATTGTTTGGCTTTTGTAAAAGCAAAACTATTATTTGTTAATAATATTAATATTTATGTTAAATAAGTAATAATATTAAACATTATTAAATAGAACAATTATACATTGTGTTATGTTGCATGAAGATGAATATTTATGTATAGTCAACTTTTGGGGAATTACTGGAAAGAAATTATTTAACCTATTGCCTTGATCAATTTGGGAACATTCTAGTGGAGAGGACTTTGGGTAGAAAAGAGGCAACTCTGGACTCGAAAAAAGGAAATGGCTGATTGGTGAAGGAAAGTTCTGGTAGTGATTTATTCAGGTATCAGGCTTCCAGTTAATATTGTGGTTGAATAAGAGCAATGTAAATATGCTTACAATTATATAGTGAATTAAGTTTATGGAGTGCTGACATTTTGTGTGTGTGTGTGGGGGGGGGGGGGCTTTGGGAACCTAGTTCCCAAAATAAACACCTTTACACTTACAGTATATGCTATTATGATTGTGCATTTTCTTCATTTTTTGGACCTGTTCAATTAACCTAAGAACTCTTCACTAGCAACCATGAGCAACTCTGGTTGACAACATTTAACAAGCATTCACTTGTATAACTCTGCTACACAGCCTTTCCAGTATTGCTTTCTACTGTGCCACATCTCATTCAACCTGTATTTCTTGTTAGAAATATCATTATATTAGTCATCAGTACTACATTAAAAACTGTTCCCTACCTTAAAATAAGTTTTTAATCATAAATTCTTCCATAGTTCTCTCTTAAATAAAAACTCAAAGTCAATGTCACTCCAAATATTGTATGTCATGAATGTGTTATGTATTTTCACACTTCATTTAAATAGTAAGAACAACATAATTCAGAGAGAAAATACTAATTATTTAAAAGATATGTTAAAAATATGGAGTGTTGAATTCTAACCTGGCAGATAACAGCTGCAAGGCAGGACATTCCCTGGATAGGGTGCCAGTCCATTGCATGACACACACGAGTACAGGGGACAATTTATAGACACTACAGTAGTTAGCTTAGACAGCATCCCAAAGTGCTGTTGGAAGTAATTACTGAACTGTATATTTTTATGTGCTTCTCATATGCTGCTTTAACATAATGAATGACAAAAGCAAACAATCACGTTGGTGTTACCAGGAGATGAGGTGTCAGGAATAGTGTTTTTGGACAATGGAGTAGTTAGATCCTTGCTACCTTGCTACCAGCTTGCAGTACTCCTGATTTGTGAATACGTCTGTCAACCCTCCCATGTTTTGTTTTTCTAATTTTATAGGTAACATCAGTAAACATTACGCAATAGGGTTTTTAAATATCTGTACTTTAGGGATTTGTATTTTAAGCTTTAAGTGTTTATATTTAGATTAAGGGTATAAAAAGTGTATTCAGGGTCTGCAGATTGTCAAAGATGAATACTTAATTAACCAATTGTGTGAAGCCACTAGGTTAAAAGTGTCTGTTTATAGTGAGTTAAGTGTATTGTAATTGTAATATTAGAAATTACTATGTTATGTTGTGTTTAAATGTGTTGTAGTATATGTAAATGTTTTAAAGAGAATTTAACATGTATGAGGAGGGTAGTTAGATCTTCACTAACAGCTTGCAGTACTGGTTAAAAAGACTAATCCATGCAAGGCTCCTGGCCCCAATGCTATCCCTGGTCATGTCATATTTAGGCTCTCCCTCACTCAATGCACAGTCCCCTCTTGCTTCAAGAAAACCACCATCATCCCGATCCCCAAGAAAACCGGAGTCAACTGCCTAAATAACTACCACCCCATTGCACTCACATCCATCATCATGAAATGCTTGGAGCGGGTGATTTAAGCACACATCACCTCCATACTGCCTGCCACCTTGGACCCACCGCAATTTGCATACAGACAAAACAGATAAACTGAGGACGCCATCGCCACTGCTCTACACACTACCCTCTCACACTTAGACAAGAAAGAAACATATATGAGAATGTTGTTTGTTGATTACAGCACAGCATTCAACACCATCATACCCTGAAGGCTTATCACCAAGCTCCAAGACCTAGGACTAAGCTCCCGTCTCTGCAATTGGATCCTGGACTTTCTGAAAGGCTGACCGCACGTGGTGAGAATAGGCACAAATACATCCTCCACCCTAACTCCAAACATTGGTGCCCCCCAGGCCGGATACTCAGCCCTGTCCTCTACTCACTATTCACCCACGACTGTGTTGCCAGGAACAAAACAAACTCGATCATCAAGTTTGCGGACGATACAATGATCATCGGCTTGATCATGAACGATGAGTCCACGTACAGGGAGGAGGTAGAAACGCAGACAGCATGGTGTCAGGATAACAACCTCTCTCTGAACACCAGCAAAACTAAAGAGTTGATCATGGACTACAGGAAGCATCGAGGAACAGACCACATACCCATTCACATCAGCGGGTCCACAATGGAGAGAGTCAACAGTTTCAAATTCCTAGGTGTCAACATCACAGATGATCTAACGTGGACCCGCCACACCAAGACAGCATGGCAGCGCCTATTCTTTCTCTTCAGACTAAAGAAGTTCGGCCTGCTGTCACACATCCTAACAAATTTTTACAGGTGCACCACTGAAAGCATTCTAACAGGCTGCATCACTGCCTGGTATGGTATCTGCTCCACCCGAGAACACAAGGTACTCCAGAGGGTGGTAAAACTGGCACAAAACAATACTGAATATCAAGGATATCTACTCTGTTAGATGCCTCAAGAAGGCCAGGTCTATCCTTAGGGACCCCAGTCACCCTAACCACAACTTGGTCTCTCTACTACCATCCAGAAAATGATACCGAAGTATTAAGACCAAGACCACTAGGTTTCGTAACAGCTTCTTATCCCAGGCAGTAAGACTGCTAAACAGCCAATCACAGCAGATGCCTGCAATTACCCAAACGACCGCTGGCGAATAGGCAACCTCCTTGAACTGACAGGATGCACTGGCACCTTTCTGTCACTTGCACTCTCAGGACACATATGAAGAGTGCTAAATACCTCCTATCCTTGTGTTACTTTCGCACAATCTGTAAATTTTATTGTAAATTGCATTGATAAATAAACCTTAATTGATTGATAAAAATATTGGGTATTAAAAGTTTAGTTTGCTGTTGGATTATTGTTGTTGTTGTTGGAAGGTCAAATAAATTGCTATCAGAAAACCATTGTCATTGTCTGGGTTCTCATAGCCAGGCAGTGACAAGGCATGTTATTACACATAGAGTTAAGTGTTATTAAACATTTCTAATAATCACTGTGTTGCCCCTCCAAAAACCCACCAACGAACGACCAGCAGGATGTGTACCAGGACCATGCCTGATATTAGCCTCAATCACTGCATTTAGTCATATCTTAAAAGCTAGCACCCATTTCATTTTTTGTTGGGTAGCTCACTGGCTCCTCTTCTATCTCCAATTAACCTGGCAATCCTTCTTTGCAAGCAGTCTGAACCAAGGACTTAAACATTTCTGTAAGATGCCATGCCAAGACAGCAAAGAATTATGCCCAAGATATTATTTCTGTAATAGAAAAAAATTGTGTGTTCGAGAGCCTACTGTTATATTTGCCTGATCAAAGAAATAAGACAGTTGGACTCTTTCTTTTTATCCACATCCTGAATACCTGAGAATGTTGAGTACCAAGCTATAGCCAGGACAAACAAGTTCTCCCACCTGTCTGCCTTGCAGCAGGATTCAAGAAGACAAATGATGTATAGACATTGCCCTCAACTCAACGCAGGGGAAAGCTCTCACTCTTTTCTCTGCACCAGGACACTCCAAGCACAGAGAAAACAGCTGCCAAGTTTTTGGGAAGATACAAACTGAGAGTATAAGGGTGATGTAATTATATGAATAATAAAACCTTATGAGGTAGATCATATGTATGATCACATTATACTCAATGTATTTTAACTCTGAATTGAGATTACCAGATTGATTCACATTGAATTTTATCATGTTTGTTGCTTGTTATGAATGTTTTTGGTGTTCTCAGTAAATTGTATTGTTACGTCCCAGTGTGTGTTCTGTGTGTGTTTTTCTGTTATGTCCACACTGTGGCCTTGATTGTTCTCCCTTCCCCATTGGCCCACCATTACACCACACTCTCAGTATGACATCATCATCAATCAGCCTCTCAGCCAATCAGAGTGCATCTTATTCAGTATATAACCTGGAGGTTTTCAGCAAGGAGAGGCCTTTCGTTTGACTTCGGTCCCGTTTGGTTTTGGTTATCGCTTCGCTTCGCTTCTGGTTATTGCTTCGGCTTCGTTTGTTGGTTTGTTTTGCTTTGTGTGTTTGTATTTTCGTATAGCTTCGGCTTTGTTGTTTTGTTGGTTTTTTTGTTTGTTTCTTTGTACTTTCGTTTGTTTGTGTGTTCATCCTTGTTTTGTCATTACCTTGCCCCAGTGTTACATGTTCAACTTTTGTGTTCTTTTGTACCCTGCTCCTGTTTATTACTCTTGTTTTCCCTTATTTGTCTTCCTGGTTCACTTGTGTTTTTGTGTGAACTTTTGTATATAAGGTTAGTTTAGGTTGTTGGGTACACTTACACACTTAGTTGATTTTGTATTAGTACACTAGTTTAGTACGGGTGAGTGCCATTTGTCTTGTATGGTTTTGGGTAGTCAGTGCAGGTTAGCTAGGGTGTTGAAGACGCCGAAGACCGTGTGTTTCGGGTTTTCTTTTGTAGTCAGATTAGCTTTCCCTCACTGTCCTAGCCAGCTCAATTTTGTTTGTTATTTTCTTTCCTTTGGCACCACTCTAGTTCCTTACCCTTCTTATCACGCTTCCTAGTCCCTCACCAAAACCCCCCTGCTTCCAAAAGAATTATCCTAAATGTTACACCCCTTTTCCCCTAGACACTTGGGGTCGTAACATGTATGTTGTATATTTAGAATCTGTGTGTGAGATTGTAAATTATCATGTGACTCTTACAACCCCAAGTGGGACTTAGGAAGCGTGACAACACGTTTTGGTGCAAAAGTGATTTATTTTAAAGTGAATAAGTGACCGGTATGTAATACAAGGCACGATAACACACAGGGAAAGGGAACTAGAGCGGTGCCAAAGAAAAGAAAATAACAAACAAAATGGAGCTGGCTAATAAAGTGAGGGAAAGCTGACCTATCTACCAAAACAAAACCCGAGACACTCTGTCTTCTGCATCTTCTAACGCCCTGGCTAACCTTGACTAACTACCCAAAACCATACAAGACAAAAGGCACTCATCCATCCTAAACTAGTGTTACTAATACAGAGATCAACTACGTGTGTAGAATGTACCGGACAACCTTAACTAACTCTAAACACAAAATTTCACACAAATACACAAGTGAGCTGCGAATACAAATAAGGGAAAATGAGAGTAGACACAAGGAATAGGGTACAAAGGAGCACAGAGGTTGACATAACATGTTTGGGCAAGGTAATGGAGAAATAGAGGAAAATGCAAACAAACAAAAGTACAAGGAGACAAACACAAACCAACAAAGCTGAAGCTATACGAAACACATACACAAAGCGAAATGAACGAAAACAGAGAAGTGAAGCCGAAGCAAAACAAAAGCAAAACGAAGCTGAGCCGAGCAGAACCGAAGTCAAGCGAAAGGCCCCTTCATTCTGAAAACCTCCAAGTTAAATACTGAAGACATTGAGTTCTGATTGCTCGAGAGTTGATTGAATGATGATGTATTACGGCAAAGTGGATGAATTAATGAACCAATGGGGGGGGAGAACAACCAAAGTCAGGAAGTGTGGAACATAACATCAAAACAAACACATGGACCGCACTGGGATGTAATAGTGACTGATTTCTAACATCCATCCCGAGCTCTCACAATTTACTGATCCAATTTCTAATTGTTACAATAAATGAAAAGCCTCACATCACTACACCTACTACTGACAGTAAAATAAGGTTAAGATTGTTCTGTAGTCAGATAAATAAAACAATCAAATAAGCTACTTTCCATATAGCCTGCTTTTATCAGCATGATAAATGGCTTTAACCTAAAAGGTATGCATTGTCTAGAAATACTAGACAGAACTGAAATCATGGCATAACATGAAATCATATATGATATCTTAATACATGACTGGAGTGGCATGATTAGCATTGCTGCCTTACAGTGCTGGAGCTAAGAGTTCAACTCCAAGTCTTGTACTCATTTTAAAGCGTGATCTATTGAAATTATTAGAAACAATTTTATATCGTGATATATATCTTACCAAATTAAAATTATACTGTGATATAAAATTTAGGCCATATTGCCCAGCCCTACTTTAAATATATGTGTAACTCACAAAATGGGAATCTACCATTGAATTGAGAAAGAGACAAGTAGCAGAAAATCAATGTGTTTACACAACAATGAATCAACAGAACTCCTAATTATGAAGTAATAGCATTATAATAAATGTGAAATATTAAATACAAAACATTTTCCATGGATTTTAAAATTAACACTACCAAAGTTAATTAACTGGGATTAAATTAAATAAAATTAAATGGGATGATGTTGAAGAAATTAGCTGGAGATATTATCAACAAATTTACAGTGATGTATATAAAAATTCTAACAATGGTATCATGGAAGCTACCTGCAGTATACACCACTCACAACATGAGTGAGTGCAGAACACTGCAGAAGCAAACAGTGATGACGATTGCATGAAAATATACCACAGCATTGACAGCCTGTAATGTAAGTCACAAGATAGTTTAGGGCAGGAGTCTCAAACTGAAATGAATATGGTGCCACATTAGATAAAATGCACTAATTTGCGGGCCGTATTTACACACAAACAATATTAAAAAATGAATTGAAACTGAAATTTTTATTTGTAACATGTCCAATACATTGAGTAGAGTTAACCAACATCATGTGAGGTTATTTTTGAAGTTCTTCATTCTGGCTGCTTCGTTGACAGCGTTTTGCAGAGACCAGAATGTCAACATTAGGCATGATATCGCGTGAAGTAGCCAATCGCAATGTTGCTCGCAAATGTTCATCAGTGAGTCTTGACCGTAAAACTGATTTGTTAATCTTCATTGATGAGAAAAATTGTTCACATACATACACCTAAACATTGCTATGATTCTAGCAGATGCAGAGACTAACCTCGGAAACCTTTCTGCGAGGCGGTGCGGTGGCTCTGTGGCTAAGGATCTGCACCTGTGGCTGGAAGGTTGCCGGTTTGTATCCCACAGCTGGCAGAGGAATCCTACTCCGTTGGGACCCTGAGCAAGGCCCTTAACCTCAACAGCTCGAGGGGGGCCGTATACATGGCTGACCCTGTGCTCTGACCCCAAGCTTCTCTCCCTGTCTGTGTGTCTCATAGAGAGCAAGTTGGGGTATGTGAAAAGACAAATTCCTAATATAAGAAATTGTATATGGCCAATTAAGTGATCTCTTTCTCGTGAAAGAAATTTATAGAAACATCCAATATCCATATACTGTTTCAGAATAGTGTCGCATTGACGCTCCACTAACTCCATCTGGAATTCCTCTGACACACTATCGACTTCCACAGCAAATGGAGTTTAAAGTTGCAAAGAGTTTAAATTGTGTTTCAAGCACCTTAAACTCTGTAAAACATTGGTAAAGCTCTTCACATAAGTTATAAATGACATCTGCATATTCTTTAAAGCACCGTAGTTTTGACCATTCCTAGTGACTGTAAGGCTGAAAAATGAGCCAAGTTGCCATCTGTAAGCTGTTTTACCCACAAAGAAAGCTTATATTTGAATGAAATGACACTGTGTAATCACCTGCTTTGTATCCTGGAGCTCCAAGTCTAGTGCATTCGGGTGCTCTGTGATATCTGTCAGAAAAGCCAAATGAGATATAAAAGTTGGATCAGCAAGATGAGGAACATCTTTGTTTTTCATTGACATGAACAATGCTATCTCCTCTGTTAGAACAAAAAACCTCTGAAGCACATTTCCCCGGCTCAGCCATCTAACTTCAGTATGGTACAGCAACTCTCCATATTCGCTATCAATGCTGGATAGAAAAGAACTAAACTGCCTGTGATTGATGTTGCCATTTTAACAACATCCACAACTTCCTTCATTTGTAGACTTTTACTACAGAGCGCTTCCTGGTGCAAAATACAATGTATAGCAGTGACGATGCCTGACACACCATGATTGTTCAGTTTTGCTTTCAGTAATCCCACAACACCACCGTTTTCAGAAGGCATTGCAGATGCACCTTCTGTCACTACTGACATGAGTTTATCCCACTGCAGTCCTGAGTTTTCGATGCATACTTTCACTTCTCCAAACACGTCACGTCCCATCGTTGTGCCTTTCAGAGGTAATAAATATAATAATTCTTCAGTAACACTCAGGTTTCTGTCAACCCCTTGAACCACACAGCAAGCAGCATCTGTTACACCTGTAATCTCATCAATTGCAATTGAAAATGCTTCAAAATCTTTTGCAACTACAAACAGTTGCTGATGTACATTAATGGCTAATTCAGTAATCCTGCTGCACCTGTAAATGCCTTCAAACACTTTCTATCGGGGCAAAGAATTTTGCTTGCTTTTATAAAGCAGTCTTTTATAAATTGACCTTATGTGAACAGTCACAACGATTTTGCTATCATTTCACTGATGATGAAGCTTGCTCTTATGGAATCTTTGCTTGATTTGTTAATATTTGTGAAAACGTTTTGTTGTTTTGCAAGAGCTGCTTTGAGTTGCTGAGCTTTTTCATCTCGCATATTGACAGTTATCACTTCATACTGTTCTCGATGCATTGTGTCGTAATGTCAGCATACATCACACTCCTTTAGAACCAAAATAGGTTGCAGACAAATGAGACACTGGATTTTATTTTTAATCTCTGTGACAAAATATACATTTTGCCACTTTCTTGGAAAATTAGTTTTTCTCCTGCAATCGTTCTTTTTCTTGACGATGATGATATTGACGGTTAATAAAAGCAAAAATATTCTGTCTAGTAAAATATTTTAGTGCCCCAACTAACTAGCACGTGCTAACTACATTTTTTTACATACTAACTAAAACTGTTGCTTAGGTAAAAAATGGTGACATCACCGGAAATAAAAATAACAACAGCATAAAAAATATATAAGAAAAATAATATTTCCATGGTAATTATTGAAACAGAAAATGAATATATAGAACAAAAAGTGTATTGTAAGATAAACCATGAAAGGATCATCAATGATAGGGTTTTCCGTAGTGATATTCTTAAAATACTCTAAATGGACCTGAGCAAGATGGCCACGAGAAAAAGTCAGCTGACCTATCAAAGGAAGGGCCCTAACCAACAATATAGGAAACAGGTGAGCTTCATTAGGAAGCAAAATGTAAAAGTGACTCTGAAAGCCCCAGCAGCGCAGAAGCTAGTAGGTGGAAGTATTGAGTGGATAGAGAAATTTGTACTGAGTTTGGATTTAAGGAATAATGGAACTGGAATGAAAACGAATATTGGTTTACAGATTTTTAATTCAGGACAGATTGTGGGACTTTATTGGTAACTTTTTGTTAGTTCAAGTGAGTCATTGTGGGCTGCAGATAATTACTTTGCGCACTGCATGTGGCCCTCGGGCCAAGTGTTTGAGACCCCTGGTTTAGGGTGATTTCTGACTCTGTTTTCTGCTTCACACTGATTAATTGCAGGATGATGTTCTCGACTTTGTTTTTGTTTTCAGTCTATACATTTATCCTGAATTACAAAAAATTGTATCACATTAACAATTAATATCCTTCATGATCATATATACACAAGCAACTCCATCTAACAATTTCAGTTACTTCAAGTGTAGAGACAAGACCTATTATTTCACTTAGAAATAAGTGTTATTAAAGATTTCTAATAATCTTTGTGTCCCTTGTAGTGGTTTGATGGGTTTACTGAGACAATTATCAATTGTAGCAATAATCACGAGGTTGTTCGTTGGGGCTTTTAGAAAATCAATCGTCAGAACAACTAACAACGCACACACACGGGTTCAATACACGAGATACATTTATTAATATAAACTGTGCACCAAACATATACTAGTCTGCCTGGATACGAGCGGCAGACCTTACTGTGAGGGTTATCAATATACAAGGTATATAATCTCGAAGAGATGCAAACACAAAGAGATACACAACAGAGAATATATGTCAATATATATCGTTCGGTTACCAAATCGCTAATCAGTGTTATTACCCACTGTTACTCTAAACTCGGAAGTAAATACATTACTCATGAATTAAATTGATAACAACTTGTGTTGAGGTACAATTAAATTCTCGAGACGCAATGTAGAACATGGGGTTTACTTATCCACTGTGTTTGGATTTGGAATTTCCCGGCACGAACACCAAACCAGCTGACAGGCTCTGTTGCAGCCTCTGTTGCAGCGGTTGTCCAATGGGCGTTGTGTCGGCGTCCTCTGGCTACCGGCCAACCAGTCGAGGTGCAGCTCGGAGTAGGACGGGCAGAGGAATCTAACTGCGGCGCGCAGGGCAGTCGTTGCTCCAAGGGGATCTACCAGCAGTCCGGCTGGCTAGTAGAAAGTCTCTATGCACAGAGTGTGACCGCGAGTCCTCACAAGTCACTCTTTTGCCTGGGAAGAAACTGGTTCGTTCCCGGTCCAGCGCTGCTTCTGAATAAGCTATTCAGGTTGTCGACGAGGGTCCAACTGTAGGCTGCCGTTGATCAAGCGGAGCATTCACGTTGGTAGAATTCTGAATACGTACGGGATCCTCGGCCTCGCGCTTAGAACAAAGTCCAAGTCCTTTTGCAGACAACAGCAGTTGTCACGTGATTGTCTCTGAGGATGCGCAAAAATGGCCAAGGAGAGCCCAGAACTGAGCTTGCACTCCCTTTTTGATCAAGACCCAGATGTGTGCTGATTGGTTGAGAGTTTGGCGGGCATTGGAGACCCACGTGGTATTACCACGCCCTGCCAGTCCCTGATTGGTTGGTCAAGGTGAGATATAAGTCACTTACTCTTGACACTTAGGAATGCAGTCCAGATGTCCATTCGGCACTCCCTAGACTGATAGGCGCCAGTGGATGACCATTGATCATGATAGCCAGGCTTAGCTAATTGCATCCCCGTCTGGGAGCTTGCTTCTTATCAAAAGAAAAACATCTTAAATCAGCTTGCATGAATTCTTTCTCTGTGGCTGCACCACAGAGATGGAGGGTGAGATGGGGCCTCCTTTAGGAGCATACCAATGCTTAATTCTGTCTTATTAACAAGCATTGCCGCTACATATCCCCCCTTTTTGAAGGTCACGAGGTCCTGAGGCGTTGTTGCCTTCAAAACAAAAACAGAGTTAAGTGATGTTTGTTGTACCACGGTGGATTCTACCACCCAATATTCACATTACCTCTCGAGAATTTGTACAGGAAATAGTGTTGGAAAGAACATTGCGCATACCTGCTCTCAGTTATAAGGTACCTAGGAATGAGGCATTGGGCATCATCATTAGCTCTAGACCTTAAACTTCCGGCAATTCACTATCAGTATCGGATAGCTCTGCAGCAGGCAGACGTTTGGGAGTGGTTACCTGATTTCGGTGATAAACCATTGCTCCCTTTGTCTCATTCAAACTACCCCGCAAGGCTTTGATACAAGAGAACAGCATCCAACACATTACCCCAGCCATGATCCAGCTACCCAGCAGCAGTGTCAAGATGACCATGTTTATTGTTCCTAGCGCCCCAGAGGATCCACAACGACTGTGCTTGGGACCTACCAGTGTAGTTTTTAAGTTTGTGTCATTAAGAACAAATTCGACTACCTGTACACCCTCAAGACTTACTGTCTCTTGGATTCTCTCATCCAAGTCAACGCTGTGTCCTCTGAAAGCGTCCACAATCTCGAGTTCCGTTTCATACAGTTCTGACTCCAGGTGATACAGTGCTAAATCGTTGAGATGCACTATAGCTCCTTCAGGAACTTGTAGAAAAACTGTTTGGTTGGGTAGCTGCACGTCGGTAGCTGTATCATGTCTGTCATAGGTTATTGTAACAGTTAACTGTGGTGTGCTGACCAGCCATTTCTTTCCCACCTGCTCAACCTGGGGTTCGTTAACCTCACTTTTGCTCGTCACTGTGGCTTTACACTTTTCAGTGGCAGCCCCCTTTCTGATACCACACAACCTCTGAGTTGTGTCCCTAAGGAATGGCTTACTTGGGCATACCCAATGGATATCCTTGGTTGATATACACAGTTCCAGGTTTGGAACAAGATACAAATTTGGATCATCCTCCTGGTAAGCTACGAGCGGTGGGGTGGTCAACTTCACATGCATGTCCCCCCTCCAGAAGCCAACGTTCGATATAGACTTGAGTCTATAGATATCCTTGCCACTCACGATGGGAAGGTTCAACAGGAAACCTATTTCCTTGGCTTCGGGGTTGACATGTATAGGAATGGCACTGCCTAGACTGTATGCAAGATGTACCTGTAATGGCTGCACCATCTCAGAAGTGGTTGTCCTAAGTACTTCTTCTACTAAGGACAGTGGAACCAAGTAAGTTGGAATCTGTCCCATGGCTAGGCTAGTTATCGTGGCACTAAGCTCCCTCAGCAAATCCTGCATCAGCATCCTGACCTGTTGCACGTAAGCATAATCCCACTGTAACACGTCGACAATCCTGCCCACGGTGTGGAGGGTGTTATTTAACACTGCTGCATGAAGGTTTACTGCTAATATTGTGCCCTGTAAGGTTTTCCCTAGGCTTTCCAGCCGCTGCTGCTGTTGATACAGCCTGTCCTGAATTTCTGGCATTTCCTTAAGTAACCCAGACACCTGCCTTCTCAGGGTGGTCAGGGTGACAGTGTTAGCAGCAAACAGACCAGCTGAAAATAGCGAGCCCACGGCGGAGGCCGCAGCAATCAGACCCCCCAAGAACCTTTTGGGGCGGCTGAGACCTGTCATCTCCTCCTGGCTGACTGTTGCCTTCCTCAGCTGGCGGAGCATGTGTATAGTGTCTAGCTGGGCATGCCATACAGCATCCTTAGCCCACTGCCTGCCATGATGGGACACCCTACTGTTCATGTTGATGTGCTTCCGAAACACATCACTTGGGTCCAGCCGCACATACACTCGCTGAGTATATGTTCTGCAATTTGTTAACAACAATCCGGAAGCGTCCTGCAGGACTATGCCGGTAGGAGGACCGGGTTCCACAACTTCAAGGGGCTGTGTCGAGGCGATCCACAGCACTGTCAGGACCAGCCGTGGCAGTTTTAGGATTCCCATTCTGGAACACAGATGAGGCACATGGTACAGTTCCACTATAATTTTGAATATATTTTCCTAGGAGGACCTACACTACAGTACCTAACTACCTGCAGCTACAAAGGGGCACCCCCCTCTTGATCGGGTTTAGACTTTTAACCCTATTCTGTGTCCTCCGGCGCCATTTGAGGCGGGCGATACAACCGGAGGTGGTTGCGATGCACCCACTTATAGACCAGAGATTGCCTTCCTTTTTCAATCCGAATTCGATAAGCTACCGGTGATACCTTATCGACAATCTCGTGGGGTCCTGTCCAACTGGGTAAGAACTTCCGGGCCACCCCTGTGGGTTTGGCAAATTGGAAGTACAGGACCTTGTCTCCTACTTGGAGTTCCTGGTTAACTGCCTTTCGGTCATAGTATGCTTTCCTACCCTCTGCACTCCTTCCCAGATTGTTCTGGGCAAAAGCAAAGGTTGCCTGCAGATGTGCTCGCAGGTCTGACACATACTGATGGGCCGTAGCAGCCCCCGTCGTGCAATGGGGCGTGGCTCGGATGGCCATCAGAACCAGGGGCAGCTTAATGTCCCAGTCCCTACTGCTGGTGGAGACAAACTTTTTGAGCATACTAACCACCGTTCGGTTTGCCCTTTCTGCCTGGCCCGAGGATTGAGGGTGGTAGGAGATATGCAACTGGGCCTTGACCCCAAGCATATTCCACAGGGTTGCCATTACTATGGCTGTGAAATGGGTTCCCCGATCTGAGTCCACGGTCAGGGGGAGTCCCCATCGACTGAACACATGGTTCACCAACAGCACTGCAGTTGTCTCTGCCGTGTCGTTGGGTGCTGGGAGGCACTCAATCCATTTTGTGAATGCACACGTAACCGTGAGGAAATATTTGTTCCCTCTGGATGACCTCACCAGCAGCCCCACCCAATCCATTTGTAGATTGGACCAGGGGAATGTCATGCCCTTTTTCTGGAGTGGTGCACGGTGCAAGGGCCGTGATGGTTGGAACTGGCTACACGTCAGACACCCCTTTACATACGCGGCGATGTCTTGGCCCATGTGAGGCCAGAATGCCACCTGCTGGATAGTGTCGTACGTGGCCTTGATTCCCCGGTGACCCCCACAGGGCTCGTCATGAGCGTGTTGGATCATGACCCCCCGATGGCAGCGGGGAACTACCCACTTGTGCAACTGGTATACAAACCAACAACCCCTTTATAATTTTTAGGTTGTCTTTCACCTCTGCCAGCTCCTTCAGCTCCGGAGACCGGCTCAGCACCTGCTCCGAAAGAGGTTGACGCACTGGGTCAGCGATATGCTGATACATTTGCCCAATTGCTGGGTCCTGTTTCTGCATTTCCGCAAGATCGGTGACCCAAGCACTACAGATTGAGGGTCAGCTCCGACATCCTGTCCAGCCCTGCTTCGGGTGACTGCCTTGACCTCAGCCACGGTTTCTGGGGGTAGCCATTCCTGCTGGAACTGCCAGGGTTCACCCTCTAAGGCGCCAGATTTAGCCAGCCGGTTGGCCTCATCATTCCCGTCTTTGTCGGGTCCCTTCACCTGGGAGTGTCCCTTCACCTTCCTCCAGTAAACCATCATTCCAGCCTCGGTCGTGAGCTTGTCACTGGCCAGGAACAACTCTTTGTTCTTTACTTCCTTGCCCCGGGCATTTTTCATGCCGTTACCCTTCCAATACGGAAGATGGGACACGAAGCTATGTCGGGCGTAGTTCGAGTCACTACAGATGACAAATTGTTTAAGGCCATTTGTCAGGGCCTGCTGGAGGGTGATCAGCACCCCAGCTACTTCCGCATACTGACTAGTCTTTGGTCCTAGCTTATAGCGGGTCGGCCCACAGGGAGTATTGTCTTGCCAGACTACTCCTACCCCTGCTAGCACCTGCTGTTCGTGGCGAAAAGAGCAACCGTCAACATAGGCCATGGGTAAGCTCTGGCCCACGTTTTCATCGTAGTACCGATGATTGTTCGGTAGCTCAGCAGCGGGAATTGTTTCTGGAGCTTCCATGTCAGTGTCACAGCCGTGACACACTTGGCCCAAAGCCAGGCCCTGTCCCAAGTACATTTTCTTGCTCTGTGCATAACGTACCTCTATCTCATAGCCTTGTAGGGCCATCATCCATGCCACAATCCTGCTATTTGACACCCTGCCCGCTTTCAGTCTCTGGCTATGCAGGAGTGTCACCGGTTGGTGGCAGGTTTCGATGATGATCTTTTGTCCCCCTACATAACTACGGAAGTGTTCTACCGACCAGACCGTAGACAACAGGGCCTTCTCGCAGTCCAAGAACTTTTGCTCCACTGGGCTCAGGGCTCGACTGGCATATGCCACCACCCTTCGCTCTTGGTCATATTCCTGACTCAGAGCAGCCCCAAGGCAGTGCTCTGAGAACCCTGCTTCAAGGTAGAAGACCTTATTTTTGTCAGGGTAGGCCAAGCACGGCGCACTACCGAGTCTGCGCTTCAGCTCCATCACAGCCTGTTCTGAGGAAGGTCCCCACTCAAAGGGCACGTCTTTCTGCAACAGCTTGTGGAGGGGCCTTGCTATTTCAGCGTAATCCTCAATGAACTGCCGGGAATAATTACATACTCCCAGAAAGCTGCGCAGTTCAGACAGGTTAGTGGGCGACTTCATATTCTGGATAGCTTGGACTCTGCTGGACTGTGGCTGTATGCCTTGGGCTCCAACCAATAGTCCCACGTACTCCACTTGGGTCCTACACCACTGTCCCTTAGCCAGAGACAGTTTGGCCCCTGCACGGGAGAGCTGGGTCAACACATGCCTGATCTCGGCCATGTGTTCTTCCCAGGTCTGACTCCGCATCAGAATATCGTCCACATAGACCAGGTTGCCCCTGGCGGCTGCATCACTCATGGCTTTGAGCAGAAATATGTTGAACTCCGCTGGGGAGTTGGAATACCCAAAGGGGCATCGATTCCAGGTGAACTGCCTGTTTCCAAAGGAAAAGGCCAGTTTGTACTGGTCTGTCGGTTCTACCTTAAGGGTCCAGAACCCATTGGCCACATCCACTGTGGTGAAATATTTCGCTGTTGTCACCTTGGCTAACTCCTGATCTAGGTAGATCATTGGCCATCGTGACAAAGGAACCTGTTTATTCAGCTGCCGGTAGTCAATGGTCAGACGCCACTTACCATTGGGTTTCAGCACCGGCCACAGTGGGGAGTTATAAGTGGAGTTACACTCCCTTATGATCTGACGCTCTAGTAGAGCATCCAACGTCTGCTTTATGGACTCGTATGCCGTGAGGGGAATGCAATACTGCCTGACATAGGTTGGGCGGGCGCCAGGGGCCGTAGGAATGCGCACTGAGTGCAAATCCGTCACCCCGCAGTCATAGGCGTCCCGTGCAAACACTTCCTGGAAATCCTGGAAGATCTGACGCAGCTGCTGACGCTGGCTTTCCGTTTCCAGGGCATCTGCCTTACCAACCTGTTCCTGTACCTGCTCTAGGAACCCCGCTTTTGACGGCATGGCGGTATCCCGGGTCGCACTCTCGGCTGAGTGGTCCGTCGGAACCCCTGCGTGTACTGTATACACAACCATCTCATCCTTATCGCTAAGGTCCACTCTGCACACTTCCTGGTTGCAGAATCCCTCTATTGGCATAATTGCAATCATTCGCCGGGGGTAGGTGTAGTACACCTGCTCGGTTCCCCCCTCCCTGGCCAAGGGACCAGGGAGCTGCCCCAGTACTGGGATGGCCAGTTCGAAATCATAGAAACCATTGTCAATTACCAGTCCCATGTCAGTGCGAGCAGGGATTTTGACATCTTGTTTTGCTATGTTTTGCACCAACAGGCAGGTGGCTCGGCCATTCCTTTCCAGTCTGGGGGTACCACAGACTGCTAGGTTCAGTCTGATAAACTGAGCTGATGGTTGGAAGAAAACCATCTCAGCATCCATCCTCTGTCCCTTCTTTAGGACAAGGCGTACCGGAAACCCTGCTGTTGACGCAGGAACGATCAGGTCCGATTCGTTTACTACCTGGCAGGCCTGAGGAATCGTCTGACCTGACCGAATGTTCTCGGGGTCGCCGCTTAGAGAGTGGGCATCTGGGTTCACCCGTGTCCACAGCACACTGTTTACTGTGTCCAGCTGGGCGCCCAGTCGAACCAACAGGTCTGCACCAATACAGACTGAATGGGTCAGCTGAGGTGCTACCTGGAAGTAGTGAGCAAACTTCCTTTTTCCGATGGAGATGGAAGCTGCACAGCTTCCTTTGCTCCAAATGGACCTATGAGGTGGGGGTGCCCACCACAGAACCTGTGATTGCGTCACCAGGGTCACCTGACGGCTTCGCGACAGGTCCTCGAACAGACCTTCACTGATTATGGACTTCTCAGAGCTGAGGCTGAGAATTACATCATCAACCTGCACTTCTGCCACCTGGACCCCTCCCACCACCATGGGGTGGTAGTCCTGGTCCCCCTGAGGTACCAGGGCGCACAGAAAGGACTCCCATTCATTACCGGACAGGGAGATCCACTCTTCTTCAGGGATGAAAAAGGGGTGTGCTTTACCTGGTGGGTCAAGCAGCTGCTCGGAGCACTGCTCCTGTAGTTGGGAGACCGTGGGAGTGCTGGCCTGGGCAGGACTTCCCTGTAGTTTTGGAAAGCAAGAAGAGACATTTATTTCTCGTCCAGAGGAACCAGGAGGATCCTCCAACTCAGCTATAGTGTTCAGTGGGCACTGTGTGATCACAGCATAACCACTGAACCCCCCTTTTTGCTGTACGACAGGCTTAGGGTTTTTGACCTGAGCCCACAATTTTCCACGCTGGCAGTCCACCAGAGGCTCCAGCCTGTCAAGCAGGTCTTGGCCAATGAGTAGTGGCTCTGTTTTAAACCTAGAGATGTAAACAGGATGCACCACGTTCATTGGCCCGAACCTAAGTGCCACCCACACTCGGTGTGTGATCCTGGCATGATCCTGGGTGTAGCTGGAAATATCTATCTTACACGGTTCTACCTTAAGTCTGATGCCTTTTCCTTTCGCTACTCGTTTGAGCTCGCTGAGTAGATCGGCTGACATCAAACTAATTTCAGCCCCAGTGTCAATCAGTGCTTCTCTATCTAAGACGTTTTCAAGAGAAACCTTGATATAAATACGCCTTGCTTTGCCTTTCTGGCTGAGATTCCCTAAGAATTGTTGGAAGCCTGCCTTTTCTTTGACTTCAGGGGCGGGGTCAGCGCCCAACTCAGAGTCACAGCCTTCTTCCAGGCAGGAACCCTCCCACCCAATCAGATAAACTGAGGGAGGGGTTTGGGATGGATCCCCGCCTCCTCCAGTGAGAAGGGGCGTGGTCCCCCTAAGCTCATTCACGCTTCCGGCATTTGGTGCGGAAGGTTTACCCTGTCCTGATCTCTCAAGCAGGGCTTGTTCAAGCCTGGCCTGGCGGGTTGCAGTCGACTCCCTTCGTCCAGCCTTCTGATAGGCTCTGCCTGTGCCCTTGCCTTCCCCGTAGCGCTCACGGTGGCTCTGACGCTTAGTGCGGTCCTGCCTGCCTATTTTGCGCCGGGGCTTAGCGGGCTCAGGAACCTCAGCTCCCTCGAGCTGAGGCGAGTCGTCAACCCTGCTGGCTTTAGTGGCGAACACGGCCGTTTTAGCAGGTTTTCACTCTGAGGAAGCAGAGACTTCAGCTCCCCAGGCTTTTTGAGCCAACCTTCTAATGTCAGCCATTTTCATCGCTTTTGCATCAGTGTGCATCACAATCATTTTTCTGATTGAGGGATGCAGATTAGCAATGAATAAACCTTTGAAATTCACGTTCTCTTCGCAACCCTCTTCATTCCGCCCTGCAAAATAAGTGCGCCTAAGCCTCTCATAATAGTCGCGAGGGGCTTCAGCTTTTTCGTGCTTAATATGGTGCGCAGCGGCCACGGCAGCTATGGGATCGATAAAAGCCGAAAATTCTCCGATCATTGCCTGACACAGCTCCTCAAAGCTATTACAGACCTCCGGTCCTTGTCTAGACATCCACTCGTGGACCGCTCGGCTAGTAGTTTTCCTTACTAACATAGCCTTTTCCTGTTCGGACGCTCCGGGCATAAACTGCAAAGTATGTCTCAGCTCATCGATGTAGGTTTCCACATTATTCCCTGACACTGACGGGTCAAACCTTTCTACATCTTTGGCTAACTGCCTCAGGGAGTGGAGGTTAATTTTTACGGTTTCTCCGTGGGCAGGGGGACGGCCGTGATCAGGAGCAGGGGGTCTATGCCTGAATTGCATCGCCCTTGCGTCTCGCGCAGGACTCGGCGATCTCCCCCATGCCGATCCGACCATGGACCCTGGCCGGGAGAAACCTCCCCCCGGCGCGCTGGGTGAGCGCTCCGGGCTGCTAGATGGGCTGGCATGCAAGTGGAATCTAGCCTGTTTTGCTTCCAGTACGGCAGCATCTAACTCCTTTTGCCTTTCCTGGCTGAGCTCATTTAAACGCTCAATTTCTTTTTCTTTTTCTTTCAAGCTCGCTTCCAGGTCTCTCCTAGCTACCTCAGCCGCAGTTTCTCTAGCAGACAGGTCATCTAATTTACCTAAAACTTCCCTGAGTCTGTCTTCACTTTCCTCATTTTTCACTCTCTTTTCTCTGATTATATCCAACAACTCAACTTGCTCCGCCTTATATCTTTCTAGCTTTCCCTGAAGCTTTTGAAACTTTGTCAGCTCGGACAAAGACAGTTCCAGCTGTTTAGCTAGATTTAAGGCGAAACTCGATAGGACCTGAACTGCGTTCACGGACCCTCCTGTGTTAAGCTGGTTCGCTACCTTAGCTACTAAATCTACTTGCAGCTTCTCAATATCATCAAAGTTCAACTTTTCGATACCGCTCCAGTAACCAGGATTGTCGTCGCTAGAAATAGTACTTATAAGCGACTCCACTTCAGACATTTTAGCAGCCATTGTCATTACGTCAGAGAAACTTTAAGAGTATTACTTTTTTTTCTTTTACCAAAATACAGTATGGAATCTAAACACCCGAGCAGATGGATTTCCAATCAGCACGCGTTACACTAAACGCTAGAAAACAGGGGGATTTCTTTACGCAGTTATCAGCACACCCGGTATTCGCGTATAGAAGCCGCGGTGCTGTGCTGAACTTGAACTCACAGCAATATCAGTTATTCTGTGCGATTGATTCTCATTTCATTCTAAACTGCCCACCCAGGGACGCCATTTAAATGTAGTGGTTTGATGGGTTTACTGAGACAATTATCAATTGTAGCAGTAATCACGAGGTTGTTCATTGGGGCTTTTAGAAAATCAATCGTCAGAACAACTAACAACGCACACACACGGGTTCAATACACGAGATACATTTATTAATATAAACTGTGCACCAAACATATACTAGTCTGCCTGGATACGAGCGGCAGACCTTACTGTGAGGGTTATCAATATACAAGGTATATAATCTCGAAGAGATGCAAACACAACAGAGAATATATGTCAATATATATCGTTCAGTTACCAAATCGCTAATCAGTGTTATTACCCACTGTTACTCTAAACTCGGAAGTAAATACATTACTCATGAATTAAATTGATAACAACTTGTGTTGAGGTACAATTAAATTCTCGAGACGCAATGTAGAACATGGGGTTTACTTATCCACTGTGTTTGGATTTGGAATTTCCCGGCACGAACACCAAACCAGCTGACAGGCTCTGTTGCAGCCTCTGTTGCAGCGGTTGTCCAATGGGCGTTGTGTCGGCGTCCTCTGGCTACTGGCCAACCAGTCGAGGTGCAGCTCGGAGTAGGACGGGCGGAGGAGTCTGACTGCGGCGCGCAGGGCAGTCGTTGCTCCGAGGGGATCTACCAGCAGTCCGGCTGGCTAGTAGAAAGTCTCTATGCACAGAGTGTGACCGCGAGTCCTCACAAGTCACTCTTTTGCCTGGGAAGAAACTGGTTCATTCCCGGTCCAGCGCTGCTTCTGAATAAGCTATTCAGGTTGTCGACGAGGGTCCAACTGTAGGCTGCCGTTGATCAAGCGGAGCATTCACGTTGGTAGAATTCTGAATACGTACGGGATCCTCGGCCTCGCGCTTAGAACAAAGTCCAAGTCCTTTTGCAGACAACAGCAGTTGTCACGTGATTGTCTCTGAGGATGCGCAAAAATGGCCAAGGAAAGCCCAGAACTGAGCTTGCACTCCCTTTTTGAGCAAGACCCAGATGTGTGCTGATTGGTTGAGAGTTTGGCGGGCATTGGAGACCCACGTGGTATTACCACGCCCTGCCAGTCCCTGATTGGTTGGTCAAGGTGAGATATAAGTCACTTACTCTTGACACTTAGGAATGCAGTCCAGATGTCCATTCGGCACTCCCTAGACTGATAGGCGCCAGTGGATGACCATTGATCATGATAGCCAGGCTTAGCTAATTGCATCCCCGTCTGGGAGCTTGCTTCTTATCAAAAGAAAAACATCTTAAATCAGCTTGCATGAATTCTTTCTCTGTGGCTGCACCACAGAGATGGAGGGTGAGATGGGGCCTCCTTTAGGAGCATACCAATGCTTAATTCTGTCTTATTAACAAGCATTGCCGCTACACCCTTGACCAAGCAGACTTGTGCTGTCTGTTTGATAGCCTAGGAATGTACCTAAAGAGGGCCCCCTCTTTGTGATTCCAGCTACAGAATGACCAAGTAGTCTTTGCGTGTGGGAAAGTCAGGGAAGTCTGTTTGTCTTTTGGATAATGGATAATGGTCTTGCCCAGGACAGTGGCAATGACAATCTAAACTCCTGGGATGGATGTCCACTGCCGGTGTTTGGATGTCTAGCAGAGAGCTAAAGGCACATCTGGACCTCATCTTAAAAGTCACATTCCTCTCATCTTCTATTGGACTATTCACCCCTGATCTGTACTATTACCTGTCCCTTAACCAGTTCAATACATGAATTTCCCTAAATGCCTATTGCCTTTAATTTAAGAAGAACACTATCAAAAGCATCTTTAAAATCTAATCATATCATTTTGTACGTTCTGCGTGTTTACTGCTGTGACTTGTTTGAAGAATTTTAACAAGTTGGTAAAGGAAGGTGATTAATCACCCAAAGGTAGATCAACTATTAAGTGATCACCAAGAAGTATGGCGGGTACAAGAGGTATACCTGATGGCATTTCAGGTAATGCATAACATACCAGGTTAACAGTAGGTTAACTACTGGATTCTAATCTGTCCATTTGAACTGGCTATCTGACTTTTTCAAACCATGTGACTGCAAGCAGTATGAGTCAGGGCTTCTTTTTCCGAACCCAGTGTTATTTTTCCCCGTTCAACGAAATTAGACAGTTGGACTCCTTCTGTTTTCGACATCCAGAATATCTGTGTGTATTCTGAGCAAAAGCTATAGCTAGAATCAACTAAGTTCCCTTGTCTAACTTGTGATCGGACCTAAAGACAAAAAATTGTGCACAGACTGTTTTTAAAGACTTGAAGTCAACATGATGCTACTTTGGCAGAACTGTCTGTGGTCAAATGCAAGGCAAAAGCTCTTTCTCTCTCTCCTCTGTCTGCATTGGTACCCTCTTCATACAGAGAAAACATTACCAGCACAAAATTTAAACTCATCAAGACCATTTGGACCATGGATTTGTTGAGTAATACTTAATTATTTACATCATAATTCTCTAGAGTTGAGCTATTACCCCAAACGCATGTTTGATGCTTAGGTCGTGATAATAAATGTATATTTACCTGAGTCTGAGAATATTAATGTGGAATATTAATTAATAGTAATGTGATTTGGTTATATGACACTGATAGAACCTACGAGCTAGACTGTAACAAATTGATGTGTTGTAATAATCAATGGTTATTTTAAATCTTTGTAATCTCTGAATGAACGATCAGCATTCTGTGTTCACAGTAGATCATTTTGCAGATATATTCTATGAGGGTTTGTTGCTTGTTATGCATGTTTTGGTTATATCAGTAAATAGTATATTGTGTATTTAGAATCCATGTGTGAGAAATTATTATGTTTGATTGGTTCCTAAAAGTAATCAAATTCTCTCTCAATTTACAGTTACAATGATTCCCTTTCTTGTGACAGTATAATTCAATTTGCCAAAGGACAATTTTCCAATTTTTAATGACTGATATGGAAAATAATGCATAGATAGAAATGTAATATATTTTTAAAACATTTATAAAAGATTCCTCTCTGTTTAAAGCACCATTTGATGGGGTAAAACATTAAAATAGAAGATTATACAAGAGTCTTCACATTACAAATCTCACTTTACCACATTTGCATGAAAAAATGTTTTACATTTTGTAAAATGTTCTGATAAAATTCTCACAGAGAATTTTGTGCAGAGATTGTAAGGAAAAACATGCAAAAAAAAATAGTAATTTCAAATCCATCAAAAAAAGAATTCCTAGCTTAGTGCAGTATAAAAGATAAAAAATCAACGCCTTTGAAGATGTCTCATACCATCTGTGCAATTTTCTTGAACTGAGCCTCTGTGCCACTGAAAAACTGTAGTATTCCTTTCAAGGTTGCCGGAATGTAGTGCAACCTTTAACAGATTGATTGGGTCTTCTGCTGTCTAAAACACAATGTTTTGTGGAGGTTTCATCAGCCCACACTTGTTACACTAAAATATGTTGCTTGATGACAGCTAAGACAGAGCTGTGCTGGCCTTTTGTTGATAGAATTTTTGTTGATGGAATTAAGGTTAGAAAGAAATGACATGAGTTTGTAAACTACTGTACAATATTAATGTCACACTTTAAAATTGCAATGGCTGAAAATATAAAGCAAAAAGCAAAAATCAAGGAAGATGATATTGATTGAACTAATATCTCAGTTTTAAAACACAAACACAACTTTTCCCGCAGTTAATTATTAAAAATACTGAACATCTTTTTCCAGTTTTAAGAATCAAAAGATAAATACAATTGTTTAAGAAGTGAAGTGAAGCAGTATTTGACTCTAGCTGTCAAGTCTGTTGAAAACAAAAAACATTCTCAACAATTTTTTTCTCCATTTCAAAATTGCATCACCATCCAGTACACCAGCTGAAAGGCTTTTCAGCATTAGTGGGAAGATTTTTAATTCAGGAAGAAATCAGCTGTTTGATTAAAAGCCACTTGTATGCTAAAAAAAAGAACTCTGAAAAAAGAATACATTCTGTAGTTCAGTTTTTAATTAAGTATTTTCTTATTTCTCACTTGTCCTCAAGTCACTTTGGTCAATAAATCTTCTAACAAAATGATTTGGCAGATTTCATTTTTTTGTAAATAACCATAAAAGCAATTCATTCTTATTAATTTTAAAATCTATATGTTATGACTATTAAAAATGGTATTTAATGCAATGTATCCACGTCCACGTAAGGACGCACCAACTATACAAAGAGCAATGAAAGGCTAATATTATTTATCTTATTTCTATTTTCCTGAAATAATTCAGAAAATTAATTCTAAACTAATTAGTCAAAAACCTGTTGTTTCATCAAATTATATTATATTACAAGTCATTATGTGAGTCAATAAATAGAACTAAAGGAGCTACTTTCAATGGCACAAATTGGTCCAAACACAGCACTAATGAAATATGTAGGTTTCATCATTTGTGCTGGTTGTAAGGGGCCAACTTCATGGAG
Organism: Atractosteus spatula; assembly: GCF_055471065.1. Classification (NCBI taxonomy): domain Eukaryota; kingdom Metazoa; phylum Chordata; class Actinopteri; order Semionotiformes; family Lepisosteidae; genus Atractosteus; species Atractosteus spatula. The sequence continues at coordinate 23,509,374 of NC_142716.1, read as the reverse complement.
CTAACTATAGGTAATTGTAATTTTGTAAAGCTGTATTTTATTTTCGTGCTGCATAGTAATGTTTTGCTAAAGTCATATTTTGCTAAGCCTGAGCAATTAATACCTACATGGTATACAGTATACACTTTATACATAGAGTGAAATTGGGCTGGCCAGAAAAATTAAGTATCAGTTTATATTCATTTATGGTGCAATTTTATGTACTGAATACATTTATTAGACTTGTCTTAAGATTGTTGTTCCAAGCAAAACTATGAACTGCTGTGGTGTGGCTTGGACATTGCAGTATGATTGAAACTAATGCTGTGTCTAGGTAAGGGTGTGCTCTGTTGTCAAGGTTCCACATAGGTTTTAGTCTTGTGTTTTCAGTGATAACTGGGGCTGTCAGCTGAAAAGGAGGTCAAGGCAGTAACAAGTAAAATCAAGACATGGCAGTTCACTGGTGGGGTAAGAAACCAAAACATTCAAGCCCTAGAAAATGAGCGAACATACTTTGAATATGTTTTGAATATATAAGTCCAAAGGGAGCCAGTGCAAGCAGGTGATATATACTTATGGATTTTAGATTTGGATAAAATATGAACACCTGAATTCTAAACATACAGTAACTTAAGAAAATGTTCGAATACACCAGCAATCACTGCATTGCAATAATAAAGCTATGAAAATACATAAGCATGCATTAGCTTATCTGCATCAGACTGGGAGAGATGAGTATAGATATGCATAGTGTTACAAAGATGAACCTTCACTTCACTGTGAACATGAAATTCAAATGCAAAGCTTTGGCCAAAAAGACCCAGGGATCACTCACTTTAGTACCTGGACTGATTCCAGGATCATTTATAGTCAATCTACAGTTGGCATATTTGCAGATTTGTTAAGGAAGCCAGTTTTCAGAACACGTTTTCAGAAAAAAAAATCTAACTTTTTTGCAAATGTGAAATGTTTTGTTGCATCAATTTATTACAGCGATCATCTAAGCAGTGTGAAAAGGCTGATAGTGTGTGATTAATGTCTGTTTTCATCTGAACAGAAATTTAGAGGTCATCCGTTTAGAAATAAAAACTGATGTCATTCCTTAGATGAATCACACTAACATTTTATTATAGCTATAGGTTGACTAGGACTAGGAAGTGTTTCTAAGAGTATAGATAAAGTGTATGACACCTAGCAGTGTAAACAGTACCAGTATCAAAACAGTGGGGATGTTTGCTGAGTTGTAGGAGGTCACCTGATCAAACACAGTTGTAAAGTTTACCTTGGTTTATCTAGTTACAGATCCAGCAATTCAGAATACATGATGGATACTGCAGCACTTTGCAGTGCGCATGCTCGAATACCCATAACGTGACCCTTTACTGTTGTACAAAAAACAACAATCAAAACAATAAATCAAAGTGTCTACAGTTGCTATAGATTTTTCAGATACAAAACTTTAATTTTAAATACATTCTTGCATGACATTAGTTTTCTTTTACCTGAACAGTGAGTTACTCCTAGAACATTAACAACATTCCTCATCAGTAAGCCCACATACATTAGGCTAGGAAAACATATGTCCTTTTTCATTCCTGAAATGCTTCACTACGTAAACACAAACTATTTTCTGTCTGAATAACTTTGAGTACCTCAACATTTTGACAAACAGAACATATTAAGTGCAATATTAATATTGAAAGGTGTCATTTATGAATCAGATCAGTCTCAATGGATTTTTTAGTCCACCCCGAGAACATGTTGTGAATCTTCTTCATAATGTCCCAAGCAGTTGCAAGCTCCATAAACTCTGAGCCTACAGTACGTACCTAGTTTTCACTTTTCTACCATCCCAAATCCTCACATGTAAATCCATTTGCATTAGTTTCAGTGTGCGATTATGTCTCATCAAAATGCAGGGCATATCCTGCTTGTCATGACTCTTCTCTGACAAGCAGCAATTTAAAATAGGGAACAATTCCGAAAGTGGTCAAATATGCAGATTTTGTTTCACCACAAGAAAAGTTGGCTACAATTTTGTTGTCATGAAACATTGTTTTAAACAACTGCCCAACAATTTGTATGAATAATGTGAATCTATTACTTTCAGCGCCCACAAAACTTCAGCAGAAAGTACATCATTGTTAGACATCTATGTTTGCTTGGCTGTCTCACTGCATGAGTTGATCATGCTAACCTTCACTGTGCTAGCTGCAGATGAGTTGAAAAAGGTACAGATTTCAACTGTTTCTCTTGCAGCCTTCCCATTGTCAATGTGCTTTTTACTGTTCATGTGACTTGCTAGCACAGCTTCACTGATATGCTTCACGTCAAAAGTTTTCCCGCATAATATACATCTCGCTTGTCCTGGGTCTTCATCTTTTTGGAGCCATAGCTTGTATTTTTCATCTGCTAACCAGAGGTCACCGAAAACACATTTACCTGGCATTTTGACATAGGCACTAGACTAGCTTAACGCTCATTATAAAATTCCCATGAGAGGGTCTGACGCGACACTATAATGTCTAATGTTAGCAAATGCAATGCCACAGCCTCTTTTTAAAAGTTTGCTAACAAAATTATGTGATGGAGCCATGATAATTTTGAATCAATAAAAAAAAATGGCTTTTCCAAAACTTAATGGATATATTACCATTTTTCAAAACTCCAGATCTGGAAAATGAAATTAAATTTTCCATAACTTTTCCAGGATTTCCATGACCGTGGGAACCCTGTAATAAGAAAGCGAAGGTTATGAAAACTGGAGAAAACAAGTGACCCTGAACAAAATACAAGAAGTTTGAAATTGTTATGTATTATTAATAAATTCATATTGTTAATAATGATCAGATATGTTTTTATAGTTCACTGTCAGGGGTCTTTTTAATCCCACATTGTTATTCTCAATTATAATATATATGATTTTGTTTTCAGGCTTGTTGTAAAGACTGGGATGAATAAAGTATTTTGAATTGAATTGAATTAAACTGGTTGAACCAGTTTTTACTCCCACTGTTGACAGTATTCACGTTTGCTTATTCAAGTTTTTAAAAAATATTACTTAACATTGAGCACATTGTGATATATAAAAAATAATAAAAAGTCAATATAGTGCACATAAATTTTACTATTTTTAAGTCTTTGTAAGAAAAAAAAAACTTGTGCCCTTAGCAGGAATCAAACCTGGGAGACGCATTCACCAAACCCACTGTACCGATGCACCACTTGGAAATGGAGCTGAAATGGACAAAATGTTTCCAAAGTAATCACAAGTGAATGAGTCAAAGAAATTGATGCAGATGTTTACAAAGAAAGTGGAATACGGTAATACTACCAGCTATATATATATATTATATTTAGATTTTTAAATTAATATTGTTATTAATTTCATTATACAAATCCATATTATATTCCCTATTAAGCAGATTCTAAAAAGCACAAAGCACTTTTTGTACTGCAATAACAACAGCAAGTATTCATAGAAAAGGCTAAAACATTATAGCTTTTTATAAACTACAATGTCAGTCAAAATGTTGTTGACAAGTATAAATGCCAATTATTTTACTAAAGTTTTGTTTTCTCCTCCTCAAATGGCAAAAGATTGTAAGGTAACTCTTAGAAACTGTGATATTAATACTTTCGTTTGAAACCTTTTCTGTCACAATAACCCATGTTATTAATTTGCAATAAACTGTCAAAGTTTAAAAAGCAAAATGCAAAAAGCATTTTGACTAACCCTATATGTAACCTTAATATAGTCAGAACGAGCACATCAAAATGTTTCCAAAATAACCACAGTAAGTGACCGAGTTAAAGACTTTGATGTATAAAATGTTTATGAAGATAGTGGAATACTATTGTGTACCCACCAAATAAGATTACATTAGAGAGGAAAGAAGGAAGAAAACACAATAGAATAGAAGAGAAAAGTGTTTGTATTGTTATTATTACTAAACTTTTGTTTAACCAAGTGTGCCTGCATCATTACTCTTTTCATCATAGTAGTGCCAGAGACTAAAGAATTAATGCAACTCTAATTATACCAACTGCTTGATATAATTACCAAGGTGTCATGTCTAAATGACTACCGCCCGGTGGCACTCACCTCAGTAGTTATGAAGTGCATGGAGAAACTGGTGATGGGACACATCAACAGTATTTTCCTGGACTCCCTGGACCCCCTGGAGTTTACTTATAGGAATAATAGGTCAGTGGACGATGCTGTCTCAATGGCTCTTCACACCACTCTTGAGCACCTGGAAAAGGGGAACACCTTATTTATTGACTTCAGCTTAGCCGTCAACACAATTGTGCCAGGAAGGCTGGTGGTCAAGCTCAGGGGTCTGGGCCTCAGCAACTCCATCTGCAACTGCGTCCTGGACTTCCTGACAGGCAGACCCCAAGTGCTGAGTATTGGAAACAAAACCTCATCCCCTCTGATCCTCAACATGCAGGCCCTCCAGGCTTGCTGCCTAAGCCCATTGCTGTATTTTTCTCTATTTACACAAGACTGTGTGGCTAGATTTAACAGCAACCGCATCATCAAGTATGCTGATGACACCACAGTGATGAAACCAGCTACAGGAGCGAGGTAGCAGAGTTGATGGAGTGGTGCCACAACTTAACACTCAACACACAACACACACATCAGCAAAACAAAAGAGATTATAGTGAACTCCAGGAGGCACGGAGGACATCACACACCCATCATCATTCACGGGGCTCCAGTCGAAACTGTCAGCACCTTCAGGTTCCTCAGCCTCCAGATCACTGAGAGGCTGAGCTGCTCAGAGAACACTGCTGCCATCCTCACTAAAGCCCACCAGCGCCCTCACTTCTTGAAACAGTTAAGGAAGTGGGGGATGAGCAAAACAACACTCATCAATTTTTATTGTAATACGATTGAGAGTGTCCTGACCGGTGGTATTACGGTGTGGTATGGTGGACACAGTACAGGACAGAAAAGCCATACAGAGGGTTGTGAGGTCCACGCAGAAAATCATTGGGATCAAGCTACCCTCCATTTACCGGATATATCTCGACCGCTGTCACAACCGGGTCTCGAGCTATACTTCGGGATCCAATTCACCCTGGCCACAATCTGTTTTTACCTCTTGGTTCTGGTAGGAGGTATCGCAGTATCAGAACACCGACGAATAGATTCAAAATAGATTTGTTCCCCCAAGCACCTTAAACAAAACAAGCATCTTAAACAGATCAAATTAGCACCTGCACTTTAAGGTACTGCACTGTTTGCACTATGTCCTGTTTTGGCTGTATTATAACTTCTTCTGTCTAAATTTATTGTCCATGTCTGTTTGTCATTTGTGCCTATTTTTTTCACTAATGTTACTGGATACAGCTGAACAAGTAAACATTCCAATACACTTGTTGTACAGATGCAGCCATTCAAAATGCGCAGTACAAACCCGCGGTACGGTAACCTACTTACAAGCCACCGCGGGGCACCGGAGGGCACCGCGGTAAGTGATTGGCTGGCCAAAATGACCGACAGGGGCACTCGTGGTGCATTGGTTGGTAGTGAAAAGATTTAATCATTTAATGTCTTTACTGTGCGCATTTTAATCCGCTTAGTTTTGAATATTTATATGGAATTTTACTCTAAAGGGAAATTTTAGTAGCTGAGCATAAAAAGAAGAGGAGCATAACACATCTGAAGGTCATAAACGATATTAATTTAGGAACATAAACATTACTGTATGTACGTAAACTGTACTGTGTATGGCTGGTCTTGGTAGTTTAAAGAAAAAATACACACCAGTCTTCCATTTCTCCCTAAACATTTTAAGCATGAAAGTTTTATGAAACGGTAACCAAATATGCGATTGCTGTATAGAATGAATTTTAATTTAAAAAAATAATTTAACACGAAAATTAAGCTGTTTACATCTTCCGCCTGAGAACAGTCACCCGTTGCTACCCAACGCAGAAACACAGCCACTAACTCGCAAAGAGAGGACATTAGCTAGCCAATATGATAAAGAAATAAATGATTGCTCTCTGAAAATGCTTTTTCTTTTTATTTAGGCTCAGATTTCAACTATAGATCGTATTATTATAAACTTTCTTGGAAAAATGTCTTTTATGTAAACCATGTTTGCTATTAATTCATTTAGGGCTAGAATATGTTCATTGTCTTCCAATCGAGTCGAGTTGACATTAGAAGCTTGCCATGCCCGGACTGTTACACCAACGCTTTAGCATGTTAAAGCGATTTCATTGAGGAGCCTAGCTTTCTTAACTAGTAAGTACTGTACTTCCTTGGTTTTGGAGGGGGGAGGTGTCTTTCGCTGGAAATCTCGCCCCCTTCTACTTTGAAAATACCTGTGAAACCGGTTTAATTCGTCACAGCCAGCACTCCCGCAGAGAGGGGGGTTGTACTCGTTAATGTCTTAGCCGGAACACATCATTATATCTTATTTTGTATTTCTATAAAAAAATCGTTTGCCCAGCCTAACACTATTGTTGTTATTGTTTTTATCCTGTAAAGCGCTTTGAGGAGCACAGCTTTCTCACCACTTAGATTACTTTTTGATACCATCCTTACACAAAGCAGAAACTTCTTGTATTTTCCGATGACATACAAGTGGAAAGATTACAGATTTTAATCGTCTTTTTTCTGAACCAGGGAAAATCTGATCATGTTTCTCTATAACAATAATAAAAAACTTTATTTTACATATCACCTTTAAAAGTGGCATCTCAAAGCAATACAGTAGATGTAAACCACAGATTACAAAGTAAATACCCAGACAAACGCAAACGCGTTTTAATAAAATGCTTTTATTCATTCAGCAGAGAGAGAGCGTAAAACCTGGGCTTAACAGCTGTTCCTTTTTCTGATCACTCACTCTCTGGATAAACGTTTCACCTGTCCTGTTCTTTGTTTTCCTAATTTGCTGATTATGCCTTCTGCGATCCACTCCTGCCCTCACACCTAAAGAAGACTATTTTAAATTTCTTTGTGCGGTCCATTGTGCAATTAACCCTTGTATGTGCTGTCCTTAAGGTGATATCACATAAAGGTGATATGTAAAATAATTTTTTTTATTATTGTTATAGAGAAACATGATCAGATTTTCCCCGGTTCAGAAAAAAAGATCTAAAGTATACTAGTTAAGAAAAATAAATCTAAACGGGGAGAAAGCTATGCTGAAAGTTTATTAAGATACTTAGAAGACAAAGATATCAATTTATGTTGCATTTGTCTGATTGTGAGTCAAAAAACATATATATTTAAACCCGCGTTTGCGATTTAAATCAAAACGCGATTTAAATCAATATAAATGTTTATATTGTAACACCTAGGTGACTATTCATTGTTATTAAAATGGCTTAAATTCGATCATGTTGTGATATTTAGAAATATACATTTGTTTGGTGCGAGTGAAGTTTTATTTAATCTCTGAGCCATACTGATTCTTATGGAAGCCAGTTTCCGCCAGGGAGTAAAAAAATAACACACTATGGTATTCTCTCCGATGCAGTGCAGTTAAAAACATATCTCTGATGCTGTTCCTAAATGAATATCGTTTATGACCATCAGATGCTTTATGCTCCTTTTCTTTTTCCAGTGGATTGAACAGGGAGAGGCATTTCATGATGTACTTTTCACTGATGATACAACAGTGGCTCTGGAACAGTTTTCAACCATGTCGTTTTATAAAAAGGGGAGATATGTACGCGTTACTGAAGCTAAAAGTTTAGCCTTTGTCACTAATGTAACCACTAAATAAAGACATATAGAAATCCCTACGTTACAGACTGTATATGGCTGGTATTGGTAGTTCAAAGAAAAAATACACACCAGTATTCCACTTTCTCCCTAAACATTTTAAGCATCAGAGTCTAACATGTGGTTATTTCGGAAACGTTTGTACGTGCTCCTTCTGACCATGTTACTGTTTACTGTTACTGACCATATTAAGTTTAAGTGCCTGTGGGCACTTTTCCTGTCCGTGGGGGGTGGACCGTCTTTCATTAGAAGGTTAGTCTGTTCTACTCTGAGAATGTAGAGGGGGTGGAAAGTAATCCCGTGTCGCATTAACTAACCTCTTCAGTTTATTCTGCCAGACAGTACATGAATATAATTATATCGTTATTAATTTGTTTAGATACGCAATTCCATATTATATTCCCTGTTAATCAAATTCTAAAAGTATGCATTTGTTAGATAACAAGCGAATTCACAGAAAAGGTTAAAAGACTATCACTTTTCACAAAGTATATAATCCTAATATAAGTCTAAATCCTAATACAAGTCTAAACAGTATCAGCTTTATTTATGGGTTGCAATTTAAAAAAAGTCAAAAACCGCACTCAAAATGCAATTTAGAGCTTTCTGGCAAGAGGACACACCCAAATTAATAATGTAACATGCCACTGTTTGTGCATGAACAAGGTTATACTTGTTCCCCGGCGGAAAACATTCCATAAGAATCAGCGCTTTTATATATTGCCTTTAAAGGTGGCTTCTCGAAACGCTTTACAGGATAAAGACAACAATAACAGCAACAACAACAATATTGTATTTCATTGGACTTTGACAGATCGTCCTTAAATAAATTGTTGACTGTCTTTACTACTGTACTTGTCTGGATTGACTGAGCTCCGCTCTGTACCACACAATGATCCCCCCAGAGTCTCTGCCCCGGGTGATTTGGGTTTTTTTGACACAGGGTAAAAAACTCTCTCTCTCGCTTGCCCTCCCCCCCCGTGTATTGTCTGTTTTTTTTGTGCTGTCCTTTGACAAAACAAGGCTCGCCAGATAATGTGAATCGAAACCTGTTTTTCTAGCTTTTAAAGTCGTGTGATGTGTAAGCGGGAACACATCATTATATCTTACATATAAAAAATACATAATATAGCTCCCAAACAAACGCAAACGTGTTTTTAATAAGATGCTTTTATTCACTCGTAATCCGACAATTTCAGGAAGACTAAGGAAGGACTAATGGAATTGTCATCTGTTGTTGAAGCTCTGTGAGCTCGGTGACTTTGAGACCACTTGTTATCCCAGGTTGTTTGAATCGCCACAATTCAAATAGAGAAAAAAGAGCTGACTGACAAGATTTAAGATGTGGCTGTCAATGTTGGATTAAAAAAAAACACATTGCCCGACGTTTGTTGCATTGCTTGAAAAATAACTTTATTTTGAGAGACTGGATAAGTAATTCAAGTGTTTTTTTTAACTTCCTGAAAAACAACTAATAATTTAACTATATGTGCAAAAGTTTTATGATATGTCGCTGTTGTGAATGTCTGTGGACATGTGCTGGCTGGACAGGAGGCTCTACTGGACAAACCGATACATACTCTTAGAGTTTGATTAATAGGGAATATAATATAAAAATATAATACTAAAAATAAGATACACTCTACAGACATTCACAACAGCGAGTGTCAGAAGATGGGACACAGCGGCTCAGACACCCGCTGAATGGAAAGGGGCACTTTAATGTTCTGTATGGCTAATACTAAAGCCAATACTTTAATATTCTTTTCTGTATGTTTAACAATAGTGGGTACTGGCCTAATTTGTCCCTGCTCCCGTTGTTAGGTGTTAATGTGTTGTTGTTAAGTGTGAATTTGTACCTGTTTCCTTGAGGTCTGGCTTTTTTCCTGGAAAACCATAACTTTGGTCTTGTTCAGATTGACTGTCAGCGCCCAGGTCTGACAGTGCTGCTCCAGCAGTGCCAGGTTCTGCCGCAGCCTCTGTTCCGTCGGCGACAGCAGGACCAGGTCGTCTGCAAAGAGCAGGAACTCGATTTCTGTAATTAATGCAGATCAGTAAATCAAGGGACAAAACAATTAATGTGCCCGGCTCCTCAATGGGGTTTGACGTGCTAATGCGTTGGTTTAACAGTCCGGGTGTGGCAAGCCTCTAATGTCTCCCGACTTCGGCAAAAGGAACCTGCCTTTCATTGGACGGGAAAGCAAGAGCCGACCGCTACGCCGCCCCCGTGTTTCGAAATCTTGTGACTTTTGAAATTTACTGGGGGTGGACCACGTCTGTAAATTTCGATGGGTCCAGAGGCAAAAGTGCCTTGCCTTGCAATCTCCGGGAAACCATTAGTAGCATGGTGAATCGGAGATTCTCAACCCTTACTTCGTGCGACTGGAAAAGAATTTGTTATCGGATCAACGAAATGCTTCGTAGAAGGAGGCGCTCTTTTCCTCTAGTCTAACAGTCTGTCCACAAACAAAACATTCCTGTTAGACAAGAGGAATGTAAAAAGTAAAAAAACAATTACTTTTTGTCAATGAAAACCGGTGTGTGTGTCTCTCTCTGCTGGATGTCCCTCTCACTCTCTGCTGAATGAATAAAAGCATTTTATTAAAAACGCGTTTGCGTTTGTCTGGTATTTACTTTGGTCCTTTTAACTGTTTTTCCATGTACTGTATTGCTTTGAGATGCCACTTTTAAAGGTGATATGTAAAATAATGTTTTTTATTATTGTTATAGAGAAACATGATCAGATTTTCCCCGGTTCAGAAAAAAAAATCTAAAGTATACTAGTTTGTCACTCTTCTCATCCCCTCTTTGCTAAATGGCTTTTGAATAAAGTCACATGAAGAGAGAGGTGAAACAGCCCTACACAGCCCTGTCGCAGTACACGAATATAATTATATCTTATTAATTTCTCTAGATACGCGATTCTTTTAATACAGTCTTTGCTGTGCTCTAGAGGATCCTTGTGATATTTCGAGCTCTGGTTGAATGATAGGTGTCGCAGTTTAAATAATTTTCGTAGTTAGAAATTATGAAACGCTCTGTTAAAAGCAAGGGAGTTTTTATGTCCGTTGCAGTAAAAGAAAATGCCTGAAAAAGTAGGGCTTGGACAGATTCCAAGTGCTTGTACAAATGTGCTAAAGAAATTATACTTTGAGTTTACAGCTTGTCCGAAGTCATTCATTATTAATACTATTAGTAATATCTTCGGTAAAGGCTTTGATGCATAAATATTTCTGATAAAGGTAGGTTGTGTACTTTTGTCCAACTGAGCAATCTTGCTTTCATAAAATATACCAACTTTTTATTGACTGATGATTAACATGCTGTAATACACAGTTTAAATTTAAAAGCTCAAATGCTGTACATGAGAGGTTAAGCTTTATTGGCTCCTCCTGGCGGTTTTACAAGGTGATGCCGGATACTTTCCGCCATGACGTCAAATGACGCGATTTACCCCGTGATACTCCGTGATACTGCGACACGCCCACCGGGGTATACTGCAAAATACCCCACCCATTTTGAATGGCTGCATCTGTATATGGCAAATAAAGAAATCTTAAAATCTTGAATCTTGCTTAGGTATATTCTGGAGAACTCACTTACAAGTTGGTTGTGGTACTGGCTCAATAATAATACAGATCTCCTGCATCAGGTCAACTCTGTAAGGATTACAAACTAGAATAGTATCTACATTTCTGGTAGGTGCTGAGGAATCTTCAGAAAATCTCGTAGTTTCTACTGTTAATGAAGTGGACTGCATGGTGGCACAGAGATTAAATTATGTGCCCAGGGGTGCAATCTGCATGGAGTTTATATGTTCTCCTCGTGTTTATGTGAGTTTCCCCTGAGTGCTGTGGTTAACTCCCACAGTCCAATGACATACTGGTAGATTAATTGACTTCCGGGAAAACTAGCCCTGTAATGAGTATGTGCGTGTTTGTATCAGTATGTGTCCTGTAATTGACTAGCGTCACTTCCAGGGTATATCCAATCTTCCGCCATTGGTTGCTGGGTTTGGCTCCTCTCACGACCCTCTATAGGTTAGAAAGCAGGTTAGAAAATGGACGGATAGACATTAATGGGTTTTTAAATGGAAAAAAAAATGTTTTATGTACAACATGTTGCTTAAAGTTATATGGCTCAGAGGATGTTTTGTTTTATTACTTCAAGTCACAGATATAACAAAGGAATTCAGTTTAAAATTGTCTCTTGGTAACTGTCAGTCTTTGTCTTTCTCAGTTTTGGCACAATAAAACATCTATCCAGTGTGTGCTCTGTGACATTTTCATTTCTCATGTCTTCCAAAAGTTGTAGCCGAAACCACTATGCTACAAACCACTTTGACAGCTGAGGAGAGTGATTAAAGTGATTGCAGTGTCTTGTGAGAAACTTGGATTAATGACAGGAGATGATCAAAAACTACAAGGCAGATTACAAAATCTTTCTTTTGCAGGTGCTGCAGCAAACCACTTGCCTCAAAACAAATCAATTACTTTCAGACAGAGAGCTCGTTTAGACACTAAATGATGGCCTTTAAAGTAGATCTGCAAGCACTGACATTTATGCACCTGCTAGCTCAACATGTGTCACTCAGTCAATTCAACAGGCTTTTTGCCAAGGAAACACTGTACATCACAAAAAGATCGTCATGCTCAGGAATGGTGATAAAACAATACAGCTACACCAGAATGCTTGGAAAAGCTTAAATAGTTATATTTATTTTACAGACATCTATAAGAACACGTTTAAACTAATATACCATGTACAGTAGATACTTGCAGGGTATACAGTTCTTATTGTCTTGCACACTCGTTTTATTTTGCCAGACATAACCCTACCTAAGTTATATGTTTTACATATTAAAATAGTGCTTATCCCACTTTCATCCATGTCTTAACAACTGCAGATTGTCTAAGCATCTTGTAATGTCGCAGAGTTTTAAACATACTGTAAGGAATTGATTTGTTAATTCAAAATAATGAATGCAGAATGAGAGTTACCCTAGTTTATATTAGCCACCAATGTCATAATCATAAAATTCACTTTGAGCACTTCATCTGCTTTGACATGGTGTTTCCAAAAACACTTTCCATTTGAAACACCATTTGAAATAAATTTAAAAAAGATGGAACAAACAGGAGAGGGGAAATAAATACAATTTTTCTTTCCTAGGATTCTTGTAACAACCATGCAGAAGTGGTAATTTTAAATCTGTATTAACAACACATAATTGAAGACTTGATATGCTAAAGAAGACTTTCTGTCACTTAATATTTCTATGGAAATGGCTATCTGTGTAAACAAGATGGATGAATGAGATGGGCTTCAGATGTCTTTGGGTAAGGATCTACAGAGAAAATCAAAAATGTTGAAACAAAAAGGGAAGGTTGAAGAATCCAAAGTAAAACTGCAAATTATATACATGTAGTGTTATCAAATAGAGAACACAGTGGTAAGTTCCAGGTAATTAAATGGTTATACCTACAGTAAATGCCAGGAGCATTAGGTACAAAATAGACGAAATAGCAGCTACTGCAATAGCATGCAAGCATAATTTAATTAGAATCACTGAAACATGACTAACAGAGAGTGATGGCAACAATTACAATATTAGAGGATATGCAGCATTCTGAAGAGATAGGAAAGATGGAAAAGGCAGAGGTATATCTCTATACATAAGAGAGAATTTGGAGGTACAGAAAGTTAATCTAAATGTATTAAGCTTCCCAAAATCTAGATGGTTCATGCAACTTTAAAAACAAACTATATTTAAAAGGCATAGCATTAGTGGTAACTTACAGATAAAAAACAGAGCTATTGATTATAATACAATCTTAGGTAACATAATCAGGGATGTTTGTTTAAAGAAAGAAGTCAGTATGACATTATTAGAGAACCTCCTGTATAGCAATAGAATTCTATGGCATATTCAACATGGACTTAAAAAAAGTGTATTTTGCTAAAGTAACGCTTGTTCAAGTTCTTTAAAATAGAAAGATCAATAATGGATACAAACAGAGCATATGATATGGTTTATTTAGATAGTCAGGAGGCTTTTAATAAATTTCTTCATAAAAGATTAATTCGGTAGTTTGATCAAACCCTAATTTAGACGGAGAATAGTGAGAAGTTTTGGTGTAACTCGCTGCTGATCATGACTGACTTACTATACGGTAACTGCGATCAGAATCCTTTCCTTTAAATAAAAGATAAGCCAGGGAGATGCTGCAAGGGTGAAGATGGGGTGGAACGAGAGATAGGAAAATGTAGCATGCAAGCTAAAAATCAAGAAGTGTGATATTTATACTGTATGTAGGTAGGCAGAAATGGCCAAGATAAATGTTTTACCTCCTCCTCAACTTTTTTAAAACTAATTTCCTCAAATTGGAGGCAGTTGGCATTCAGTGAAATTCATGCATTTCCATGAGGAACTGGCTGACTGATAGAAAATGAAAACATTGGGGTGAATGCTCTGCATGCGGTAATGTTTAATTAGTGGAGTAACAGAAAGATTTGTGTTTACACTACTGCCACTAATTTTTATCAATGACCTAGATCTTGACATCTAATGTAGACAAGCAAAGAATGGTAAATGCTGATAGCAAAAGCATAAAATGAAATTATAAGATGAAAAACACTAAGCTAGAAAATACTATTTATTTAAAAGACTCACTGTAGCTGTTTAAGGTGACATCATTTACATCTTCTATATAAACATAAAGCTCAGCATAAAGGGAAAGGCAGATTCCCTTCTAGATCGTTCAGAGGTCATTCAGGTTCCTCAGTCAGTTTTGGAAATATACATTCCTGAAAATATTTTTTGTTACGATGAACACTTTAACTATTACTACAGTACTTTTAATTGCATGCATGTAAGTAACATATTAATCCACACTCTAGACTCTAAATAAAACTTTCACTTAGTAATGATATCATGCAGTGTGTGACCCCCCACGCAAAAACATTTGAAAACCCTAATTATATTGTAACAGGAATAAGAAGTAACAACAATAGTTAATATTCATTGTGATGATAGATAGTTTAGGAATTTTATTTATTTTGTTGAAGACAATAACTGCCAATACACTACTTATACACTACTTTTTCTGTATATCTGTGGATCTGACTTCATGGGATTCATGTGTGTGAAATGTTGGGAATCAAGACACACCAGGGGTTTTGTTTTGATTATACTATGAATTGAGTCCCTGAGGCATATCATCCAAACTTTTGTTGAGTTTTCACAAGAGAAAATGGTACCTTTTGAGAAAATGTGTACTACTTCAAAGTAACTGATTTTGACAAACAGCTAATTTTGCTTGAAAAATTTAAAATCTGTTTATACTATAGCTTTCATTTATTTGAGCTGTAAGTCACCTTGCTTTTACAAACTGAGTTTGCTGAGTTTGTGTTAACAAACTGCACCCTTTTGAATTAATTTTAAACACCTTTTGTCACTGTTGTCTGTCTGGGGGGTGGGGAGGGTGATGGAGAGTGAAATAAAAGCCCACACCCAGTTTCCCTTCCCCTTACTACAAGGTGATAATATTCTAGCTAGTTGGCATGAAACAATCCCTCCCATGCTCTTTCTGAGCATCCTGGAGATGGTCTGGAAGTTCATTCATGTTATTCCATTATTATTAATATTATTATTATAGAAATTAATATTATTATTGTACAATTATCAGAAATTTGAATATAGTTTGCCTAGTATTTTACTGTGAGAGAATCAGAATTATATTCGTCATTGTATTAACAGTTACAACAGATATTTCACACCTGAAAACACTGTTTTATTATTATACTGGGAGTATGAAAATTGAGTGAGCACTGGGGTGCACAGTGAAATGAACACAGTGAGATTACTGAGAAGGATAATTTTAGTAAATATGTTGACAAATGTCTGGATTTTCGCTTTCATGAGTCAAGATAACATTGTATTCAGCTGTAAGTTAGTTACATGACATTGCCACCGTGAAGTTTTTGGGAAAAGTGGTTAGTGGGCAGCGTCCGTCGCAGTGTAGTGCCCATAGAGTGTTCATTTTAATATAATAATGTATTACAATAATAATAATAATAATAATGTTGCTTTATTAGCCCTATACAATTTCTTGTATTAGGAATAAGTCTTTTTGCATACCCCAGCTTACTCTCCATGAGACACAGACACACAGACAGGGAGAGAAGCTTGGGGTCAGAGCGCAGGGTCAGCCATTGTACAGCACCCCTGGAGCAGCTGGGGTTAAGGGCCTTGCTCAGGGGCCCAACGGAGTAGGAATCCTCTGCCAGCTGCGGGATTTGAACCAGTAACCTTTCAGTTACTGGCACAGATTGTCACGAGCAGTTCTTTCCGGGCCCTATGCAGACGACACAATCCGGAATATTGAGGAAACACTAGGAAAAAGTCATGCAGGAGACAGTTATGGAGACAGGGGGGCGTGTCCTAGGTGTGCAGGTGTCCAGGGGAAGTGAGTCCGGGGTAAACAAACCAAGACAAAGTCCAAACAGGAAACCAAAACGGAAGCATAAGTCCATGGCCAGGCGATCCATCCAGGAGATTAAAAACCAGGAATCGGGTCGGGACCGGCGGGGGGAATCAGGAACAGAAAGTTAAAACCATAACGGAGCCAGAAACAGCAGGACCCGGGCTCTCACGAAACGGAATTCAATTAAGAGCCTCGAATGACGTCTGCATCTGGCTTTTAAGGGGGAACTGAAGAGGGGCTGGAATAAGGAACAGGTGCATGTAATGGGGCCGAACAAGGAAGAGCTGGAGCGCCCTTAAGAGGAGGAGTAGCGATCGTGACACAGATCCTTAGCCACAGAGCCACCGCTCTGCCATGATCTTCAAGTACATTTTTTTAAAAGTTTGTAATCGCTGTTCTTGCAAATACATTTTGTATTGTTATTCAGTTTGTGTCTGTGTGTTTGTTGGTGGGCAAACTTTTGAAGTGAAAACCAACTGGGGAGGAAGCTATGTTTAATGAGAATTAAAAGACTTACATTTTACATTCCATTATTAAGTTTTAAAGGCAGACATGCTCAGTGCCATAAGCACTGCAAGCTGCAGAACAGTTGCCTCTCAGTGCCGCTTCTTCCCTGATGGAGATCAGTGGGTGGTGCACTAGTCCTCAGCGACCTGCTTATCTAATTCACACCACAGGAAGAGTAGAGAATGTGATTGTATCTGTATGAAATGTGCGTTGCATTTACAAAATTAAAATGTTTAATTAAAAAGTTAAAAAAACTTACAGATTACATGAAAATCTAAACCTGTTTTTTTATGGGTTTCAAAGCCGTGCAATGTCTAATTTAGGCAGGGACACATTATTGTTTCTTATTTTAGATTTTCTTTAAAATAAAAATTAAAAATAAAAGAATCAGTTGCACATCATGACTTAAAGTATTATGTTACATTTTTTTATGTTTTTGACTGATGCATAAAAAATGTAGCATAATGCTTCTTGTGGTGAAAAATTGATTGAGCATAGAACATCTTTTCTCCTGTCAAAAGAATTTCATATGTATTTTATTTTTATCTGAGTAAAAACAGAAAATACAGAAAGAGTTTCTCAAATTATAGAGAGCTTGAACACAATGTTTTTGTGTTATTCTGCTTTGTGTTGTCAGGTGCTTCACATACATACAGTAGTTTTTGAATAGTAATTATCACATTAAAAACTCCTTTACACTGGGGATCTGCTTTATTCAAACTAAGGTTTCTAAAAATGAAACTAGATGTTGTTTAAATTTACACAATTCACAATCTTTAGCCTATAGTTTGAAGGCTCTGTGTCATTTGTTCACAAAGTTATTGACGTCTGAAACATTGTGTCTCATAAATAAGTGTTTTAATAAGAAAGCAAATGTTATGAAAACTGGAGAAAACAAATGACCCTGAACAAAATACAATAAGTTTGAAAAATATTATTTCTTATAAATAAATTAATATTGTTAATAATGATCAGGGGTGCGTTTCCCAAAAGCTTTGTAACGCTAAGTACTTAGTTAACTTCATCTTAAGAATGTTCGTTAATTAACTAGTTTCCCGAAACCCTTTTTAACTAAAATAGTATGTAAACTTGCTCAGAAATTAACTTACCTGACCTATTCGTTATTTATAAAGTGCTTTTTTATTTGAATCTTGCCTGCAGTTCTGCCCCAAAACTCCCAGCTTCTTGAATCCCATCTACACCTGTCGTAAAGGGCTCTCGGCTGTGAATGTGCAGGTGATATGCAATCATCAAGGACTCTTTACAGATATTGTGGCCAGGTGCCCTGGGAGTATGCATCTGGGCAAACTCCAGAGTGTGTCAGATGGCAAAGGATGGTGCATTTGCTGGTGGGTGTTTACTGGGTGACAGCGGGTATCCTCTCTGTGCATACTTGCTAACTCCAGTGTTGAATCCCCAAACCATGGTTGAGGAGAGGTACTGTATAACAGCGCACACTGGAGGACGCGCAGTGTTTTAGCATGCGTTCTGGGCATTTGGAAGATGCGCTTTCGATGCCTACACAAATCAGCGGGGGGGCTTAGATTTTCACCTGAACACTGCTGTGCTGTTATTGTTGTGTGTGCTATGCTGCACAACATTGCAGTGCATCCTGGCATAAGCCTTTCCCAAGATGTAGAGGAAGATGACGACGAGGAGACAGAGGAAGAAAACATTGAGTTACCGGGAGAGAGTGACTCCAACAGGTGGGTTTGGATGCACAAAGGCATATTATTACATATTTTTTTCCTGATCTGTGTACTGTCTGTAATATGTGCATTTATTTGACATTGTGTTAGTTCTGTTTTATTTGTTATATCATTAAATACACTGCATACTGTTTCTTGAATCTTATGGTTCCACTCAATTCAAACTTTATTGTCTTTATGTCAGAGATGCAAAAGAGTGCAAAGCAAAACAAGAAAAAGGGCAACTGGGACGTGGAACTATATTTCACTAGGGAGGGTCCATTTGGTCTGTTATGCCTTTGTCTGGAAAGAGAGTAAATAAATTATTGACACAGCCACAACATGTCATGCTTTTGTTTTATGGATCTGTCATACAGAAATCGATGTAAAGCCTATACATTTTTCATTTTTACTTGATTAAGTAACTCACCTTGTTCTGAGGGCAATACAATTGGCACTGAAATGGTGGGCCTGTTGAATTGTGCCTATGCCATTGTGAGCTGTTTAGCCAGGATGTCAAGTTTTTCCTTCTTTAGCAAAACCAGCTCCTGATGGTGCCTCTCCCGCTGCTGGAGCTCTTCTTGTTTCAGCTGGAGCTGTTCTTTCTCTAGTTGAAGCCTTTCTTTTTCCAGAGCTAAAAGCTCTTGACTTCACCCACAAGCATTAGATCTTCTTTTCTTCTTAGGTGGAGGCCTTTGACTGGGCCCTGCATGTGAGGGCCCTGGAGATGAACCAGTACTGGAGCAGGGGAAAAGATGAATAGGAGAGGCAGGTTGTAGTGAGGTATCTGGAAATTCAAACACATATCTACCCCTCCAGGTATTCCTTCTGTCCCTCTTGGCCCCAGTATTCCCAGGACCCTCTGCTCCTCTGAGGTAAGAGGCATTGTCAGAACTGCCCTCCACCAGTCTTAGACTTCTCTCTCCTCCACTCTGCCCCCCCTCTTTTCACCAAACTTGAAACGTCGTGCCATTTTTTTCTGACTTCTCTGCCAAATCTTCTAAAAGCACTGCAGGCACATGCTGTTTGCAATGTTGTTCCATTTCTTTTTTTTCTCTGTCTTTGTGAGACTGCCTAGAGCTTTGGAAAATAGCACTTCTTTGTTTATTTGTACCTCGTCCACCAGATGATTTAATTCTTCTTTGAAAAGTGTTCTTTTCTTTTATGGCCGCTGTTCACCATTCTTCCTCATTTATACAGGGAAAGAATGTTTAATTTTGAGCCTATTTATAGATATGTGACTAATTGATTGATTAAAGGTGTGTGTGTATGCGCATGTGTGTAATTAATGCTTTTCTAATACTGGTTTTAAAATGTTTATACTTTTCGGGTGTAACAGTGAGGACATATATTTGACACTAAGTGAAATCGATGGTGCAGTTTTCAACTGGCGATGCTTTTTCCCATGCTGATGCAGGGAAGGAGTCAACAAAGAAGTACTTTAAACTTGTTAAATTTTGGATTATGTAGCCCTTCGTAAAGAAACTGAAGTTTTAATTGCAATAGCTTTTATTGTTATTGCTTTCAATAATTTTTATAATTTATTTTGGGATGCGAAAAGTTACATTCCAGGTCCAGTCTTCACAAAACATTATGTAGATTTTTTTCAAATTGATCAATTTGTCCTAATTTTTATCGAAGCTAGTAGACAACTAGGACAAGGCCAACAAGCATTTTCAGAAGTTGAAAATTCTGACCTCTGAAGACCCAAACATTTTTTAGATGTTTTTTTTCCCATATGTTTATCTGCTGAGTGGACACATTAAGAAATAAAAGAAATTTCACACTCAAAGCCAAGTGGGTTAGCTTCAATTTACGACCTGAACTAAGCTCCTGCTACGTAAATGATAAATGTTTAAGAGACAAAATGTTTAAGGGAAGGAAATTGCAGGCAGACATTGGCTAGAAGGGCCTAGGACAGTAAGAATAACTCTTTAGAACTTTTGAGGGACACTGCTTTTACAGCCATAGCTTTCACAGACTAATTCATGACACACAAAGATGGTACTTAATAACAAATTAAAAAAAAATGGTATTCCCCTCTTCAAATTTTTTTAATCTTTCTCTCTTTTCCTAAATTTCCATCAATAAAAATGATAAAATATCCCTTGTTTATAAGTCCTATTTAAACATTCATGATTTTTAGCAGTGGAGTTCCTTCACTCCATTACATTCCTCCCATTTAGTTTAGCACTCCTCTGAAAAGGGATGAACACCAGAATCCTCACATTCAATTTGCTTTCTGCAGTACAACTGCAAATTGGCTTTAGTATTTAGATTCAAGTAATTGAGCAGCTAACTGAGCTAATGGAGGTCACACAGAACCTGTCATTACAGCATCCAGCTTGCTGCACACAGCCTGGGAAAGAAGCTAATAATATTACTTCAGAGCTTCTGTTAAATGAACTCAAGGGTATAACACAGCTAGATATTGCAATCAGAATCATTTGTGCAATGTAATCCACTCTAAAACTGAAGCTATATAGACCACTTAAATTGACCTATTTAGGAACAAAACTACAATCAATACTACCTTGATATTTTTTTCCTTTCATATTTGTGTAGGCATTTATTTCATTGTATTGTTTACTTAAAATAATATACTTGACACTCTTGTCTGGTCTCCTTAGCATCCACTTGAAGAAAGTCATCTCCCCACATATACATCAAGATTTAATTCATACTAACTTTCCCCTTAGACAGTGTAAATTTAGTTTTGGTCCTTTAATTACATATTTAATTACAACTTGATGTTTAGTGAAAGATTCAGAAAATCTCAGAAGGCATGACATTCCCTGTCTCCTATTTAACATAGTCATAATCAGACTTGAAGGTAATTCCGATTACTTTTCTAGACTATTAAGAAATAAGGATATTCACATTCTAGCAGGAATGTTTAATGAGAACATTAAAATGTATTTTCTCAATTCAAGTTACCCAACTCTTATTTTTCTTTTGCTTACACATCTATTCTGCAATGCATGCCTATGCCATTCTCTGGGGGTGAGGTTGTCTGCTCAATTGGTGCATGAATTTCAGGGACAAAACAAAGGGATTAGCTTTGTAGTGTTTCATAGCCGTTCAGGGACGCCAAATATGTAATCATAGTGGCTCTCTGAAGGCACCAGTTCTGTAGGGTTTGGGCATTTACTGAGACAATTATTAATTGTAGCAGTAAATCACAAAGTTGATTCTTTTGATGGCTTTAGAATCCAACCATGCGACATAACTCAAACAACGCACACACGCAGGTACTAATACACGAGGAT
This sequence comes from Atractosteus spatula, assembly GCF_055471065.1. Taxonomy (NCBI): domain Eukaryota; kingdom Metazoa; phylum Chordata; class Actinopteri; order Semionotiformes; family Lepisosteidae; genus Atractosteus; species Atractosteus spatula. The sequence continues at coordinate 23,487,689 of NC_142716.1, read as the reverse complement.
ACATTTATTAATACATAGAATATGCATATAAACCTAACAGATCTTATCGAGAGGGTTATCAGAATACGAAAGGTATATATTCAATCAGTTACGAAGTGTTACACATCAAGAGGACATACGTTCAGTATATCATTCATTAAGACCGTTTTGTAAATGAACTTGGTTATAACTTCTACATTAGATACTCAAAACAAGTACATAACTCTTAGGAATTAAATTGATATCAACTGGTTGGGATAACAATTGAATTCTCGAGCTGTAATGCATTGAAGTTGAATACTCATCCAGTTTCTGGGGATTCAGATCTCCTGCAGGCACAAACAATCAGCTGCAGGCTTGTTGCTGTCCAATCCGCGCTCTCTGGCTCCGTGCCAGGCTGTGCTGTGCGGCTTGCGACGGTGCGCTGCTGATGCTCACTGACCGGCTAGTTAGTGTTGGCTTTAACTAGCAAAGTTTGTGCACAGGAGAAAAGATGACTGTGGGTCCCAGCAAGTCAGGAAGAGGACCGGTTCGTTCCTGATGAAGAGCTAGTTCTGAATAGTGATTCAGCTGTCCACAGTTCCGACCTGTTCACGAGGCCTGCTGCTGGTTACTCTCTGGCAACCTCCACTCTAGATTCTTAGAACAAAGGAAAGTTCTGGCACTCGGACACACTGGCCGTTCCGTGGTTGTCCAGGCTGAGTCTCAGGATGGTCAGGAGGCGCGCTGCGAGAATGTCCTGCCCTTGGGAGCCTTCTGATCCTGGGCCTGGAATTCTCCTTTGAATTCCCTTTAGAACAGTCCACAGAATCCTCTCCAGAATCTTACTGAATCTCCTGAATCTTGTTGAATCTCGTTGAATCTCTGTGTTGCCTGTTTTTACCTGGAGGAACTTCAGCTCATTCATTGGCTGAAAGTTCCATGGGCATCAGAGTCCCACGTGGGTTACTCAGCCCTACCAGTCCCTGATTGGTTGATCAAGGTGAGATATGAGTCACTTAGTCCTGACACTTAGTAATGCAGTCCAGATGTCCATCCGGCACTCCCTAGACTGATAGGCGCCAGTGGATGACCATTGATCATGATAGCCAGACTTAGCTAAGTGCATCCCCCTTTGGGAGCTTGCTTCTTATCAAAAGAAAAACATCTTAAATCAACTTGCATGAATTCTTTCTCTGTGGTTGCACCACAGAGATGGAGGGTGAGATGGGGCCTCCTTTAGGAGCATACCAATGCTTAACTCTGTCTTATTACAAGCATTGCCGCTACATATCCCCCCTTTTTGAAGGTCACGAGGTCCTGAGGCGTTGTTGCCTTCAAAACAAAACAGAGTTAAGTGATGTCCCTTGCCATTAGAACATTAATCTTAAATGTCTACATTACTCCTCGAGAATTCATACCGGAACCAGCATTGGGAACAAACAGGATGAATAACATCTGGAGTATGTATAAACACGGTAGGAGACATTATCTCAGTCTAGGAATTACACATCAGGAAGTTCACTGTCAATATCTGATACCTCTGTAGTAGATATTTGGGGAGAAGTCACTTCCTTTCTTTTGACATGCTACCTTTGACTCATTCATGCTACCCGGAGTACATCTTGATGTGAGAGTACATCATTCAGAGTACACTGTCAGTCATGATCCAGCTACCCGGCAGTAGTGTTACAATAACAACAGTTCCTGTTCCCAGCCCCCCGATAAACCAGAACACCTGTGTTGGGTATCTGCTAGGGTGGTTTGGAGGTTTGTTCCATTAAAGCAAACTCAACTACCTGTACCTCTTCAGGGCTTACTGTTTCTTGGATTTCTATCCAATTCAATAGTGTGGCACCTGAAGGCATCCACGACCTCAAGTTTGGTCTTATATTGTCTGGTTCCAGACCGTACAGTGTTAAGTTCAAGCTGTACTATGGCCTCCTCGGGAACTTACAGGAACTGTTTGATTAGGTAGCTGCATTGCGGTAGCTGTATCATGCCTGTCACAAGTCATAGTGTCAGTTAAATGTGGTGTGTTGACCAGCCATTTACGTCCCACCTGCTCTTCATGGGGTTCATTAACCTCCCTCTGCCCATTAGTAGCTTTACACCCTTCATTGGTGAATCGTTTAGACACAGCCAATGGATAGCTTTGGTAGCCATACCCATCTCAAGATTTGGAACCGAATTCAATCTTGGATTGCCTTCTGGGTGAGCTATGAGCGATGGGGTTAATGTCACATACTCCTCTACTGAGAAGAGTGGAATCAAGTGGGTTGGGAATTGTGCCGTGGCTAGACTGGCTACAGTGGCACTAAACTCCCTTAACAGGTCTTGTGTCAACATTCTGGCCTGTTGCACACAAGCATAAACCCACTGTATAACACCAACAATCATGTCCACTGGTTGGGGAATAAGGTTTAACCCTGTTGCATAGGAAGTTGCCTGTAGGGTTTTCCCTAAGCTTTCCAACTTTTGCTGCTGTCGATACAGTCTGTCACTACCCTCTGGCATCTCTGACACCTGCCTTCTTGGGGCAGTCAGGGTGAGAGTGCCAGTAGCACACAAACCTACCAGAAAAAGCAAACGTGCAACAGTGGCGGCAGGAATCAGTCTTCCCAAAAGTCTTTTCGGGTGGCTGATCCCAGTCATCTCCTTCTGAGTGACTGTTGCCTTTCTAAGCTGGCGCAGCGTGTACATGGTGTCTTTCTCAGTATGCCATGTGGCATCTTGGGCACCAACATCCTGGAAATCTGGGGAGATCTGACACAGCTGCTGATGCTGCTCCTCCATTTCCAGGGCATCTGCTTTTTCGATTTGTTCATGCCTGTGCTCTAGGAACTCTGCAGGGGGCGGTGCAGCGGTGGAGCATGCCTGACCCTCGGCTGAGTGGTCATCTGGAGCACCTGAGTGATCTGGGATTGTTACCCCATTCTCACTGTTCAGGTCCACCCTGCACACTTCCTGATTGAGGAATCCCTCTATCGGCATGTTTACAATCGTTCGCTGGGCGTGGGTGTAGGACACCTGCTCGCTCCCCCCTTCCCTCGCTAGGGGTTCAGGGAGCTGCCCCAGCACTGGGATAGCTAGTTCACTGTCTTCGAACTCACTATCACCCACCAGGCCCATGTCAGTGCAGGCGGGGATTCTGACACCCCTCTTTGCGATGTCCTGCACTGACAGGCGGGTGGCTTGACCATCCAGCTCCAGTCTGGGTGAACCACTGTTGGTCAGACTCAGACTGACAGACTGAGCTGGTGGCTGTAAGAAAACCAGCTCGGCTTTCATTCCCTGTCCCTTCTGGGGGACTGGGTGTGTTGGAAACCCTGCCGCTGAGGCAGGAACAATCAGGTCAGTCTCACTCACTACCTGGTAGTTGTGAGAAATAATGTTACCTGACTGCAGGTTCCCTGGGTCACAGCAGAGGGAATCGGCATCTGGGATCAGGTGTGTCCACAGCGCAGTAGTCTCAGCGTCCAGCTGGACCTCCTGACTAACCTGTGAATGTTGCACCAGGGGCACCTGGTGGTGGCCCTGTGACAGCTGCTCAAGCAGATCCTCACTAATAGAGGACCTCTCAGGGCTAAGGGTGAGGGCTACATCACCAACCTGCTCTCCTGCCATCTGGATCCCTTCCACCACTGCAGGGTGGTGGTCCTGACCCCTCTTGGGTGCCAGGGTGCACAGGGAAAGCTCCTTTTCATCGCCAGGTGGGGAGATCTGCTCCTCTTTAGGGATGTAAAAGGGGTGTGCTTTACCTGGTGGATCAGGCGGCTGCTTGGAGCACCGCTCCTGTGGCAGGGAGGCTGTTGTGACCTCAGCCAGGACACAACTTCCCTGTATATCCGGGGAACAAGAAAATATTTTTATTTCTTGTCCAGAGGGAACAGAGGGAATCTCCACATAGGCTTCTGTGTTCGGTGGGCACTGTGTGAGCACAGTCTGCCTCTTGGCCCCCCTTTCCTTCTGTACAGAAGGCTTAGGAGCCTTGACCTGTTTCCACACTTTGCCTTTCTTGTGATCCACCAAAGGTTCCTCTCTGAGTCGCATGCCCTTTTCTTTTTTTACCCGTTTGAGCTTGCTGTGTGACATCAAACACCTCTCAACCTCAGTGTCAATCAGTGTCTCACTGTGTAAGACATCTCCCATGGCAGCCTTGAGGTAAAAGCTTCCTGCTTTTCCTCTCTGTTTTACTGCCTGCTCTGTGACTTCAGGGGTGGAGTCAGCACTCGCTTGGGAGTGGCCGACCTCATCCAGGCAGGAACCCTTCCGCTCAATCAGATAGACTGAGGGAGTGGGAGGGGGCGGGTCTCCGCCTCCTCCAGTGGAGAGTATCAGCTCATTCACGCTTCCGGCAGCCTTGGGGAGCGGTTGTCCCTGTCCTAATAAAGCTTGTTCAAGCCTGGCCAGGCGGGCGGCTACTGAATCCTTTTGTTCAGCCTTTTCTAGCCCTTTCCCTCCCCCGGTGTTCTCATGGCACTTAGGACGCTGGGTGCGGTCCTGTGTGCCTGCTTTGGAACGGGGCTTAGCCAGCTCAGGAGCCTGTGCTCCTTCGAGCAGGAGGGAATTAACCCTGCTGGCTCTGACGGCGAACACAGTCGCTTTAGCAGCTTTTTGCTCAGAGCGACTTTGGACATCATACTCCCAGGCTTTCTGCACGAATCTCTTAATATCAGTCATTTTCATGGTCTGTGCATCTGTATGCATTAAGATCATCTTTCTGACTGATGGGTGGAGATTCGCAATGAATAAACCCTTGAAATGTGTGTTCTCTTCGCAACCCTCATCATTTCGCCCTGCAAAATAAGTTCGTCTAAGTCTCTCGTAATATTCGCGAGGGGACTCTGCTCTCTCGTGCTTAATGTTAAGAGCGGCGGCTATCGCAGCAGTCGGGTCAATAAACGCACTGTATTCTTCGATAAGTGCATGACATAGCTGCTCAAAATCATTACAGACTTCTTTCATCTGCCTAGCCATCCACTCATGTACAGCTCTGCTGGTAGTTTTCCTGACCAGAAACACTTTCTCCTGTTCTGTGGCGTTTGGCAGGTACTGCAGGGTATACCTGAGGTCCTGAATATAACTCTCGATATTATTCTCTGACACTGCGGGGTCAAATCTCTCTATGTCCTTCGCTAGCTCTCTCAGAGAATGGAGATTTATCCTTCTAGCTTCTCCGCTGACGGAGATATGGAAGAGATCGTGGTCAGACTTGTCGCTGCTAGAGAGAGTGCTTAATAGCGACTCGAATTCAGACCTTTTAGCAACCATCGTTAAACTTAAAGAGTATTACTTTTAAGTACGAAATCACAGTTTTACCACAGAAAACCACAAGATCAGGTATGCAATCAACCTGGTAGATTGCAAAAGATCACAAAACACTCAAGCACTGCTTAAAGAGCAAGGGGAACTTTTTTTTTCTTTCGGCTTTCAGCACACACTGTATTATCGTGTATGAAACCCGCGGCGTTTTATATGAATTATTCCGCTTGGTTGATTCATTTCAGTCTTGCCACGCCCGTGCCAGGGACGCCATAAATGTAGTGTTTCATAGCCGTTCAGGGACGCCAAATATGTAATCATAGTGGCTCTCTGAAGGCACCAGTTCTGTAGGGTTTGGGCATTTACTGAGACAATTATTAATTGTAGCAGTAAATCACAAAGTTGATTCTTTTGATGGCTTTAGAATCCAACCATGCGACATAACTCAAACAACGCACACACGCAGGTACTAATACACGAGGATACATTTATTAATACATAGAATATGCCTTAAACCTAACAGATCTTATCGAGAGGGTTATCAGAATACGAAAGGTATATATTCAATCAGTTACGAAGTGTTACACATCAAGAGGACATACGTTCAGTATATCATTCATTAAGACCGTTTCGTAAATGAACTTGGTTATAACTTCTACATTAGATACTCAAAACAAGTACATAACTCTTAGGAATTAAATTGATATCAACTGGTTGGGATAACAATTGAATTCTCGAGCTGTAATGCATTGAAGTTGAATACTCATCCAGTTTCTGGGGATTCAGATCTCCTGCAGGCACAAACAATCAGCTGCAGGCTTGTTGCTGTCCAATCCGCGCTCTCTGGCTCCGTGCCAGGCTGTGCTGTGCGGCTTGCGACGGTGCGCTGCTGATGCTCACTGACCGGCTAGTTAGTGTTGGCTTTAACTAGCAAAGTTTGTGCACAGGAGAAAAGATGACTGTGGGTCCCAGCAAGTCAGGAAGAGGACCGGTTCGTTCCTGATGAAGAGCTAGTTCTGAATAGTGATTCAGCTGTCCACAGTTCCGACCTGTTCACGAGGCCTGCTGCTGGTTACTCTCTGGCAACCTCCACTCTAGATTCTTAGAACAAAGGAAAGTTCTGGCACTCGGACACACTGGCCGTTCCGTGGTTGTTCGGGCTGAGTCTCAGGATGGTCAGGAGGCGCGCTGCGAGAATGTCCTGCCCTTGGGAGCCTTCTGATCCTGGGCCGTCCTGCCCTGGAATTCTCCTTTGAATTCCCTTTAGAACAGTCCACAGAATCCTCTCCAGAATCTTACTGAATCTCCTGAATCTTGTTGAATCTCATTGAATCTCTGTGTTGCCTGTTTTTACCTGGAGGAACTTCAGCTCATTCATTGGCTGAAAGTTCCATGGGCATCAGAGTCCCACGTGGGTTACTCAGCCCTACCAGTCCCTGATTGGTTGATCAAGGTGAGATATGAGTCACTTAGTCCTGACACTTAGTAATGCAGTCCAGATGTCCATCCGGCACTCCCTAGACTGATAGGCGCCAGTGGATGACCATTGATCATGATAGCCAGACTTAGCTAAGTGCATCCCCCTTTGGGAGCTTGCTTCTTATCAAAAGAAAAACATCTTAAATCAACTTGCATGAATTCTTTCTCTGTGGTTGCACCACAGAGATGGAGGGTGAGATGGGGCCTCCTTTAGGAGCATACCAATGCTTAACTCTGTCTTATTACAAGCATTGCCGCTACAGCTTCCTTTATTGGGTTTTGAATACCAGTAATGTGAATGCAGAATATAATTTATTAGGTTTTACCATTTGCTGTTTCTAGCCCAAAGTTATTCTTCATGGATGTGATAAGTCCAAATGTGCCAGTACAACTGCTTCTCCTTCTTGTAATTGAGGAAATCATGTTTTGTGGTTCAGAAGGCGATGATGGAAGGACAAATTTGTGATATTGGCAGTGCGGTATTGTGGAATTTCTCTTTTAGTTTTGAAGCTGTTCATTGGTTTCATTTTGCCAGTAACTTTGAAGATTTTTTATAGTAATGTCTAACTTGTTCATTTAATTTAACTTGCCAATGTAAGAAATGCTTTCAGTCCTGGTAATGTACATGGTCACTGTTCTTTGTAGTGATAACATAATGTGTTGATAATACTGTAAATGAGGTATACTTGTCATGCTCACGTCCAATGTGATCAAGCATTGACATAGGAACTGGCCATTGCCCAACCCTCCTGTCTCTCTGCCCCAGTTGCCGTGAATACTAATACGACAGGAGACCTGGACCACCTGGAGGCAATTTACTACATCATCTGCTTCAGGTGGTTCAGTATATTTGTGGACCTGTGTGACTACAAACTTGGACTTTTTATTTACTGATTCCCTAGTCTCCCACAACAGTGCCTGTGTGCTCAGGACAGTTCATCCTCTGTCAGCTCACTGCTTGTAATTTTCCTGTAACTGTGCTGCTTACAGGTTTCTTGTCTGGTTGCTTCCTGCTCAGCTTCCCTTTCTCATCTGCCTCTTGCCCAGGACATGGGGTCACCTTATGGCACTTTGAGCAGTGCTGCATTCTACAAATTTAATATTTGCTTCCTTTGAAGCTTGGGTTTGCCGTTCTAATTGCTTTCATTGTCCTAAGAATGAACAGCCAGAAATACATTTAATGAACATTGCATATCACCCTTAATTATCTTTTATAAGCACCAGAAAAGAAGGATCAACAGAAGAGATCAACTGAGTCTTTTGTGTTTTTCTGTTAAATGTCTTTTTCGTGCATAGTTATTTGGGAAGGATAAAGATGTTTCAGTCCCTGCTGAGACAAAATGGTACATAGGCATGTTTATGTTTATGTTTGTAACAGTGCCAGAATGTGTTGATGGTACCAGATACTAAAAGGATTAGCCTCTGAAGTTTTCATCTAAATAGAGATATAGTGTTCGAAGGTTTAATCTATTGTAAACTTTGCTATAGATTCAGAACATTATTTCATCCTGTCAGAACCCCCTTCTTTAAAGGATCTCAATTGGGTTTGTTTTGCAAAAATAATAGGTCCGCACCATAATCAGCAACCTATAAGTGGTTTAACAGATAATACTGAAAACTATGACATATAGTAATAAAGTTTACCTCCTAGTTATTTTAAGTTAAGCAATCATTTTAATTCTATTGGAGAATAGCAGCTAATGTTTTTTACTGTAATCTATGATAGAGGTAAACAATTAAGAGCCTTAGTTGACATGAAATCACCAGGAAAGACTAGTTCTCACATGAATTAAATGATAAAGTTATAATTGAAATTCGGGAGAAAGGCTGTATCTTAATCTAGCACACTTCTGCTCACCTATGTATATAAGTCTCACACCCAGGAATTCCCTTATTGAATCTCTCTTGTACATTGTGCATCCTCCTCAGTACTGTTTCTTGCATTTGGCATCGCCAGGATCTCACCATCATCTTGTTCATCCATATTTGTAGTCATTCTCACCTCTTTAGCTTCAACACTTCCTGTAGCATCATCCCAACTACAGAACTCCAGCCTGAGTCGTAAAGTAGTGTCCATAATCTAATATGCCCAAATGAGGTGGGGGGACAACTGTTGTGCCAGGACCCCCAGAGGTTTATTTTCTTCCAATGGGAGTTTCCCATTTGCTATATTGTGTACTGCTCAATACTTCCACAATGCCTTCTGTTGCATTTCAGAGCCTGCAGAAGATCACAACTCCCACCAGTTGGTTTCCCATGTTCACCAAGCTAGATGGTCCTGCTGTGTCTGCTAGTCGCTAGTGCTGTCACCTGTTCACCATCTTATCTCATGTCAAAATACTGGAAGGTAGAAAAACCGGTGCTTTTAGGTATTTCATTCAACCACAGGGATGTAAGAGAAAAGAATGTGGGGTGCAAGCTGCAGACCTCAGGTAGAGTTGAAGCGAGCAATATGATGAATTTGGCAGTTGTGATGTTGGCAATATGATGATGTTCTGGAGTAGTGATCACATGAAACACTTAGAAAACAGGACAAAAAAGGGATTCAAAGTAATAACATTTTACAATTTTGAGATGTACGTGCAACACATCCTTCTTTTAACCTTCCTATCTCTGTTGGTGTCCATTTGGTCCCAGCTTTCAGCTTTCTGGCCCCTGTTCACTGAAACTTTCCTCAAATCCATTGTTCCCAATACCACTTGTGGTGCCACCGTGGGAAAAGCAGGTGTAAAAGGGATGTTACTCACACCACACTGATCTTCTCCGTTACTTTGTCCATTTGTTTTCCGATTCCAATCCGTAATCCGTTTCCTGTATCCTTAAACAATCCAAATTCCAAAGTCCATATGTCCACACAAATCCGTGCCGTAAAAATCCGTCCTCCAAACCGTAGTCCGTAATCCGTAAACCATAGTCCGTTATTCCTTAATCCTTTTAACCACAATCCTAATCATCCTCTTCCTCCAAAACGCATTCACCTTGTCGGCTTCCATGCTGGTTCACTGTTTCGGGGGCATATATATTTAATTTCCTGCATAGTGCTGGCGTCCTCTGGCTCCCAGCCAACCAGTCATGGCGCAGCTCAGAGTCAGATGAATTAGGAGGAGAGATTTCTGCTGTGGCGACAGGCCAGACAGAGTCTCTCTCAGGGACCTACTAGTAGTCCGGCTGACTAGTAGAAAGTCTTTATGCAAAGAGGGTGACCGTGGGTCTGAGCAAGTCACTCTTTAGAGGGAAGAAATTGGCTTGCTTCTGGTGTAGCACTGCTGCTGAATAAAACTTATTAATTTGTTGTACTGAATCTTTTGTCTTATGTATTAATATTGCTGTAACAGACAAATAAGGTCTGGATCCTGAGATGAAGTTTAAACAGATGAGTTTTATTGCATGCAAGGAACAATAAGACCGAAGTATTGTTCAAAATACAGGTACAAAACTTCTGGTTTATATAGCACTTTTCAGACGCTTCTGACGTAGTGCATTTCCATGGTAATGGGGAGAGGTCATGGTGTCAGGACAATTTCCAGACCTTGACCACTCTTAATGGTCAGTTTTAGGTTTCCTTCCTTGGGAGGGTTTTCTAGCTGTCATCTGGAATCCTTATCAGTTATCCCCCTTTCCTGCCATAACTCTAAGCCTGGAATGTCTTGTGTCACAAGAAGTCCAGTCCTTGTGCAGAAAGGAATCAGTTAACCCCTTCTTCACATCTTATATCTTTCTTCAATATGAAATGTTGAATGCTTAAGTGTTGTATTCTGTATGATTGTGCGCAGTTCACTCTGATGCCTGCCATCTCCCTCAACCAGGCTGCTAAATCTCAGATGTCAGTTACCTTTATTAATATATATTCTGCTGATATGTTTGTCTTTGCTGCTTGTTTTGCAAGCTGTCTGTTACTACTGAAATGGCTTTAGTAAACTTAATTTTCAGTTCACACATGTTTACAGACCAGCTGCTTGCTGTAAATGTCCAATTTCCTTTTGTTCTGTTTATGTTTGGAAATTAAAATCCTGACATTTATGTTTCTGGGATTTGTGTAGCTTGTTTTTTAGAGATATTTTATTTTATATTGCATTCTTGTATGACAAAAATATCAGGTAACACTAGATCATTTATAATACATTTTAAATGAATTTCTGAAATTCCAGCTTAATTTTTGCTTGGTCTTTCTGCTGAAAGGCAAGTAAATGCTTTATTTTGATTAAATTGAACCTGTTTTTGTACAGGTTAAATGCCATTGTAATCCTACAGTAACCAATGTATTTGACAGTGGGCCTAATAAAATGTCATTAATAAAAAGAATAAGTATGTTTTTTATTCTTTATTGAACTATGTGGGAAATTGTGGACTTAATTTGTTGTAACAATCAGACATCATAACAGTAAGTTCAGAGAGTACTTGACAACTTTTAGAAAACAATCCTAAATGTTCTCAGTGTAATAATTCAAAACACAACAAACACAAGTTTGCTTAAACAATTTCTTCAAAAAGTGACAAATATGCATACTCTTTACCTTCAAATATTTTATTTATCTAAATACACATTACATTTATCTGTGCCTTGTAAATATCTTGAAAATGAATGCTGTAAATGTAATCCTCAAATGTTTTATCGTCATACTGTAGTTTCACAAAGCACTCAAATCTTTACTTTGCTTGCCATTGGGTATTAAAGGAGTCTGATCACAGAAGCAAGATACAGGAGGTCCCCATTTTATACAGTATTTTTTCTTGATATACGTTTCTCTGCACTAATGCAATCAAGATATTGGGGATGTTATGTAAAATATTTACTTGCACTTACATTGTTTTGGGGAGGTAATGTAAACACTTCGCATACTTAGTATGTAGTATTCATATTAGTTTCGTTTCTTGTCTTTTATAGCTGATGGTGACAGTGATTATCATATTTTATTATTGCATCCATGTTTTGAAAAGTTTCAAACATAATGCAAGCGAATGCACAGGTGCTGAATGTACTGTAAGAAGAGGTGCAGTAGAATTAATAATCAAGTACTACTTGTCCACTTCTCAAAATTAAGATCTTATTAACCAGTCTTAATAATAAATATTTTAAAAAACATCACTTAAATGCTTAAAATGATGTTATGTTAAAAAGATTGATAAGCTAAAATACAATTGAGTAATAGGATGCAGTACAAATGTTTTAAAAATGTTACCTGTATTGTGGCATTACACGGGAATGTGTCCAGTGTGGAAGCAGAGGCCTAGATTAAGGGAGACACGTTGCATTAGCAAACACAGCTGTTGTAGCTAATTCAGGACAAGCCACAGAACCGTAAACATGTACTTCTTGCCTTCAGAGACGGCAAGGTCAGCCACCAGATCGGCTTGCAGGTTAGACTTGCCCTTAATTAGCCAGAACAGCTGTGGTTGCTAAATTATTGCATCGCCAGGGCTTAATCCGGGGCTCCACCTCCACACTGAACACACTCTTGCGTAATGCCACAGTATATATTCTGTAATGTACTGTCTACTGTGCTGTGTTGGAGTAGCTACAACTTGTACAAATGAAACACATTTAGTCTGACTGTTCCTAATCCAACTCTACTTCACTGTTCCTAATTCCCTATATACAGTTCACAGTACATTGCTCTTATGGGGAAATAAATCATGACTTTTCTGCTTCCTAACCCTGATGTATATCAATGTTTTTACCCAAGTACATAGTCAGAAAAGATGCTGCAGGAGGCTCAGTCTTAAATCAAATTATGTTGTACAAACTTATTCATTCTGCCTAAAGAATGAATGAAGCAATAATGTGAGTCCCAGAGATGGTAGAACTAAGCATTCGTTAGTGTCATTAGCTGAAGAAGGTCAGAGGTCCAGGATTTTTCTGTGCTTAGCTCCATTTTTCCTTCTAGTTTTATTTTTCCAGTCCCTGCCACAGAGAAGCATCCCCAAAGCATGATGCTGCCACCACCATGATTCACTGTAGGGATGGTGTTCTCAGTGTGATGTGCTGTCTTAGGTTTGCGCCAAAGTTCAATTTTGGTCTCATCAGACAATAGAATCTTCCTCCAAATTGTTGAGTCTCTCACATGCCTTTAGGCAAACTCCAGCCAAGATGTGATTTAAGTTTTATTTCAACAAAGCCTTTCTTCTTTCCACCCTTCCGTATAAGCCAGATTTATGATGTGTGCGTGCTATTGTTGTCTCATGCTCAGTTTCTCCCATCTCTGTCATGGATGACTGTAATTCCTTTAGAGCTGCCGTAGGCCTCTTGGTGGCCTACGTTTCTACAGCTTTTCTTGCCTGGACACTCAGTTTTGGAGGACGGACAGTTCTGGGCAGATTCACAGTTGTTCCATATTTTCTCACCTTTTTAATAATGGACTTCACTGTGCTTTGAAGTACATTCAATGCCTTGGAAATTTTCTTATATCCTTGCCCTGACTGGTATTTTTCAAGAACCTTGTCTTGGATCTGCTTCGAATGTTCCTTAGTCTTCATGGTGTAGTGTTTCCTTATTTAAATGCACTAACTAAGTGGGTAAGCTCCCAGACTATTAATTCTGAAATCATATGAAACACCTCAACAGCAAACAGGTGGACTCCAGTCAAGTAAATTATGTGACTTAGAGAAGAGAGTTGATTACTTCAGGGGTAATTTAGGTGTGTCAAAGCAAGGGGTGAATACTTATGCATTCAATTATTTCTGTTTTTTATTTTTTCATTTTCATAATTTAGTAAAATGTCTGGATTTTTTTTTTACTTTGACGTTATAGAGTACTTTGTGTTGACGAGTGGCAAAAATTCTCAGATACATCATGGTTCCATGCTGTAATACAATAAAATGTGAAAAAGTCCAAGGGGGGTGTAGACTTTATATAGTCAATGCATTTACATGTACATTTAAGATAGCTACAGTACAACACATTGCAGTAGCTCATGTGTTGTAAACATGTGTTGTAAAGTTTTTAGGTTTAGAGTCTGTTTGTTGGGTTCAATTTATAGGCAGTTATGCAGTGGAAAGAAGGAATCTTCCCCTGTTTACCACTAGAAGGCCCCTTACCCCACCAAGGCAGCCTAATTGTTCCTGTCTCCCTGAGTGTTGCGTGAAAATATCATCAGCATCACCTAAGCTGCTAATTAAGAGACTTATATTACAATCTTACGTGAGTTCTGTTTTGGTCATCCTAGATCCACGCCATCAGCTAAGTCGCTCTCTTCATATTTTTTTAACACTTGGAGAATGTTTTTATTTATTTTTTTACTCAAGCCTTATGGCTTCCCCTTTTTCCTGATCTTAGAAGAGAAACATAATTTCTGGGTGTCTATACATGGGCTCTCTACCTCCTCTCAACCACTTTAACCAGTAAAAAGGGCAGTCCAAAGACCTACACTGTTACAAAGGATTTTCAGAATATTTGCCATTATCTCAGTAGTCTACCATATCATGTTGAACCTGAAGTATGTGGCAAAATCCCTATGAAAAATTTAAAAGAAAACAGATGAATTTTCCAAACAACCAAGTCAAATCAGATCAGAAAATTTAGTTGGAAGAACCACAACAGAGTTTTTGGACTATGTCAACCTTAGTATGATTAGTACAGTTAGTGAATGTTAAAAAATTCAGAATGAGGATACAAAACTTGTGTCACGAACCAGCCCTATTACATTGAAAACAAGCAGGATTTTGAATATGTCTCCTTTAATCCAAAAGAAATATTGCTCTTAATCATAAAATCATATGTAATGCACATCTTAACTTAGGTCTTAAAAGTGTTAATGATAAAAAGGATCACTTGAATCGTGAAGAAATATTTTTTTCTCATTTTCAATCAAGCCTGAAATCACCCTTTCACTGTGTTTTGTTTTTATCAGTTGTTTTTTATAGGCAAAAATGGAAGGAATGGCAGCTAGTTTGAGCACATGTTTTTGGTTCAGTATCAGAAATTAAAATATATTTTATATTATGAACTGTCAGGCTTCATAATCATGTAAACTTCAAAGCAGAAAACATTCAATACCCATGTCCTATCCCAAATTAACAGTATTTGAAAACAATTTATATTGCAATAAAGTGCATACTTTAGACCAAGCAAATTTTGCTACTGTATTAATTTATACATAATGTTACATAATGTTAAAACACATGTTTTTTTTAGATACTTTAACTAGACTTCCGATTGAGTACGGTTGAATTGAGTTCAACATATTGACTTTGAGATGGTTTTACCGACTAATATTTCTGTGGTGAAATGTCTGCTGCATAGCCTGTACATATTCAGTCCTGCATCACATTACATTAGTTATTACAGTGACTAGTGAGTAGGAAGGGCTGGTTTTATATCACAATCCTCATTTTGCGACAGCATTAATTAATTTATTTTGTTAAAGAGATTAAATAACCAGTCTGAGAAATTGAAACTGTTTTACTTATATTCTAACCATATTTTTGGATTTTCATGTAACTACTGAATGTTACTGAATGTTATTGAATTTCAATGTGGAGAAAAACATTATTGTGGGTATTGTAATCTTAACATTTAATTTTCTGCATTGGCACATGTGGAGGACTCAGTCTTTTGGGAGATAAAATTTTCCTCTTTCATATGGTCAAGCTGTTGTCCCTTATGCCAAGTGAGTTAAAACAAGCTGTATCAGTAGCACTCTTTCTTTATAGCAGTTGCATTGTTGGGAGTTGTCTGTATCTTCTGTGTTGATGTAAAATATGCATTTTCATTGTGCATTACTATATTATCAAAATGTTAACAACAATGATTTTAGAATTGAATTAATATTTCAGTGTATTAGTGTCCATATCCTATTTAGTGAGAATACAAAATCCAAACAAATGAAGTATATGCTAACTAATTAAAAGCATGCTTTGAACTGTGTGATTCTGAAATCAATTTGAATCTTTGTGAGATTGTCTGAAATCTTTTATAAAAAAATAATATTTTAAAAATAAGAAGAAAACACAATTTGTTGAAATTATAATGGAATGTTCTTTATTAACCATTGTAATTTGGTCCTAAACATAGTGAAATTTGGATATTCATATTAACTGCACACAGGAACCAGGGAAGAGTACAACAGGCTAATTTTAAAACATGACAGATGGTTATTTGAAAACCTACAAAGAAACCATGTGTTCATTTATTACAGAAATACATCAGCCTTCCTTGGTTCCTCATGGCATTATGTTTTACAGATATTTCACAAACACACTGGGACAACATGGCTATGCCTTACATTTAATGTCAGGAATCTAAACAGTAAATATTAAAATGGGATATTTCAAAGACATTCTACCCTTTCCATGTGAAGTAGGCTAGGATCATGGACAGTAAAAGATCATAAACATTCAGTGGCATTTTATTCAGAACTAAATGCTCATGACCTTATAATTTAGTTTCCTTTATCAAATATTTCCCGTTCTTCCTTGCAAATTAATTATTGAATTTCCAAGTCCCCAATATTCATCCATCCATTCTCTAACTGCTTCTTCCCATTCAGGGTCACATATGAACTGGAACGTATACCAGCAAGCAGGCGCAAGGTAGGTTACACCCTAAATGGGATACCAGACCAGTCTGACACAAACAGACACTCTCATAACAGGGCCAGAGTTCCCAGTAGTCAATTAACCAAACCTGAGTACCTGGAGGAAACTCACATGAACACAGAAGAGAATATGTAGTACACACTCCAGGCAAAAAGTACCCCAGGCCCAGAATTCAACCCAGGACCTCAGTGCTGTGAGGCAGCAATGCTAACCACAGCACTCATTATAGTATACCACAGATAATTCTAACGAATACAGTACTGGAATCTGATAACCTACCATAAGCATTTTCTTCCATTATATATAGAACAAAATATATATTTTTCAAAACTGATAACATAGTCTTTATACATCTTTTCTCCTCCTTTACCACTGATTAACTTAAATTGTCTATGTTTAATGGTAACATGGCACCATGCCTTGTGTCTGATCATTCAGGTAGTACTGGTCCTTCTGATTCAGGTTTATAGTAGATGCCATCCAGGGTTCAAGGTAAGCAATGCTACACTTTTTGAATATAATGTTTCCATATTGGATGGATTGTTGCTATTTGTCTTAGCATTCTAGGTATAAAACTTCTGCTGCTAGGCAACTTCAATAGTTATTTTCACTGCATGTCTGCTAGCACTTTTTTGGATGGATTGTTTTGCTAAGCATGCTGTTGGCCCACACATAAAAAGGCCACAACCTTGATACAATCAATTTCTGTAACCTAAAATTATCTAAATTGCAAATGTCTCAGTAAAAATGTCACAAAATTATACCATAAGACTCTTTAATTTTAGATACTCTTTCCTTTGTTTTTCCTCACTAGTGTTCTTTATGTACCTTCAGAACAGTCAACCCAGAGGTTATTCCACATTTGTTTCTCTGTGAAGCACAGGTTTCCTCTTTGATAGATACTGTTATGTTATGCAGTGATGTTCAAGTAGTGACCTGTGTCAGTATGCATTGGCTGCAAAGGTAAAGGTAAATGTTCATTCCAGTGTTTTGGCCACAGCTGAATCTTTGTGTTTCTTTTCTTTAGCTTTCAGCATGAAGATAACCTTTACCTATACATTTACTTTATACAATAATAACCATATGAATCATTTTGCTCCCAAAAAATACATTACCATGGCACACAAATGAAATGTTCTTAGTAAAGACAACAGAGCATTAGGTGGAATGTTTGTGGCCTAACTACCCATTGAGGTTATAAAAAAGCTTATAGGGATGCTCTCAAATTAGTTAAGGCTTCTTTCTATCAGTCGTATGTATCTTTGTTCATAATTAATTGCATGCTAGGAACACTTAACTAGACCAGTCCTTAAACTTCTCTGTAAACTTGCAGTAAATGTTTTGAATTTTAAATTGCTAGACTTTTAAATTGCTAGACGCATCATCCAGGTGGATGCTGCACATTTGTGGTGGTGGAGGGGAGTCCCCATTATCTGTAAAGCGCTTTGAGTGGAGTGTCCAGAAAAGCGCTATATACACAAAGTGTAAGCAATTATTATTATTATTATAGACTATTCTCACCAGTACCGATGCAGCTCCTGGCTTCAAAAAATTTACCTTCTCCATTTTTGCTTATGTTACTCTTTTCTGTGTCACTGAATTGGTTGTAAAATCAAACTTCACCACTTATCTTCAAAACCATGTGCTAATTCCCTTTCTATGTTTCAGCTTTTCTGCACTCAACAGCTATCAGTTATTCACATTGGATATTGTGCTTTCATGTTTCAAAATATTTGCCATCCCACTTATGCTTAATAAAGTTGATCTTGACCATGATCTGTAGAAGAGTTGTTGTCCAATTTCTAATTTTTGCATTTTGATCAAAAATTGTGGAACTCATGGAAATCTTACAAACACAGAATCTCTGCTTATCTAATTATAATTAGATAATGATAAGCTTGCTCCTACATGAGCTAGTTTATAACCTTAGGCAACTACAGTATATGATTGATAACGATCATGTACTGTATGAATCATATTTACCAAAATACATTGCATCTGGGAGGGGCTTTAGTCTGGTGTGGACTACATGATGTTGGTGACCAGTTTATGCTTTGGGTAAGGTGGTCCCAATGGCTGTAGAAATTTAATTTGGAAGATGCTAGTTAAGATATACATTTGTGAAAATTTACCATTTTGAAGCATTATATCAAATAGCTGTACAAACACCTAGCAATTATATTATTGTTGGGCTTAATCATAAAATATTAATTCAGAACGGGAACACCTGAGAAGGTTTTATTGATATTCCAAAAAACATACGAAATGCAGTTAAATGCTTCATACAAATACATTGTGAAAAAGTATTTCATTCATTACTTAGCCATTAGCCTCATACAGATGCAGCTATTTAAAATGCATGAGGTGAGTCTATATACTGCAACAAGTGCTGTGGCATGACAAACATCACTTTTTATCTTTTCAAATAATCTGATGCAGGACTGCAATACTCTATAAAACTAACAAGTGAATCCTTAAAGTACTACAGCTGGATAAGGCTGTCAGAAAAATCTTATTTTAATAAGAAAGACTAAATTATTAATGTTTAGTAGCATTAATGTTTAGTCTGGGGTTTTCCAGGTGACCAGAATGTTAAGCATCTGAAATGCTTTGTTTGTAAATACTGTACAACATTTTGTTGTGTGTAGTGTAGTTTGTGTTATTGTTCTATTTTTTTTTAACCAAGTGTGTCTGGATCATTACATTTTTCAACAAACCTGTGCCAGAGAACAAAGAAATCATGTGCCACTAATTAAACCAGCCACTTGTGTATATCGCTAGAAATCACTTACAAGTTGGGTGTTATGAATAATTATTTTACTTATTGACTAAACTGCTTGGTCAAATCCTGATTTTCACCATTTTCATAACACCCCATTTGTAACAATATATTATACATAAATAAAATATTTTTTTAATACTGGAGATGAGATTTGAATGTGTCTCCTCTATAAATCTTCAGTTTACAGACGCTTCAAGGTCATTTTATATTAATAATATCTCCCATATAGCATTAAAAATGGAATGTTTTTCACAAGTGTAAATCCACCTGTTTTCTTATCGCTTTATCCAGGACAGGTAATAGTTTCACCCCTCCCCCTTCCCTCTGCCTGCCTGACTTGTTCCCATTTTTAATCATTCTGTGTCTGAATCGCAGTGAGTGAGAGAGAGAAAAAAAAAGGGAACCCTGTTTTTTTTGATAGTCAGAAGGCATAAAAAATATAACATAATGCCTTCTCGTGTTATGAAGTCACTTGGAGCTGGGATCCGCTTTATTCAAACTAAGGTTTCTAAAAATGCAACCAGGTACTAGATATTGTTTAAATAAAAGCTGTGAAATGTTTCACAAATCGCGATCTTTAAATCTGTATGTTGCAGGCTCTGTGTCATTCACGTTTTTATTTCACTCTTAATTTCACTTAACATTGAATATGAAAAACACAAAAAATGTTAATATAGTGTACATTATATTTACTATTTTATTTTTTAAAAAGTCTTTGTTAGAAGAAAAACTTGTGCCTGAACTGGGTATTGAACTCGGATCACCTACATTGAACCCCTATCGGCAAACCGGCTGCTCGGAAACACAGCTGAGACAAACAGCTTAAAAATGTTTCGAAAGTAATCTGGCGTGAATGAGTCAAATTGAAAATAAAATGTGTTTACAAAGAAAGTGGATTACAGTAATACTACTATATAAATACATATATTTAGATCCTTAAATTAATATAATTATTAATTTCCTTAGATACGCGATTCCATATTATATTCCTTATTTAGCAGATTCTAAAAAGAGATTTTTTACTGCAGTAACGAGCACAAGTATTCATAGAAAAGGTTAATCACTTAACTCACTTAACTTTGAACGTGTTGTGATATTTAGAAATACCAAGAAATCCAATATAGTGTCAATAATATTTACTATTTTAGTCTTTTAAAGAAATGTTTATGGCGACAGCTGGTTTCAAAACCCTGACCTCCAGCATGCAAGGCACACGCCTAACCCATTACACCAATGCGCTGCTTAACAACTTAAGCTGTAGCTGAAAAGGGCACGTAAAAAGTTTCCAAGTAATCGCGGGTGAATGAGTCAAATTGATGCCGATGTTTACAAAGAAAGTGTACTACTGTGATAATTTGAGCGATATGAATATAATTATATCATTAATTTCTTTAGATACGTAATTCCATATTATATTACCTATTAATCAAATTAGATTAAGACGTTATGCTCCTCTTATTTTTATGCTCAGCTACTAAAATTTCCCTTTAGTTGTAAAATTCCATATTAATATTCAATATTAACCATATTTAAGCATGCACAATAAAGAGATTAAATGAAGCAATCATTTCACTAACAAATACCACAATGCACCATGAGTGCCAACTGTGGGTCATTTTGGTCAGCCAATCATGTACTGCGGTATAATGCACTGAACTGTAGATAATTTCGAATGGTACAGGGTTTTACCGTACATTTTGAATGGCTGGATCTGTGCATGTATGATAAATGCTGCTTAACACATGTGTAGCTTGTTTAATGCATCAATTTTCTAATTGCTTCTTCCACTTTACAGTCTCAGGGGAGCTAGAGTCTATTCCAGCAAGCAATGGTCATGGGATACACTCTGGATGGGGCACCTGTGAATTGCAAGACATACACAGACAGACATGCACACATACTCACACTTAAGCCAATTTTCCCAAAAGTTTAGTAACCCACCACAATGTTTTTAGACTGTCATAGAAAACTGGAGAGCCCGGACAAAACCCATGCAAACATGAAGAGAATATACGAACTCCACACAGACAGCCCCCCAGTTTTTGAATTGATCCCTGGGCCCCAACACTCACAGTCACCCGGGGTTAGTATGTGTCCATGTGTGAACAGAGCTTTTAGTTTGTTTCTATCTAGCTGACCTAGTGGTCATTTTTATTGACAATTAGTTTAATTTTCCATTATACTTCAAAGTGGCATTAAAAAGACAAAAATGGATATACAATTTGTGATGTTATGAAACCAAACAATAAATGTGTTTGCATCTCCCTAGAATTGGCCTCACCTTCCTTCCCCTCTTTGAGGACAAGGAGGCTGGGACTCCTGCAGAGTGAGAAGGGGTAGCTGCAAAGGTCAAGATGGGTTGTAGGAGAAGTGCAACAGATGAATTATGAGAAAGAGGGATGTGATATAATGTGAAATTCAATGAGACAGGTCATGCTGTAGATGCTGTAGTATGGGTTATACTTAACCTGACCAGAGTGGTCTTCAGCATGAATATACATTTGCAGATTTAGTGCACAGTTTGAACTTGAAGAACAGGATTAGCTACAATTGGTTCAACAAATATAACAGTAAAAACAATGGGATCTGGTGGTAAATTAATTATTTTTTGGAAAATGGCACAATACACTCTACTGTACATTGAATTGTACTTTCTACCATGATTGGGTTCATCAACCCCATCACAGTCAATATCAAGCAGTATTTGTCTAACAGTTTCTTGAATTCATCCATTTTGAATACACTTGAGATTATCAAGGTTTATTTAACATTCTTATATTGATCATCATTTTATTAATTGTGACAAAAGTTTTGAGAATGTAGTAATTAAGACCAATTTTATACTTCTTCTTCCATCATGTCATGCACTTAACTTCAAGGTCCCATCAAAATTCTTGGACAGTACACAAAAAGTTCTATTTAGCAGATAAAAAGTCCTATTTAGGAGTTTACATATCCTATACAGGAGGGAAAAAAAATATGAGAAAAAAAGTCCTACATATGAGCTTTAAATTAAAAAAAAAATCCCCACCATAGCTCAGAACTTGTACTGCCTGCCCATGTTCAAGATCCAGTGATTTTTCTTACATCTCTCTTGGTTTGTAATGCTAAGTATAGTAATATGTAATACTTAATAATCAATACTTCAGGTGACCATATTCCCTTATCCCCAGTTTTTGCATTTTCCTCAATATCTGAAGAGTGGTTTATTCTTTGAGTGGAACACACTAAAGTATTACACATTCAGACAATTTCAGACATTCAGACCTGATTTTTTTTAGTTTTTCAAAGAAAATTAGAAATAAGAAACAATGATGTGTCCTTGCCTAACTTAAATGTTGCTTGACTTCGAAAGTTATAAAAATGGTTTCAAATAGTTAATAACCACTTTTTATGTATAAAAACTGAAAAACAAAACATTAGAGGTGAGAAAACACAGAGGTTCTGTTTTCCTGATCTTCTAATTTGGTAACACAGAAGATTAGTAGGAATGCAGCAGCCTATGGAGGGGAGCTAACTCACAGTTGCTTACAAATTAGCAGATGTCTAAAAGCATATGTGGTGAGTTTGGCTCTTATGGGAGAAAACTCTTTAAAGCAGAAGGGGATACCAAAGTATGCAGATAAGAAAGTATGTTTAGGTTATGCGTTATGCTTGTGTATTAATTATTTCACTAAAAGAAAGAACAAACTGTTTATGTTTTTTTCAGTTTCCTTTTATCATTTAGGTTGTATGATTGTCATTAAGACAAAATATACATTATGTGTCTTATAAATTAAATCTAAATTATGTATAATATAAATGAATGCATATATAAACATGATAAAAATAAAAAACATTGCATCTGGGAGGGGCAATTTTGTTCACAACACACTATACAATATATTTTAGATATCCACCCAACTACGTAATCTCACTTTGCGAAACAGTCCCAGAATGTTATACTTGAAGTAGTGTATACAAAAGATATTACACATGCTTTTTTATACTATTTACTGTAATTATTACAAAGGTGAGTATGATGATATTTTCCTTTTGATGAAAATGGAACATTGCTTGGGGCAACACTATTGCATATAATATATATTGCAATTTATTAATGTATTGGAGCAATAGTATTACTACATATCCTAATACTACAATAGTACTACCTTATGCAATATACAATATTTTGATCTCTGATATGAGGGGACAAAGGCAAAAGATACATGTTTACAATATTTTTGTTTTTTGTGATTTACATTTAATCATTTTACATTTCTATCGTCATTTTCATTTTTTATACTGGTCAATTGGAATACTGGAACTGGGAAGTACCAAGAAATGCATGAAGCTAAATATTTTTATTTCGGCACTTGAGCTGAATACCTGAACACCAAAAGCTACATTTTCTGATGTTCCACACAAGTTAAAGAATTCTGTGAATATCCACAGATATTCATGCTGTACATCAACTACATTAGTATCTCCATTCATGCATTCATGTAACACTGCCTATATCATCTAGAGGCAATAATGTGTACCACTGTTTTGCAAGAGATCAGTATAATACAACTAAAATGTTTCAGCAGTATACCTTAACAGTATAACAGTGTACAAATGTATGTAGTGGTGCAGAACAAAATACCAATTCTGCCATTTTAGTAGTTGATCATGCAATTAAGTAAACAATGTGGGAAATTGAATTCTGTAGGCTTTTCACTTCACATTCAAGGAATTTTTTTAACATTTTTAAAAGGGACATTTGGACCTAAAGTAATTATGAAAATACGAAAAAATGTGATGACTTTTATGAAGAAAGTCAGTCTCCATTTTAGTTCTGCTTTTGCAAATTTGTAAGTCTCTTATGTAGAAATATACACACCCACTCTATTCAACCCATACAGTATGCATAAGAAAGGTTAATGTTTTGCTGCTGTTCATATGTGCTGCGTTTTATAATTCCAAATTAAATATTATATTAATATTTGTACAACAATTTGTGGCTAACTGATTTCCAGTAGTCCATCGTAAGTTACACACAGCCACAAACGTGTACAAACTCACACCATGGCAAATTTTTCCTAGAAACCAACTAACCTACCAGTATATTTTGGACTGTGAGAGGGAAAAAAAACATCCAGAGAAAACCCATGCGAACACGGGGAGAACATATAAATTCCAAGCAGATAGCACTGCAAGTCAGAACTTGAACACAGGGCCCCAGCACTGTGGAACAGCAATGATAACCACTGTGCCACATGATCCAACACCATGTCATTAAGAAACTTTGACATTAAAGATAAACATCAACCGAGTCACAGTAGACAAAGTAAGACTGTGGAGTAATAGGGTTATCATGTACGAATTCCTACTAGGGATGAACAATCTCCAATATTTTTGCAAGCTTTTATGAAGTACTTCCAAATAATATTTTAGTTTTCTCTAAACTAGATAGTTATACAGTAGCAGCTCTATACAAGTATATCACACTGGTGTTATACCAACACGACTTCTATACATCATTATAACAGTTAGGTTTTATTGTTACAAAGAATCAGTTTGCAAAGAATCAGTAAATAATTACTTTACAAAGAATCATTTCTTTACGATGTAATAAAACAAATTACATACTGTATTTAAGCACTTTACTAAAATATGAAATTAAATTGGTATATTTAAATTACCATTTTTTTTTATAACAGATGAGGACTTGGATAGTCGAGGAACATTCTGTAACAAATGAGAAGCATTTACTGTGAACCTTGTTACATCATCATAAATCATAGCCTATCAAGAATGAAATGAAAAATTATCACATAAACAAAAATAGATTGAAGGCATGAAGCAGGTGGGATAGTAAGACACTAGGGAATAGAGGCACTGGTATCAATTTGGTATAATTAGTAAAGTCTCCTGATTGATGCAGGTATAAAGGCTTAGAGCTGGCAGTCAAATTAAGTATACTGCAGTTAGTTGTAAGCAGATTTGCCTTTGAGGTTCTATGCACCTGTGGCTTGCAAGCTGAGTACAATACACCCCTTTTCACTCGGTGTTATTTGAAATAGTAACTTTACAGTGACCTTGGATTCTACCATTTATATGGATGAGCTGTAGATGAACAAGTGATTTGAGCAGCCATGATTTTTTAAATTCCCTGAGGTAAAGATAGTATAAGCCATTTTTACTCAAGGCCTTATTGGTTTTGTTCCATATTTTAAAACAAGCAAAACCACCTACCTGCCATAGTTTTGTCTGTTAGTGTAACCTCTTGGAATTGACAGCTTCTGGGGAATTTGTCTTACTTATGTAAAGTATGTGCAGGCCAACAAAACCCTTTTAGTAATTTGTGACTTCTTGTATAGTACAGTATATAAATATACAGTATTGGACACTTTTACCACTTCATACTTTTCACTAGCCTGAACTACATAGAACTCTCAATAAAACAGCAGCAGAGCAGCATGCCAACACCTTATACAATCAATTTATATTAGTCATTCATTTATAATTCCTGAAAGCAGTTAATTATCAAGGAGAATGTGTTGTAGTCATGAACTCCAGTTGAGAGCAGCTTCTTGTCTCTATATAAAAAGTGAACGCTCTGGGTAAGATTTCAGTTTCTGGACACAAAATGGACCAGATTCTTACATGATAAATTCTAGCATATCTTTATAGTTCCTATTCAAGTATATAGTTGAAGTGAAAGCTCTTATTTTTCCAGGTTTCAGTATTTTTGATTTATGAAAGACATTTATGACTTTTTGAGTGATCTAAATTAATAATAATATAAATAATAATACAATTTCAATGGGGGATCCTAGATAAAAGTCTTCAACAGCATTGTTTTTGCTTTGTCCTATGAATTATCACACAAAGGCATGATTCAAGGAAAAAACATATTTTAAAATTTGTTAAATATTCAGTGCATTTTACAGTTTATCTTAGACCATGAATCATCATGTCTGATTCTGCATAACATCCAAAACAGTAATTAAAAAGAATATAAAATGAAGGACAAGAAAGTGATTCCTAAAATTACTGTTGCTCTGTGTTTTGTTTGACTTGACCCCATTGTAACATTACACTTTTAAATATATGAGAAGAATCTATGTGATCCAATGGATTATGAGTGAATAATTTAGTTATTAATTTCCCTAACCCAGATCTGCTCAACTCGAGTCCCCTCCAGTCTGCTTCAATACACAATTGTGCTAAAATCAGCTATTTAATTATTTTGCTGATAATTGGTACGATCAATACAGCAATAAAAGAGCTGGTCATATCAAAGGTCAACAATGGAGCAGATTATAAAGACTGCAAATTAAGTAGCTCCAGCATAACCTGTGTATGATGTATGATTGAGACTCCTCTTAGGGTGGCAATGTCCTTTTTGAAATGTGGTGATATTTCAAAAAGACATAACTATGAACTCCCTTGAGTTATTTATGTCTTGCGTGCAAAATCAAAATTGCATTTTTAAGAGCAATAAACAGTATGACATAAAATATTGAAATTTGCTCGACATTATTTAACATTGTAATTTTGGATTTTCTAACCCTCTTCTGCGCATATTGAAGTGCTTCTTCAATGGGAAAACATCAATAATACAGCTTAAATGTTGCATCAAATATCAAAATTAGATGAGAATATTAATTATAAAGGTTCTGATTTGTCATTCAGTTACTGATTAAGGAACTGTTTTTTAAAATAGGTTGCCATGGTGAGATTTATAATCTTTGTTTCTCCAATTAGTTTTTTTTCCCTAGCAATGTGTCAAATCAACACTGTGGCTAATCAG
Source organism: Atractosteus spatula (assembly GCF_055471065.1). Taxonomy (NCBI): domain Eukaryota; kingdom Metazoa; phylum Chordata; class Actinopteri; order Semionotiformes; family Lepisosteidae; genus Atractosteus; species Atractosteus spatula. The sequence goes on along the minus strand of NC_142716.1, from coordinate 23,460,891 downwards.
CAAAATGACTTGGGGTCAAAGGTGCCTCATCAACCTAGTGCATATTCAACACCTTGCTATTTACACAAATATAAATGTCTTAAACTTTGTGTTACAAAGGAATCATACACACTACACATTTAAAAGGTGTTTGAAGGCAATGTCTACTATATTTTGTGTATTTTATTTGGAAAAATAATAACTGATATGGTTCACAGATATTAATATCTAAAGTTTTGTGCTGACAAATTTAATGATTTTCAACTTGGCATAATATGTGGAGGTTAAAACTTTTATATTTGCACATATGCATTTGCAAATTTAATGAACACCTTAAAATTATATTATATTTATTAAGCTTTAGGTTGCCTTATTCAAAAAGATTAGGTGCTTAAACACTCACAGGAGGCATTTTACAAGTATGACCTAGAATATAAAAATACTTTACCTATACATTGTTCCTTCAAACATTTGCAATTCTTGTCTTTGCAAATCCAGCCCTCAGTTTTGGCAAAATTAGATCTAAAGTGCTTATTTTTATTGTTTGTTTATTTTGTTCCTGAATCATGGGAACTGAAAAGAATTATCAATCGTTTGTTCCACCCTTGGGCTGATTTTCTAAAGAAACTATCATTACCTTTGATTGTACTTGCTATAATAATAAAAGAACATCTGACGCATTTGGCTGCTAGTTGTTAATCGATTCCAAAATTAGTAGAATTAGTGCACATGTATGTTGACAATTAAAAGTAAGAATTTTCTTCAGATGACTTTCCATATAGAAAAGACAATATAGAGTTAATATAAGTGCATTTTGGTGGAAATGACATGCAACATGTAGTTCATTTTCTCACAGTATGTTTCTTGAGTTAGTCAGGAATACAAACACTATTGTGATTCCAGCACTACTTAGCCTTGCCATTTTTTAATAATGGTAAAACATAAATATTTGCTCCTCTGTCTTGCTTTTAGAAGCAATATCATAATTTATAAAAGCACATTTCTCTAAGTAGAAATAAATGAGATACCGAAGATGAAACAATCCCACAAAATTTCAAGATTCTTTTAAGATGTATAACTGGTGGGATGGTGTTCAAGAACTTTGAGGGATCGCAAAAAAATGTTCAGTTACCTACAGAGTGAGTGACAGAAAGTTGCAAGCTATCACTGAACTAGTGACCTGGTGAAGTTTCAGGAAGGAGACTAAAAAGATAACATCAGCTAGATACTGTGGAGTTACAACAAGAAAGTTTTCAAAAGCAATTGCATATATGACAGGTGCCCAATGCAAGGAAACTAAACCATAAATGAATAGCTGCTGAATTGTGATTTGCATGTTTTTTGTAACTTGTATAGTTCTAGAGACCACTTTAAGTAGTGTGTTTTACTAATCTAGGTTCAAAGATGAGCCCCAACTTTCAAATTTTTTTTGATAAAAACTCAAGCAAGGTCCTGTCTGTAGACAAGGCAAACAAGATTAGCTTCAGTAACGAATGTGAGGAGCTTAGTAACTCAACTTCATTCTTATCACAAGATTAACTGTCATTCAAGTTTTTATATTAAAAATGCAAATGGAGAGTACTGTAAAGTCTATCTCAGTGTTAGGACTTGTTAATCATGTGCATACAATTGGTAATTCAGACTAGATATGTTTAGTATTTGACAAATGCCTAATAGCAGGGGACCCAGTATCGAGCCTTGTGGAACACCAGATGTGACCAACCAAATCACAGAACTAACACCACCAAGATAAAAAATAGCAATGATCAACTAAGTAAAGCTTTAACCATTTAAGTGCAGTACCTGAACTGACAAATGCTCCAACTATGCAAGTAGAAGGTGGTGGTTTCTAGGATTGAATATATCACTCACAGTAAAGAGAATTAAGATACTGCACCCATTAGGAAATTATTAGCAGGGCTAACAAGAGCAGTTTTAGTGCTACTGTATGTGATTGTCATATTCAATGTGAATGCCATATTGAATGGGTTTAGTATTCATAGTGAGATGACTCTGCAATGATAAATTCTTATGTTTTTGAAAGAACTGGCAAATTCAATATCTTATGAAAATTATTGACTTTATCCAAATCCATGTTAGGTACTGTAGTTAAATGAAATGCAATTTTTATATTTTGGGGTTAGAAAAAATTATCATTGATGAGTGCATTTCAAACTACCATGAAAGTTAAATGCAGTGTAAAACCTGCAAATTACATCATAACATACTGTAGATAAAATTTCCAGGTATGCTCAGGGCCATATTCTGTGATTCAGAATGAGGCAACAAAACTTCCAGTGACATGATGCGGCCCTATGACATTGTAAACAAGCAGACTTGTGAATACATCTCTTTTAATCCAATACAAATATTGTTCTTGACTTCAGGATGGTTTTGCTGAAAATAAATTACTTGTTAACTCTGCATGCAGGTCATTTAGAACATTTCTGCAGTGAAATGTCTGCTGCACAACCTTTACTTAATCGCTTGTACATTGCATTACATTAGTCATTAAAGTGACTACTGAGTAGGAAGAGCCGGAGCATGTCGCAATTTGGATGAACTCTCACTCTCACCTGTGGAGGAGGTTTATGACAACATGGCAGCTTTACTTTCGTAAAGTTCACAATTGTGTACTTAATTTGAAATCTGTAAAACTTTTCTATAACCATCGATTAATTTATATTGTTACCCAGACTTAATAATAAGTCTGAATGTAGTTCCCCTTTAAACCACAGAGGTGACAGCAGCAGTTTTAAAAGCTGCCAGGATCAAACAAAATGCTCAGAAATGCTCAAGCAGTCATTTATTACGTTAAGGACCAAGGGGCAAAGGACTTAAAAACAGGAATGAAACAAAAAACTAGGGTCAATCAAACATGAAACATGTTTCATATTATATCTATTAGATATGATTATTATCTATTCAATAAGGCATTGAAAATTAAATTGTGGGAAGTAAGAAAAACAAGAGCCAGAGAGTCAGGTATACAGAGAATCAGTGAAAGTGCTGCAATGAAAATGAAAAGTGAAATAACCATTTCAAGACTATTTACACTGAGATATTATGATCTGACAGAAGGAACACTTTCAGTAATAAGCAGACCCAGAAACAATATAACTATTGTCATTGATAAAGACATGCTGAATATACAGTTCTTTAGACTTGGAGACTGTAGGTTCTATCTGTTCTTTGTGTATTAAATGCAGTATTGATAATTATAATTGGTATGTTTAAGTTTTTCAAGAAACTAAAATACCTACAAAACCTGTGTTTCAGTATTATATTCATCACTTTCAAAATTACAGTATAAGGCATTTTGTCACCTCTTTGGCTCATAGCATCAATACCTTTCTTGCACAGGGAGAATGGAGAAGGGTAGACTGGTCCCTCTGGTTGGCCCAATCATTGGAACATTATTTGTCATGAAGCAAATTTCTCCTTTCTTAATAGGAGAAATAGTGCCAATTGGAGGAGTAATATAAATCTGTAGGCATCCGGGGGACATAGCAATTGCTGATTGATGGAAATAGAACCCTGACCACTGTTTACTGAATCCTAACAGGTGATATGATCATGAAGTGAATTACAGGATACACATACAAACAATAAATCCTTAGTAGTACCTTGATTAATACTGCAATATATAGCCATATTATGAATACAGTATACAGTATTGCCTGCATTCTTAATATTGAAGTTAAATTATGTTTGGGAGTTTGTGCATTGCTTTTTTCAAAAGCATTTCAGTTTTACAATGCTAGCTGTTAAATGTTGAAGACTCATTGGCATGTTAAGAGCCAGTATTTGACTTTTTTTTTCTGTCCTATTACAGCAGCAGGAGCAACCTTGTTTTAACAAGACCTCTATGTTCCACCTAGTAAGCTTTAACCCTAGCTACATCATCCATTCCAGCTCCCTACATAAACATAATGCTTGCCAGCCCTTTTATAGCCTTTTGCACTTGTCATGATTTACACAGCTTGATTTGGGCTTGTTGACAGCTCCTAGTCCCTGGCATGCAACTTTCGAAAATGCAATCTCTTCAGGTTGTATCCATGTATTCTGACCCATGTTAATCCCTGTAGGTCAATCTCTTACCTACATATTGTTCTATCTATATAGCTTGCCTCAGCACCATGGCAGCATTTCAGTTTAAGCATTTACAGTGTTTCTTCCTTCTGGGCCTAATTAAGCAGAAATCTCAAAAAAGTTCTCAGGGGTTTATCCAGCTACTGTTTTGAAATACTATTCAAAGTCAGTATTTGTGACTATGATCTGCATGTCTTTATCTTCTACTTTTTGCAAAATTCAATTGTCAGTCAATGAAAATATATTTTTGTGGGTTCTTTGTTGTACATGATATATCCCTGCCAAAATTAACAATATGCTACCATATTGTTAATTCCATCATAAGTTGTTATCACAACTTTGCCCAAGGAGTATAATATAATTACACACACACTGTAATCCAGAAGACAAAGACAACTCACCACAAGTCCAGGGCATGAAATATTTATTTTAAAGATTTTATATTTTACTGAAAAATAGCAAGTGGTAGTCTCCCCCTCCCCCCACCCAAAAAAAGTAATTTCCTTTACAATGATTCTTTTAAGCAGAAACTGGTTACAGGATTTCCTGGTGATTCTCCCACAGATTATTTCCTTTTTCTTTATCTTTTTATTACCTTGAAAAGGCAAAGTATTACAAAATATGTTTCTAAGCAATAAGTGGTGCTGTGAATAGGGAGAAGTTTCATTTTCCTCAATATTTATGCAAATCATTATGTTCCATGAGCACAAACTGTGTCATCAGGAACAAAAAGTCTTGTAGAAAACATAAGAATGTTATAAATGTTATTAAATCAGTGGTTATTTCTTATTGTAGAAAGTCCCCATGTACAGTACATTTGAAACTGAAAGACATTAAAATACTACAATTGAGTATTGGAGTCAATAGCATTTGTTGCATTTTTAATGCCTCTGAGGGCCCCCCTAGGATTTGAACATAAGGAACAAGCTGATCATTACATAGTCTTAACCACTACCTCCACTGCACTGCTTCTTCCAAAATATACATACAGTAAATATACAGATGTAGATTTATATGTACAGTATATATAACTTAGAAAACAGAGAATCCTTCATTTAGTGCCACACTAAATTAATATACCCCTCCAGAGAGGGATGTTTTACTGTCTAAGAAATACTAATGGACTACAGATGTAGCCATTCAGAATGTGCATTAAAACCCCATAACGCGTTACAGAGGCTGCACGTTACCACGGCATGTGATTCGCTGGCCAAAGATGATTGACAGGCGGCACTTCCAAAGTAATCCACCACAAGGTAATTGTGGTGCATTAGATGTTAGTGAAATGATTGCTTTATTTAATCTCTCTACTGTGCATGTTTAAATCCACTCAATATATAATATTAATATGGCATTTTACAACTAAAGGGAAATTTTGGTAGCATAGCATAAAAATAAGAGGACCATATTGTCCCTGAACGTCTGGCTGGTAGTGGTAGTTTAAATCAAAAATACACAACAGTATTCCACTTTCTTCATAAACATTTTAAGCATCAAAGTCTTTCATTCTGTTACTTACTGTGGTTATTTTGGAAAAGTTTTTATGTGCTCCTTCTGACTATATTAAGTTTATATACTTTCTAAAAAGTTATAATGCTTTAACCTTTTCTATTGCAGTAAAATAGGGAATATAATATGGAATCATGTATCTAAAGAAATCAATAACAATATTTAAGGATTTATTTTTTTTCATATAGCTCAAAAGTATTACTGTAGTCCACTTTCTTTGTAAACATCTGCATCAACTTGACTCATTCACCCGTGATTACTTGAAAACATTTTGCCTGCCCTTTCAGCTAGTTGTCAAGTGGCGCGTTGGTGTAATGGCTTTGGTGCATGACTAGCATGCTGGAGGTCGGGCATTCAAACCCAGCTCCTGATATGAGTTTTCCTTTAACAAATAAACATTTCTTCGAAAAACTAAATAGCAAATATTATCAACACTATATTAAAATTATTTGTATTTCTAAATATCACACCATGTTTGAAGTTAAGTGATTTATTAATAACTAATCATTTATATGCTTATATTTTAAAATTGTATTTTGTTCGGGGTGATTTGTCAATGTTTTCACAACCTTCAATTTATTAAAAGTCTATTTTTGAGACAGGGTGTTCCAGACCTCTGTTTAATTTCTTAAAATTCCTCTGTATTTCCTGTTTTCACACAGATAAGAATAAACTACATATGCAAATCTTTTCAGAGGCGGAAAAATGCTCTGTGCTCAACAGCTCTTTTACCACAGTATGTATTATGTTACATTTTTGAGCATCAAATTCATAAAAAAGGTTACCAAAAAATACTGGTGAAACTGTTACCTGTCCTGTCCTAGAAAATAGATAGGTGGATTTACACTTGTAATAAATGTTCCAATTTGAATGCAATAAGGAAGATATTATTAATAATAAATGACCTTGGAAGGTCTGTAAACTGAAGATTGAGTCTTTTCTTTTCAGCTTGAAATTAACTTTTACCTACTACAGTATATTTCATTGCACCCACTTTATGTAACGAAGCTCCATACTCCTTACAAAGGTTGGGAGTGTCACATCCTGCTGTGTTTGTTATGTAGAATAGTCAGTTCTGGGGGATGGGAATTAATTTTCAATAGCATGCTCTGTTGTCATTGTTGCTTTTTAACATAAGGCAACCAGCAAGCAAATGTCCTGTATTTTCTTAACACCCGTTTTTCCATACTGTAGTTATAAAACTTGAACAAAGACGTGCCACATGCAAACAGCGCAATGTTGTATATTTTTAAAGCCACTATAGTTGTGGAAAATACATTTGTCCTGCATCAAAGTTTAACTAGTTCAGAGTGCCTGCCCTACATTACAAATTCCGAGCGTTTCATTGTCTATTGCAACAGTATCAACAGTGATGTAGTTAAAAAGGGACATTTCAAAATGTTTCCAAAATAACCACAAGTGAACAAGTTGAGGGATTCGATAATAGAGAAATTATAACAATAACCCCGAGTTGTTTCATGTTAATCATGCAATCCAACTGAAAGAAGGATACTTAAATCAATGCGAAAATAATTTATTTTTTGCAAAGGAACCATCTTCGGGTGTAAGCTGGGTCGCAGCAGATCAGCAGGTTGCTGACAAAATAGTGCACCGCCCACTAACTGTAAAGACTGTTCTGCACTTTCTATTTTTTTAAAAACATTTTAAAAAGTTTAACTTATAAAGTAGAAAAATGAAGGTAAAATATAATTTGAAATTCAGACAGGATCTCTTCCAACTCTCTCTCACCCACTTTGATTGGGACACAGAATGATTAAAAATGGGAAGGAATGTTTCATGCCAGTCAGCGCATTATCATCTCGCACCAGAGGAAGGGAAAAAGCTGGTAATGCTTGTCATTTAATGTCTTCATCACTCTGCCCAGTGATATAACTTTTATATAAACAAGTGTGTGGGGAATCATTTAGGCTGCATTTAAATTGGGGCTCTGTATTCTTCACACCTGAAACATTGTTTTCTCTGAAAGCATTTTCTTCCCTTTTTAGCTGTTTCCAATAATACTCTTCTTGTGTCTAATTTTCAGGGAGTAACACTGTTACAAAAGGAAACAGCGCGTCGGTCCTTGACTATGGTTAAACAGTACATACAATGTCTGGTGGAGTTTCAACTTTCACTTTTCTGTAATCTGTACAGAACCATGATGTCTGATCAATGTTTGGTACCAATAAACAGGGGGGGCTTCACAGACTTCCTTCTTTGATCTCATCTTCACTCCAGTAAATAATGTACAGTTTACCACCTTCTGCAATACTTCTAGTTTAGCAGAATTTGCATGATAAGCACATTGTTTAATGGGGATGACATTACCCACGTCTGTATCACTGTATGACACAGGTTTATGTCGGAGTGTCTGTTAATAAAACTGCATGATTTCTTTATCCGTTTCAACTAAATGATGGGAATGTAGACTCAAATCTGTCAGAATCGCATAACAAGAACATTGGCATCTAGGCAGTGTACATTAGTAAACAACAGAGAGTGACTGGCTCAATTGAAGAGCCAACACCAAGCTATAATAGTGGACTATTTTTATGTGTTCACTATTAAAGAAACAGACTGAAAGTAATGGTCTGATCGCGCTTTGGACCATTGGGTGCAGTGCACTACATTACAGTGCTTTGTCAATTACCACTACAAGGACAATAAAAGTTTTGATATTTTTGATATTTTAGCTGCTTAGTTACACAATTCCATATTAATATAACTATCAAGTGGTATTAAATAAGTTAAACTTTTTTTACAATTACAGCAAGTTGTGCTCTTACTACGTATTCTTAGAAAAGGATAAAACGTTATAACTTTTTATGATGTACAGTATATAACTTTATAATATTAGAACAAGCAAGTTAAAACCATAACCCACTGTAAGTTACCAAATTAAAGACTTTAATGCTTAAAATATGAAGAGGGTAGAATACTGTTGGGTACGTTTTCATATTAAGCTATCGCTAATTAGATTACTGTATGTACAGTATTACATTACAGTACTGTTTTTGTTTTCTGCTACCAATATTTACCTTTGAATTTTCTCTATGTAAAGCTGAAAAGGCACATCATGTTCACAAGCTACAGCATTATAAAAGTTTAAAATTAATTAAAGCCTAAACGGTGTACAGCTTAAATTCTATAATTAGAAAAAGATTTTCCCTCAGCATAGAGCAGGATCCGAAACCAGGCGTTTTCTGGTAACAGCCCAAATGCTCCACACGTCCCGTTAAGCTTTCACAGCTCCACCTAGGTGGTTTTACAAAGAACTGCAGTCACATTACTGAAAATATCTAAAATGCTGCAGACTCTGCAGTCTATAGCAATCTCAACCGCAAACTACTGCAGTATCTCTCATTAATTCTGAACGGCTGGATCTGTACATGTTCAATTCACATTCATGTTCTTATAGCAGGGTACTGAGGAGCCACCCACCCCCCATCAAACAAAGGTGGTAGAGGTGTTAAAAATTAAAAGGGATGCAGTGGCGCAGCGTTCAGCACATTTGTTAATTAATGAGAGGCTATGAACAGCTGCAGCACCCTTGTCAATGGTAGTGGTTTAATAATAAATCGAATTCCAATAAGACTAACTACAGAACCTTTTCTTTATCTGTTTCAGCTAAATGAGACAAATAGAAAGTCAAATCAGTCAGGATTTCAGAGTTTAATAAGGGTCAGAAACATTTCGCACAACAAAACTGTGAAAGAAGCAGACCTTAGAAGAGTTTAGATGGGATATTTCCTTAGATGTCCAAACAGCTCAATGAAAATGTAGTGGTAATGCTTATTAATAAGGAATAATTAATTGCTGTGCTTTCCTAAATGTGGGCCCATCTTGCCAAAGAGAGGCATTAATGCTGGAATGTTTCTTTACTGATAAGGAGTAGCTCCCACAGGGGGATACGCTTAGCAATGCCTGGCTATTATGATCAATGGCCATTCTAGATGCCTATATGTCTATGAGATTCTAGGGAACATCTGAATTGCAGTCCTAGATGTCAGAGGTCATTGTTACTCATCCCTAGAAGGGACCAGCCAATGAGGAACCTGCAGGGCATGGCAACACCAAGTGGGTCTCAAATACCCGACAAACTCTCAACTAATCGTCACCCGTCTTGGTACTGGTTTAGAAGACACTGCAGAGCTCAGAACAGCTCCTCTTTCAGACTTTCAGACTCAGTCACGTGACTGCCAGCACTGTTGTCTGCCATCTGTATCCAGGCACACTGTTATATGTTTTATACACACAATTTATGTATTCATAAATATATCTGTTGTATTAAATCCGTGTGTGTGCTTTGCTGATCGATTGATTTTCTTATTGCCATAAAAGAATCACCTTGTGATTTATTGCTACAATTAAGAAATTGTCCCAGTAAATTCACAAAACGCCTAAAAAATAAACTGCAATACAGTCAGGAAGACAGATTTTAAATTCTTTAAGCAAAATTAGCTCTTTTAACTTTGTTAAAATCAGCTAATTTGCAAGAAGTACATGACTTCTCAAAAAATACCCATTACTCTCATCCAAACAAAGGTTTGAGTTTTTTTATAATTCTGAAACCTTGGACGGTATACCCTGAGGACTCATTTCTAGTATAATCCAAACAAAACACCTGCTTCCCACACTGTGATCCTGACATGCAGATATGAAGTAGGGTTAATAGCTTTTGTTTTAAAAGATTTTGGATTTGTGTTAAGGTTTGTATCTTTTGTAACTGTTCATATAATTGCAAATATAATTGTGGTTCTACTGTTATCGCCTAATATTGCGATTATTATACATGTGTGTTGTGTGATGTGGTTCTTGGGGTTACAATAAATGGAACACGCATTTCTATTTATTTGTGGAATAGTTTGTATTACATATTGTTAAATCACACTGTTAGGCTATATAACTGCAATGAGGAAAAAGATCATACACAGGACTTTTTTCTCCCAATCAGGATTTGTTAAGCAGTGCTTTCTCATCTCCCTCTGCACCACACGCGCAAATCACATCAAGTCATATCCACAGATACAGTATACTGAAACAGTAGTATAGACAGGTCAATGAACTGTAGTGTGAACATATACAGTATAAATATACCATGTATACAGTATGATACTGTATGGTTTTTAAGCCACTAGAATACAATATGTGAAACATATTTTTGTAATCACAATTTACTTATTGCTGAAATCTGCGTTAAGGTATATTATAAAATATCTTAATGAAGAGCTAAACTGGAAAGAAGCACATCGCATTTGCAACAAGTCACAGTATAGTAATAAACGCATTACTTAAAATCAATTTATTGATATAGATATGTTTATATAGCTGGTAGGGGTAGTTTATTTCACTTTCTTTGTAAACCTCTGCATCAAATTCTTTAACTTGTAGTACTTGTGGTTATTTTAGAAAAGGTCTGACGTTTTCTTTAACTACATTTTGCTGTCATTACTGTTGTAATGGAAAATAAAATGCTCATAGTTTTTAATGTTGTTTTCTCACTGCAAGTGAAGCTTTGGTACAGTGGTGAAGTGCTTGCCTATCACTTAGAACTTCAATTCTGGGTCAGGGCATAAGTTTTATTTTTAACAAATAAAGACACCTTCTCTAAAAAAGAAATAGTAAATAATATGTACACTATATTGACATTTGCTAATTTTTAATATATCACAACAAGAAAAAATATTAAAATAATGTTTTTAGACTTATAATGTTAAATAACAAAGTGGTATTTAAAAGTTTTTTAAAATGAAAAAAAAATGAGATAAGGCTGGAACCTGCAACAGAGTGAGAACTGCATAAAAGTGGAGGAAGGAGGTAGCTAAAAATAAAAATAACCAAAGTTTATTAACATCTCTGTTACCATATTAATTTATGAATTAATATTAATTAATGAATTATATTAATATCCATATTAATTTATGAATAATACTTATTGAAAAATAATATACATATATAACACATAGTAGTAGCTAAACTAAAACTAAATGTATACAATAGTATTCCACATTCTTCATAAACATTTTCTACAACAACATTTTAACTTGGTCACTTGCTGTGCTTATTTTAAGTGTTGAAGTGCTCCTTTAACTACATCCGTTGAAATGGAAAAATGAAACATGAATGAGAATGATGCATTGGCAACACATTGTAGAATTCTTGTCTTTCATGCAAAAGGGTCTGGGTTTGTTCCCAGCCAGAATGCAAGCTGTTTAAACAAATTGTCCCTTGGGCATAATAAAGACTTTCTGTAATAATACAATATGTAAATTATATTCCAATTTCTGTTAATTTTAGATATCACAGTATCTTAAATATTAAAATAAGATTAATAATAAATAATAAAGATGCCCAGAAATCACAATCACATTTTATATGTGTATACAATGTTTAGTTTTAAATACTAATTTTATTATTGATACTAGGTATCAATTTAACAGGAATTGAACTCAAGGACATCCCCATAAAGTTGTCTCCTCTGCACATTTTTATATATTTTATTTTCCTACCTTTTTTCTTCTTAGTAGTCCATATAATTGTTTTTTATAGTCAATCGGCGTAATCAAAGAAGGAGTGTTAAGTCTCTTTCTTGTCTGAAGAAGGACTATCTCATATTTCTTTGGAGCAGTTTGCAACCATTTTTATTTTCTTTGCAATGCCACTTGGAAGTGTAATATCAAATTAAACTAATTGTAAATAAAAAGCATGCTAGGTCAGCTATAAAGATTAAATTTAATAGATGAAATTTAATAAATATTATAATTTAATATGTTCTTTTTGTTTTTGTTAAATAAGCCATCTTGTTCTCTAATAATCTAATAATCAAATTTTTATTGATGTTTATATTAACTTTATATATCACTGTATATGAAATATTCAATTTACATTCACAATCTCTTAAATCCATAGAGATACTGGGGACATATCAGATATTAAATTGAAGAAGAGGGCAGGAGATAGTAACATCAGCCTTAAATAGATCCCACCCCCAACAGACTGAGAAATCAATTTGGTGGTGTTAAAGATAATGCAAGGCTATGAACTGCAGCAGCCACAAGTCCTGCTGCCAAAAGTAAAATAAAAAAATAAAACATTTTCCTTCTTATTAGGACACAGGAGAAATTATTTTGATGAATTACGTCAAGTTTCACTCTCTTGTGTAACAGGGTGTTTCCAAAGTATGAAGCTTCTTAATTTTTTAAGTATTCACTGCCACATTCAAATATTTTTTCTTAAATGACTAGTTTTAAAATATAATTATGGCGTGTAAATATATTAAATTTAAAGGTCAAATAGTAGCATCATAATTATAATATGAAGTAGGTCAGGTGGGTAGCTGCGTCAGCATGCGTAGGCTGCAAAGGAACAAGTAATAGGTTTATTCCATGCTGAAAAGAGAAGAAAGAAATTGTTGTAGGAAATTGTTCATCAGATAATTACAATATAACATTCATGATATAATAATATAGCAACATCACAAAGTGACACCACATCCAGATAATCTTGGATTATCTTGGGAATGAAATGCTGTGGTTGTCATTGTTTGTACTTACATCGGTGGATTTATAATTGTAAAAACATTCCAATTTAAATGCAATACTGAAGATACTGTCTTCAAAATGTGTTTGCTTACATACAAAATATTTTAAAGCATTACTGAGGTCTGTATGTGCGGTGGAAATCTGAGGCATGATTTTTCTGCCTGTTTGTGCACAAGCATATTTTTTTCTGTATTAAACTCACAAGCCTATTTTTCATGTGTACATACCTATTACAATGATTTTCATGTCACGAACAAGAAAACCACTCTCTTTGTGGTTCTCCTTTCTGTAGAAAGCTTTTTCAAAGCTAAGCATGTGATTGGCTACAACATTCTCCATGCCCTTCTAATTTCCAGGGAGTAACTCTCTAAGTGACTATCGCCTCAGTCATTTATTATGGTTATAAATAAGATAAAGAAAATTGGGTTAATGGTGATCAGTAAAAACAACCAACAGCAGGAGACTTGAGCCTAAATTAATTTCAAAATGCTCTTTCTGCTCCTTCAGATATGTTACAATACAGTCAGTCCAACAGTTTTTAAGTTCTTCCAGCAATGTAATCATTTTATTGATTGATAATCAATAATCATTTGGCTTCACATAAGCTTTTTTCACTTAGCACCTATGTCCTTGCAGTAGGGGGGAAACTGGGTGTGAGCTGTACTCTTAATTAAACAACATGTGAAGAGTGCCTTCTGTGTTGAATAGGAACTTTCACAATTATGCATACAGTGATCCATTCATTTTCTAACTGCTTTAAACACAGCGACCACCACTAATAAAAGTGTTAATAATAGTGGTTTTGTTTCCAATTTTGTAATTATGAAACCATCACTTATAATAATTTATGTTGTCTGTTGATGATTTTAGATATTACCAAACCTGACAATCATAATTCAGAAGTAGAATTAGTTCTGTAACTTCCCATACATGAATGACATCAAAAAAGTTTCATATTGCATGTGACTTTAAAGACTGAGATGTCATTTTTTTACCAAAAATGCATTAACAAGACTTACTGTAAATAACGTATTTTCTAGATATACAAATTTTACAATTATTAACACCCAAAATTGGATCAATGAGGCTGGAGTTTCAAATCGCAATACAACATCTTATTTTAAATTAGTGAGGTGTTTTCTCTTTGACTGATATGTGTTACTGTGCACATTTCTGAGTTCTCTCATGCAATGCAAGATTCAGTGAGGGCATTGATCCCCCATTCAGGTACTGGACAAGTTCAGACTTGTTTAGCTTTAGTGGGCTGCCAGTTGTGAGTCAAAAGGGTGATACAGCTGCTGGCTGACTCTATGGTTGTCAAATGACCAGTAGAACTAGTTTTCTTTAATTACCCTGTGGCAGTTTTTTAATATGTTTGCTACACTTGAGAATAAATTGAACCTGAAAGATTTCATGATTTCTGTTTTGTGTGCAATATACTGTAAACCACAAAAATGAGAAAATTGTTATTGACCTACCCAGTGCCCTGCCCCTTAATTACCATTGTTAATGTATTCAAGCTTTGACCAAGCCAATATAGAAAGCAACAAAAAAAACTGAACGATGCACTGATCTCGACCTTTTTCTAGTAATCTGTCATAAATTGACGTTTGTCTTACTTTAGTTGTTGTTACTAGACTGATAGATTACTGCACAAATTTATCAACAGGTTTTTCTTAACTAATTAATTAGTTAATTAATTGCTTACACTTATATAGCGCTTTTCTGGACACTCCACTCAAAGCACTTTACAGGTAATGGTGACTCCCCTCCACCACCACCAATGTGCAGCATCCACCTGGATGATGCGACGGCAGCCATAGTGCGCCAGAACGCTCACCACACATCAGCTATCAGAGGGGAGGAGAGCAGAGTAATGAAGCCAATTCATTTAATTAATATGCTGAGCTTTGAATGAGTTAATTTAAAACAAAACACCTGCTGAACATACCGTGATCTCACCTGCTGATGTGAAACACAGTGGGTTTAAAAACTTCTGTTTTAAAAGATTTCAGTTTTTTTCCAAAATTTGCATCTCTTGTAATTGTTAATACAATGATTATTCTACTGTTTATTGGCTAATATTGTGAGTCATACACATTTCTTGTTGGTTGGGTATACACTAGTGCTCACTGCTTCAGTGTTATTTTCACATTTAAAATAAATATGCATATTCCGTGTTGATGTTTCTGGTTTTATAAAAATTTAGCCTGCTTTATTACTTCATAATCTCAATAGCATTTCAGAAACCTCCTGTGGGAGGTTCCTCTGTGAGCCTGAGCCTGGAACTTGGCTTGCTGTTACTGTACATCTCAAGATAAAAACTGCACAAACACTACTTTCTACAGCACAGTGTGTGGGTAAAGGTGTTTCAAAATGGAACATATTTCCTTCACAGTATGTACAGATCCAGCCATTCAGAATGCACAGCGGATAATGCAGTACATTGTGACACATATGCTGCAGGCTAATGCATGTTTTTAAAAATATTCAGTTGTCGGACTGCACTAATTTGTAAAACTACCAGGTGAAGCAGTGCAAGCTTAATGTGGTGTGTGGAAGTTTTTGGGCTATACACAGCCTGGAATTAATCCGTTATCCCAAACATCTTTGATGGTGTTTAGTTTATAGTAGTACTGTATGTAAAGATCCAGCCATTCGAAATGAGCGAGGTACGCTGCGTTAAAATGCAGTGGACTTTGCAAAACATCCGCCTCATACTGCAACATATTGCATATTTTTTAAATAAGATTATAGTACCTTGTAAAACCACCAGGTGGAGCTAATAAAGCTTAACGTCTTATGTACAGCATCCGAGCTGTCGGAAGAAAATACCCCGTTTCGAATCCCAGTCACTGCTGAGAGACAATCTTTTTCCAATTAAGAATTTAAGTTATATACTGTTTAGACTTTTAATCATTTTAAACTGTGTATTACAGCATGTTAAATATTAAACATTAAAAAGTTGGTATATTTTATAAAAGCAAGATTGCTCAGTTGGACAAAAGTACACAAATGCATCAAAGTCTTTAACTTGGTAACTTAGTGGGTTCTGGTTTTAACGTGCTTGTTCTAACATTATTAAGCTTATATTGTGTACTTGTTTTATCCTTTTCTAATAATACATAGTAATACCACTTGCTGTTATTGTAAAAGATTAATGTTGTAGCTAAAATATCACAGGTGGATATTTCGGAAGCATTTTGACATCGTATTAAAAAATATTAAAACATTCAAAAAATGTATTGTCCTTTTAGTGGTTGTGGACAAAGCACTACACCCAATGGTGCGAAGTATTACTTACAGAGTATTACTTTCAGTTTGTTTCTTATATAGTGAATACACAAAAATAGTCCACTATTATAGCTTATTGTTGGCTCTGGTGTGATGGTGATGGTTTTGTGATTAAGGATTTCTTAAAGTTAAACAAAGGAGGGAAGAAGGGTTATTTTTACAATTGGCACTCTGAGATTCTGACTGATTTAAGTCTGCTTATTTAGCTGAAATGGATAAAGAAATCATACAGTAGTTATATGTAATGGAAGGTGCTCTGCTTTATAAACAGACACTCTGACACAAACCTGTGTTGTACAGTGATATAGATGTGGGTAATGTCATCCCCATTAAACAATGTGCTTATCTCACAAATCCTGCTAGACTATAAGCATTGCAGAAGGTGATAAACTTTACATTATTTACTGGAGTGCAGTCCAATTCAAAGAAGGAAGTCTGTGAAGCCCCCCTGTTTATTGGTACCAAACATTGATGAGACGTAACGGTTCTGTACAGATTACAGAAAAGTGAACACTGAAACTCCACCAGACATCGTATGTACTGTTTAACCATAGTCAAGGACTGATGTACTGCTTCCTTTTGTAACAGGTTACTCACTGGAAATTAGACACAAGAAGAGTATTATTGGACAATGTTGTGTGGCTCTGCCAGAATTTCTCTGTAAACTGAATAGTTATAGAGGAGACACGTTGTGTATCAAGTCTTTTTACACTTGTAAGAACATTCCAATGTTAATGCGACACGGAAGATATTATTAATAACCTTTTAAATCTGAAGCTGTTAACTCTTCTTCACACCTGCATATCAAGATCACGGTTTCAAAATAAAAAAAACATCAAACCTTTGATTAGATGAGAGCATCATGATTGTTTCACAAGGATATGAAATGTGACAATTTGTTACAGTTGTTTTTTTTATTTATTTGTGGCTGCTGCAGTTAAACTCTTTGTAATGGCTGGAAAGTTAACACTTTCCAATTGCTTTATCAGTCAGAGAAAACAATGTTTCAGGTGTGAAGAATACAGAGCCCCAATTCAATTGCAGCCGAAACGTTTCCCCACACACCCTGCCCCTGCTGCGATTGGAATATACACAATCAAAGCACTGAAAGGTTTACAGTAGATGGTCAGGTGTTAAGAAGGGATAGTACGTAATTCTGGCTTTATGAACTCACACCTGGCATTTGATTAATTCAAAATAATTTCACACCTGAAGAAGGCTTCACGGTTGAAACATTGTGTTTTCTTTCTTCTTTTTTTCAGCATGGAATTAACCTATTACTTGTTCCTTAAAAGTTATATCACTGGGCAGAGCTATGGAGACACTAAATAACAAGCATTA
The DNA here is from genome assembly GCF_055471065.1 of Atractosteus spatula. Taxonomy (NCBI): domain Eukaryota; kingdom Metazoa; phylum Chordata; class Actinopteri; order Semionotiformes; family Lepisosteidae; genus Atractosteus; species Atractosteus spatula. The sequence continues at coordinate 23,443,135 of NC_142716.1, read as the reverse complement.
CCAGCTTTTTCCCTTTCCTCTGGTGTGAGATGATAATGCGCTGACTGGCAGGAAACATCCCATCCCATTTTTAATCATTCTGTGTCCGAATCAAAGCCGGTGAGAGAGAGTAGGAAGAGATCCTGTCTTAAATTCAAATTATATTTTACCTTAATTTTTTTACTTTATAAGTTTGTATTTTACATATTTTCTGATAGTCAGATTCAATGTATATTTGAACAAATTCTTGTAAATTAATGTTTTTACAACATGTGGAAGAAGTGCAACAGATTAAATGCGAATTTTAATATTATTTCTTACTAATAGTTTATGCTAACACCTGACTTTCTTATTTAGATGTAAATAAAATATTAACCTAAGTGTGACATTCAGAAAAAAACAATCAGAAATAGTCTGTGGTATTTGTATAGATGAAACTTTTCTAAATGTTTTTAAAAAATCGAAGCTGTAGAACGGTCTTTACAGTTAGTGGATGGGCCGCAATTTTGTCAGCATCCTGCTAATCTGCTTAACACCTGTAGAAAACATGATTTTATTTATTTTATTTCGTGTTGTGTTTAAAAAATTAAAGTGTTTAAAATGTTTAATTAAGAAGTAAAAATAACTTACTGTTTACACAAAGACTCTAAGCTGATCGTGGGGAAGAAAAAACACTAGTTAAAAAAAATAAAAAGTGTTTATATATATCTCTTCGTTGTCGATTTAAGTGTCCTTCTTTCAGTTTGATTGCATTTATTAGCATGAAACAACTCGGGGTTATTGTTATGATTTCTCTATTATTATCGATCCCTCAACTCGTTCACTTGTGATTATTTTGGAAATATTTTGACATGTTTCTTTTAACTCGGAGTTTGTAATGTTGGGCGCTCTGAACGTGTTAAGCTTTGATGTAGTACAAATAAATGTATTTTCCACAAGCTATACTGTAGTGGCTTTAAAACTATACAACATCGTGCTGTCCAAAAGTGAAGGCAAAATGTTTCCAAGTAATCAAGGGTGAATGAGTCAAATTACAAAGAAAGTGGACAACATTAATAATTTGAGCTATATGAAAATAAATAAATACTTAAATATCATTATTAATTTCTTTAGATATGCGATTCCATATTATATTCCCTATTAATCAAATTCTAAAAAGAATGCTTTTTTTACTGCGATGAGGAGCACAAGTATTCATAGAAAAGGTTAAAGCATTATATCTTTTTATAAAGTATATAAACTTAATATAGTCAGAAGGAGCACATAAAAACCTTTCCAAAATAACCACAGTAAGTAACTGAATGAAAGATTTTGATGCTTGAAATGTTTATGAAGAAAGTAGAATACTGGTGTGTATTTTTTATTTAAACTACCAATACCAGCCATAAACGGCTTACATAATATGTTTATATTCCTAAATTAATATCATTTATGACGTTCAGAGATGTTATGCTCCTGTTATTTTTGTGCTCAGCTACCAAAATTTCCCTTTAGTTTTAAAATTCCATATTAATATTCAATATTAAGCAGATTTCAACATGCACAGTAAAGAGATTAAATGAAGCAATCGTTTCACTAACAACCAATGCACCACGAGTGTCACCTGTCGGTCATTTTGGCCAGCTAATCACGTACTGCAGTATAACGCGCTAATCTGCAGATAGTGTAATTGCACGCAGTACGATGTTTTACTACACATTTTGAATGGCTGCATCTGTATTTGTCCTCAAATATATGAAAAAGGAATAATTATATAGACCTGATTTAAAAAGGAAATGTGGTTTTCCACATTTCCAAAAGTTTTAAATAATAGCTCAGAAAATATGAAGTAAACATTCTACAGGGTTTTTATCTGTTATCCGGCATGTCCAATGAATTGCTTCCATCCAAGATTGAATGGTTACATGCATCAAGTCATTAGAACTTTAAAAAAATCTTGTCATAACTTTAAAATTAACTGTTGTAATATACAGATCCAGCCACTCAGAATATGTGCTGGATACTGCAGCACCCTGTGGTGCACATGACGTTACACACCCCATTTTTAAAATCTGTTTTTGGACTTCACTATTTTGTTAAACCACCAGGTGTAGTGGTGAATGCTTAACATGTGCCATCTGGAAGCATTTGGGATGTCGCCAGAACATGCACCTTGTGGAGCACGTGAGATAATGCACCCCAATTTTTTACATCTGTTTTTGGACTGCACTACTTTGTAAAACCGTCAGTAGGAGCATTGAAAGCTTAATGTGTGGCTTGCGGAAGCATTTGGGCCTGGTTCCAAATCCCGGTCAATGCTGATAGACAATCTTCTAACTATAGAAATTAAGTTGTATACTGATTAGACTTTTATTAATTTTAAACTGTGTATTACAGTTTTTTTAAATATTAAATTAATTAAAAAGAGAGCAGGGCTATTTTACAAAAACAACATTACTCAGTTTGATATATGAAAACTTGTTTATTATTCTACTGTGGCTTGTTCTGAACCGATGTGTTTCAGTATCTCATCAGCATTGAGATAATCTGCATTGAGTCTTAATGCAAATTTCAGCAATAAGTAATCAGGATAATTTAACTTTAAATTTTGAATGTGAAATAGATATTTCACAAATACATTAGTGACTTTAAAGCCATATGGTCTCATACATAATGTATACCTAATATGCATACAGTAGATGGTAGTGGAAGTTAAATATATGAAAAACAGTACACACCGTATTCCACCATTTTCATAAAAATTGTATGCATCAAGGTCTTTAACTCGGTAAATTATAATCATTATTTGGGAAAAGTTTTGATGTACGTGTTCTAACTATACAAATTTTATATACTTCAGAAAAAGCTATAATGTTTTATCCATTTCTAAGAATACATAATAAGAACACTTGCCATTATTATTGTAAAAAATGTGTAATACTGATTTAATTTAACATGATAGGGAATATTAATATTGAATCATGTAACCAAGGAAATTTTGGCAGTTAAAAATATCACTGTGGATATTTTGGAAACATTTTGACATTCGTTTTTTTTTAAAAAGTGGAAGTTTGGCACAGAAGTTAAGACAAGTGGTTACTATTCTGAGGAACAGGGTTGAAATCCCCATGTGAGTGATCATTTTGGCTCTGTTTGATACAGAGCCAGACATATAGATTATAATTTATTATTAAAGACTGTTGGGAACACAATGTGCCTCTTTCAGGTTTATATACACATTAAGAACATCTATATTTTGTCTTAATGCAAATTTTAGCAACGAGTAATCAGCAAACAATTTAACTTTAAATTTTCTGCACTTTGCACTGTGTCTACAAGGTCTACTTCCTGTCTGTCCTGCCTTTATTTGCATCATGGATGAGGAGGAACGATATTTCGTTCCACTGTATACTTGTATATGGCTGGAATTACAAATAAATGTGAAATTAAAAAGGCTTGTGTTAAATTGCCCCACTGGAATGAATAAAGTATTTTGAACTGAATTGAATTAACTAGTTAAACTGGTTTTTATTCCCACTGTTGACAGTATTCACATTCGCTCATTCATGTTTTTATTAATATAATTTCACATTAATATCCTCAGTTTCTGTTTTTATTAATATCCTCAATTTCACTTCAGGATCAATAAAGTCTTATCTATCTAACATTGAACACACTGTAATATATAAAAATAATTTGGTAGAAGAAGAATTGTGGCCTAAGTGAGAACCGAACACGAACCTGTGGGGTGAGAGGCATGCGCCAAACCCACTGTACCAACATGCTTCAAAACATACCTAAAGCAGAAACATACCTAAAGCAGACAGGTCAAAATGTTTCCAAAGTAATCATGAGTGAATGAGTCAAAGAAATTGATGCAGAAAGTGTAGTAAGGGAATACTACCAGCTATATAAATATATACTTAGATCCTTAAATTGATATCATTATAAATTTCTTTAGTTAACCTTTAGTTAGATATTATATTCCTAATTAAGTGGATTCTAAAAAGTGCATGTTTTTTTACTGAAATAATGACAGCAAGTACTCATAGAAAAGTTTAAAACATTATAGCTTTTTTAACTTATATAAAGTTACAATAGTCAGAACGAGCACATCAAAACGTTTCCACAGTATCCACAGTAAGTCACCAAGTTAAACACTTTGGTGCATAAAATGTTTATGAAGAAAGTGGAATACTGTTGTGTATTTTTTTTATTTTAACTATCACTACCAGCCATATACAGTATATATAATATATTTATATTCCTAAATTAATATTGTTTATGACGTTCAGAGATATTATGCTCCCATTATTTTTATTTTTATCTACCAAACTTTAGTTGTAAAATTCCATATTAACATTCCATATTAAGCAGATTTCAATATGCTTAGTAGACAGATTAAATGAAACAATTGTTTCACTAAAATCTAGTGCACCACAAGTGCCACCTATTGACCATCGTTGGCCAGTGAATCACATGCCACAATAAAGTGCGTTACTGGGTTTTAACACATATTCTGAATGGCTATAGTTTTAAAACATTGACCATTTGAATCGCACACGTAAACCAGGATAACAATTCCCAACATGCCACAACCACGTATCATATGAAGTATGATTGGTATATTATAAATATACTGTAAATACAGTATGGTTTTAAAGCCATCCAGTACAGTATGTGAAATATATTTTTCATAAACTAAAATTGTTTCCTCATTACTTTTTGCTGAAAGTAGCATTAAGACAATTATTTTAATAATTTTAATTTTATTTAATTATTTTAATGTAGATTTAAACCTAAAAAACTCACATAGCTTTCACAGCAAGCTATAATAATTAACAATTTTTTTTAATTATCTGGCTGATCCAAAGTAATTTTGTTTTGTAAAACAGTCCTACTTCCTGTGTTAATATTAATTTAATATTTTAAATACTTTATTAAACAGTATAAAATTAATAACATTTGAAGCAGTATACAAATTAAATTCTTTAATTAGAAAAAGATTTTCCCTACCGGGGTGAACATTGGGATTTGAAACCAGACATTTTTTGTGACCGCCCAAATACTTTGACATGCCACATTAATCATTCACCGTGCTGCTTGCGGTTTTACAAAATAGTGCATTCGTGCAACAGAATATTTTAAAAAACACGTTGTTGCACTGTTTTGTGAAGTGTATGTATGACCCATTATGGCGTATTCTAGTTCTGGTTGAATTTCTAAGTTTGAATCCCAAAGGTGCCATGGTGTTTGCTTAGTAACAGTTTGTGATCCTCAAAATAACTTTGTGTTAAAGACTGTTATGTATAATGGGGCATTGACCGCAGAGTGAGTGTCCCCTACTGGCCCCACTAACATATCTTCTAGTAGCAACCTTAGTTTTTCCCAGGAGGTCTCCCATCCAGGTACTGTCCAGGCTCACACCCAATTAGCTTCAATGGGTTGACAGTTATGAGTTGCAGTGTGATACATTAAATTTTAGAAGCTATCTGTACTATTAGCACCATCCTTTTCGCCATAAAAATGAAAGCAGGATAAGCTATTATACTGGATCCCAATGCTTTGTCCCACATCTTAGTGATTGTTGATTGAGCTGATGTATCATCCACTATTCATCATAGGGAAGCACTCTTTAAACCATAGAGAAAATTGAAAATATGTACAGGTGATTACTTGTTTTTTTTCTTCTGTAAAAGAAGAAAAGTCAGTTACCAACTATTTCTGGAGTACACCAGAGTATTTTTTTAATCTTAGCTCATTGTGCACTGCTGAATAACAGTGTGCTAGTATAAATAAATGTATGTAAGTTACAAGTTGTCAATTACAGATTTTTTTTTACTTTATATGTAAACCAGCTAGTAGAAAGAACACGTTAATCCAATCAAAATGTATCCATAAATACACATGAAAGGGGATTCAAGGTCACCTCTTTTTTTGACTGAAATATAAGATTACACATCTCAGTCTTTTTTAGCTTGTGAGTTAAATTTGCATTTGTGACAGAATATGCTAAATAAAATTTGCTGACATGGAAAGGGTCCTGCTGTTGATCCTTGTGGGGACACCCTTTTGCATAAGAAAAAAAGGCAGAATCTGACACTCATAAAATGGATACATATGCTAACCTGTCAAAATAATATAGTCTGAAGCAGTTCATTATACTTTCAATCATTTCTGCACTGTGACACTGTCTCCCTAAAGCTCCATCTGCTTGATTCCATCAAATGCATTCAATACATTAGTACAGGTTTCAGTTAGCAAAAGCAGATGTCCATGGTTTTTAAAACAATTTCTGTCTTGATGTTGAGACCTGCTGTGGATTTTTAGTAAAAAGCATGACATGTGAAAGAAAGATTCCTTAACAAGGATGATCAGGCTAAGAGAACAATTCTGTCTGATTTAATTACTTTGAAAGTAATGAAGAGGAATAACTTATACATGTTAAGAAATCTGATCAATTTCCAAGTTTCTAGGTCAAAGGTTGATGTTTCTATTTTAAAGCTTTACAACTCCCTTATGCAAACAGGGAATACTGGATAGCATAAATTCAAAAATACAATTCCAAAATTTACAATAATACATTTTGTGTTTGCCAGAATTCTAGTACCATCTCTGTCAGATATGCTAATGTTATTGTTTAAACTTTCAAGTAATGAGGGCTGTATGATCATGTTCATATTTAAAAGTGCCTGTAAGTCTTGTCTTTCCCTTTTTTGACTTAGATTAAACTGTCTACCCCTTGTATTGATAGATTTTATAAGCTCAGTGTCTTTATTGCTTTATCATTTTCAATATGCTGTATCTATATCTCAAACGTTATGCTTGAATTCAAGATGAATATTAACTAATTTTTCTTCCCAATGTCAGCGACTGTCCTGCCAAGACCTTAGATCTGTCTGTAATATAGACTGTTAGGAAAAAAATGTCAGCACTCCATATTTAGGTCTCATTTCAATTATTTATTTTGCAATTTTTCATACTGCATATATTCTTAAAAGCTCCTGCTGACAAATATCACATGCAATAATGTGACAATCTTTTAATAATGCCTAAAGTGTTGACTTTTTAAATGTGCTTCCGATTTATTTCAATTCACAACCCTGGACACATATCAGATCCATAACCATGACATCACTCTTTGTAACATTAGCATAGCTTTCTTTAAGGAAACAAATTTAATCAAATTTTTGTATTGGACAGTATGGTAATACTGGGAAAAAAACATTTATATGTTATGTGTGTACAGTGGCATCAGCAGGGAGGAACAATGTGTCAAAATACTTTGTTGTCATAACAGTTGGATCACGCATTCACCTATTGTAATTTTCAACAAAAAAATACCAACAGCACCTTTTTCATGATGGGACTGTAGATTGCACTGGAAGAGAAAGCCCTGGCCTGAACTATATTCCCCAGGAAATGTCCTGCCAACATTAGTCACCTGACCAGTTGGAGAAAGACAGCTGGTTGGGTGATACTTAAAAGCCAGGAAGCTGGCTCCCTGAGGAGAACAGAAAGTAGAAGAGTGAACCTGTGTGGGAAAGAGAGAAGGAAATAAAACTTTGTTATAACTTTGTGTTATATACCTGTATAAGCTGTGTTATGGTACGTATCTTAGCTGCCCAGCTATTGGTATTGTGAGACACAGGAAGAGTTCAGTTAGTATTTTTTGTTCTTAGTTCCCTACAATTATGTCACTGTTCTCATCAGCCAGGGTACAGCAATCTGGCTGTTTCTGACCACGTAGTAACACAGCCAATGTGTATGGGAATGTGGGAAAAGAAGCCTGCATTCCCACAAGCATCACACCTACACTATAAATAAAAAGCACTTGTTTTGTACCTTTCAGCTGAATTTGTGTTTGTCTTCCTGGGACCTTCCCATAAAAAAAAATGTTTTTTACTGTACCGTAACCCCCATTGGCATCACATTACCTTGTCAATTCCAAAAGTCCACATCGTCCTATTGAAGTTCATTCACTATCTCTAAAGGAGCTTAGGCTTTTATTTGGTTTTTGTTTGGTTTGTGGTGTTTTTTGTTCCCTGCCCTAGTAAATAAAAGATGAATTATATAAGTTATTTAATTTATTTTGCAATATTGAATTGAAACATTTGGAGAAAAATGAAATACTTAATAACAACATTTAATGAAGCTCATTGAAGCTCTTTTTGTATCTGTTGGGAAGGGCTGTTCTTTTCAAATAATTACAGATCAGCAAATCTGATTTAAAATATAATTACTCATAAAAACAACTGAACAACATAAAATTATCTTGAAAGGTCATTTCAGACTTTGTTGTAGATTTTTTAAATCCAAGCTATGGGTTTATTAAAAGCGGAAGAGCTTTCCATCATTATTTATGCTATGCACAAAGCAATGATATTTAATATCATTAATATATCACTTCAATAAATGGATGTTTAAACCTTACTTGATATAATTGCCATTCTTGTAGACATGTTCATGGAGGTGCAAATGTAGTACTAAACAGAGAATCATGCATCCTTAATTAACTTGAGAGGATTAGTCCATTAGGGTAGAACAAAATAACTTAGAAAATATTTAATCTGTATGAACATCTTTATTTTTACACTTTAACTTAAGTCAGGTGAATTTGTAAAGGCTTATAAAAATAAATACATAATTTAATTTAAAAGGCAGTGGATTACAATTTGAGCTTGAGCAAGCAATGTTTCTTTCCCTTTGACATTTATGATGGAATTCTGTGTGATTATGCATGAAAGAAAAATAATTAAGAGGTCCTTTTCTACATCCATGTTGGCTATCACCGAGAATCCTTTTGTCATATAGATGATTGGTAATTTATATTTTTTTCATTAAAAGTGCATAAAAGTAACTTCTGATGCAATTATAAAAGCTAAGGTGCAATATTTTTAATTTTCTTGAAAGGCAGCAGGTATTGCCACATTGCTTTTGAACTAAAACAAAAATACAGATGCATAATATTGCAGTATTTCATAAGCTCAAAGCCTTCATTGTGCCTTGAGACGTCTCAAGCACTCTTTTTTTCTGAACTAGTCACAATACAATTCTATATTCTTGTCTACTTTAGGGGGATTAAATCAGAAAAATATGCTAAAGATTTGTTTTCTTTAAATAAGCAATTACACAGCATTTTTTTAAAAATGCTGTCCACAGCTTCTGCAATGAAATTTACATTAATTAAAAAAGTGATGTATCACACACTGATAACATTAAAATCCCACAGGAACCTGGCACGTTACTGTTGAACAAACCATGGCCGACTCTAATTTACCGAGTCTTATGGGTGGTAGCCAACTAGAAAATCCTGGTAACCACTGGCTAGTCACAATGCCTCAACAAGTGCCAGGGTATGGACAATAGCGCTCTCTTTTTTGAGTGCAATATAAACCATTAAAGTGAGAAAAGAGCTGTTGACCTAATCATTGAACCATTGGAGAACAGTCCACCTCAGGACCCTAATTCACAGTCCTTAAAAGTCACAAAGTTTAATCAGTTTTGTATAGAAAAACGGGCTAAGATTATTCAAAACTGATGCGAGAAATGATAAAAAGCTAGTGGACATGTTTAGTTTCAATAATTTATTTTACTTTGTAGTGGCAAGGCTTATTAATAATACAGGAATTAAGTTTGCTGCTCCCTTGCCAGTCTCTCTCCCTCATCTTAGTGGTGCTGGACACAGAGAGAGACCCTACATGTGGTTCAGATTTAAGGTGTTTTTCTATCTGATAGAGTTTCCTGATAAGGAACAACTCCCAAAGCTGAGATTCTCCAGCAACCCTAATAAATGGTCATCTCTTGCACAATACTGTCTTGGAGATTCCAAGGGAGAGTCTCATCCCAAGGTTTACAACCCTAAGGTCAGAGAATATTGTTACTCATCCTTCACCTCGATCAGCCAATCAGGTACTGGTAGGGCAGGGTAACCCCACGTGGGTCTCGAACGCCCGTAAAACGTTCAACCAATGAACGATCGTAATTCCTCCAGATAAAAGAGGCAGCACAGGGCCCAGAAGGTGCCCCTCCAGGACATTTTCGGACTAATCTCGGACAATCACGTGACGGCCAGTGTGTCCGAGTACCAGGACTTTACTATGTTCTAAGAGTCGAGACCAGACGTTGCCCGCACGTAACCAAAGGATCCGCCCGAGGTTAGCCCAGCAGCAAGCCTCATGAACCGCCGGTAACCCACCGCGACTGCCTGATCAACAAGTGAACTACGGTCAGAACTTTCGACAACTGAATCTTAGTATTCAGGACTAGCGCTACATCGGGAATGAACCGGTCTACTTCCTGTCCGAGTGTGTGACTTGCTTGGACCCGCAGTCACTTTTCATGTGTTCTGCTAGTTCAGCCAGGAGTAACTAGCTGGTCTTCAGAGAGTCACTGTCAGCACGCCGCAGCAGGAATCTCTACCTCCTTCTCCAACACCTCCAGCTGCAGCAGGACAGGCTGGCACCAGGCCAGAGGACGCCAATTGGATGCAGCAACAGCCTGTTGTTGTTCCTTTGTGTCCATGGGAGATCTGAATCCACATAGATTGGATGAGTATTCAGATCCATTACAGCTCGAGAATTCAATTATTACCTCAACCCCAGTTGATATCAATTTAATTCCTATGAGTGATGTACTTGCTTTTGAGTATCTAGTCTAGAAGTTGTAATCAAAGCTCATTAACAAAATGGTATAAATGAATGGTATACTGAATGTATGTCTCTCTTAGTATTTGTAACTCTTCGTGAATATATACCTTATGTATTCTGCTAACCCTCACTCATAAGATCTGTTATGTTTATATGGACATTTTATGTATAAATAAATGTATTGTTGTGTATTAGTATCCATGTGTGCGTTGCCAAGTTATTCCGCAAGGTCGGTTTTCTAATAGTCATCAAAGAATCATTTTGTGACTTACTGCACAAGTAAATGCACAAAACCCCTACAACTTTATTAACAATGTGCTGTAGAAAGTAGTTTTTTCGCTGCTTTGGTTCCTGAGATAAAGTGATTTTTTTTTCAGATCCACTACAACAGGAGAATCAAACTCTGTTTTGTTTATTTACTGTACTTTTTGTGTGTATATCTTCTCTTAAATACTGTATGATACTGTATGGTTTTAAAGCCACTAAAGTAGTTCTTAAATATATTTTTACAATCAAAATAAAATTATTTGTTTCCTAGTTACTTTTTACTTAAGACACATAGATTTTAAAGCAAATGTAAACCTGAAAAAAACATTGTGTTCACAACGGCCTATTACAATAAACTGTTTTTATATATCTGGCTGTGTAATCTTGCTTTTTAAAAATAAGTTTACTTTTATTTTTAATATTAATTTAATATGTAAGATATAAATGATGTATATAGTAAATAAATTAATCTTTATCTAATAATAAAATATATCGCCACAAGGTTGAGCATTGGCCAGGCATTTCACTTGACAGCCCAGAATTCTTCCGTTGAGCAACCAATGCCTCACACTGATGAGGTTACAGTATGTAACCATAAGTCATTCTTTGAGTCATCCAAAACTACTGACCTTTTTTTTAGCATATTTGCTTTTAAATACAGTATATTTTAAAGCCACTATGTTTAATATATTTTACATTCAAAAATTAAAATAAAATTATGCTTTCTAGTTACTGTTTATACACAAATATTAAAAAATTCCGTATACTCTACTTACTGAAAAAAAAGAAACATTCTGGTAGTATTGTCACGATCCGGTTCTTTCTGGGCCCTATGCGGATGACACGATCCGGAATGTGAGGATACAATTGGGAAAATAGTCATGCAGGAGAATGGTCAGGAGACAGGGGGCGTGTCCGAGGAGTGCAGGTGTCCAGGGGGAGTGAATCCTGGGCGAACAATCCAAGGGTAAATCCAGAGGGGGAATCCAAGACGGGAGGTTTAGTCCAAGACCAGGGGATCCATCCGAAGTTAAAACCAGAACCGGGTCGGGACCAGCGGGGCAGGGAATCAGGAACAGGAAACTAAAACCATAACGGAGCCAGACGCGGCAGGACCCTGGGCTCTCACAATGCGGAAATCAATGAGAAGCCTTGGGCAAACGCCTGCGTCTGGCTTTAAAGGTGGAACTAAAGAGGGGCTGGAATAAGGAACAGGTGTGGGGAATGGGACAGAACGAGGAAGGGCTGGAGCGCCCTTAAGAGGAGGAGTAACGGTCGTGACAAGTATTACTGAACAGTATGATTAGCAAAGGAAAGAACTAATGGGTTAATACACGTATGATTTTCTTGATATATTTTGTTAGCATTTTGCACAGTAATGGAAGAACAGTCACCACGAAGACTGGATTTGAGATTAAAAACAGTTCTTGTTTCTCCCACAGCCTAGCAGAACAGTTAGCCCTAGAATTTAATATGAATTACTCCAGAACACCTTACCTCAATATGTACAAATCCTTTACATTTTAAAATTTTAAAGGCTTAATTAGATCTTTGAAAATGACTCAAAACATGTTACCTCAATTAAACATTATATTGAAGGTGTGCTTGCATTGGATACTAGAGTTGATTGCAATTGTGTTTCCACAATCACCTATTATTATAACACACAGAGAAATTGCTGTGTGAAAGCAATCCTCAAAAGGACCCTCATACAAATGACAAAGGTTTGAGTCAATTACATGTATGGCTCCTGTCTGTTGTTACTGATGATAAAGTGTAGAAAATGTGAGTGTCTGCATTGATTACTCTAGTAATTTTTAATTGCCACATTGCTTCCAGAAACTTTCCTTGAGTGCATTTAGTGTCCTTCGCACTTCTCAAATTGGCAAAGCTACATGCCTTTTAAACATCATGTTCAGCAAATTTACCAAGCAGGTGTCATAACATTTTTTCTTATTTTATCCTGGGCAAAAAAAAAATGCACATTTGAATATATGGATGTTTTATCTAACATTTTCTACATGATTTTTTGTAACAACTATACTTAGAAAATATTAGGTGTTTAACAATCAGTAATTATAACCAGTAATTGGGCATGAAAACTTTGTATTTCTGTAGTGGCATATTCCTAAATTGAGGGTAATTTACAGTGATAGAATTTTAAAGTTTTTCCCAAAATATTTGAATTAAATTAATATCTAATAAATTCTTATTCATGACACTCAAAATAACATGTCATAAAATAAGGTATTGTCAAAATCTGTTTCCAATATTACCTGAGAAATATAGTCTTCCAGAAAAGGAGTTTTTATCAGAGTACAGAGTAAACCAGGAGGACAAATCTTGAGATTTTACAAGAAGCGTTGATTTAACTTATAAATTTTAACCTTGAGCCATGTTTTTGTATGACTTAAGAAATTTATAAGCCAATATTATTATAAAAACTAGAGTTGACTTGAACTAGAAATATTGAAAATCAATTTTCCTTGTAGTGGAATTGCAGCCTCATAGATGGGGCATTTTTATTAAACTATTTACTTTTTTTTTGAATATCAGTGATATATCTTTTCATTAAATTTAGTAACTTTGTTGTTACAGTGTTGAGCAATATGCTACCCTTGGTTCTCAAATAAAACAAAGTAAAAGCAATAGCTTTCTTTTTAATATTAGAAACAAGTTATTTAACAATATATAGTATGAAAGGAAATAACATCCTATAAGTCATACTTTTCTCACATTGGGGCATGTGTGCTCATATCTTGATAACAAGTGAGTCTTCATGTCTGCATCTCTGAATAATGGGGCATTTGTTATTCCTCCTGGCTTCTCAAAGACCAGAGGAACTGTGAACCTCTATCAAGGAGAGTTAAGAGTTGCACAGGCATGGCCATAAAACCATTTGGCCATGAACAAAGTGGCCTGATGATTTTTAAAGTTAAAAGAAGGGGCCCTCTGCTTCAGAGACAGGATCATAAATGTTGGGCTATTATTTAACAACTAAGAAAGGACTTTATTTAAGCTCCAGTTTCAAGAAACTGGGCAAAAATACCTTACAATCATCCACATTCTGTATACATGCCTTATGTGCCATGAACACCATGAATTTTAAATAAAGAAATCAGATCATTATACTTAAAATAATCAACTACATTAAATCTCCAGATAAAAGGTATATCTGACCAAAAGCCCAATTGCTTGTTTGCTCAATCAGAATTTTGAACCAATAAAATAGTATGCTTCATTCTTTATTGGTAAAATAATGTATGATGTTCTGGATGTGTTGCCACATTACATACTTCATTCCCTTACAAGAGGGTAAACTCAAAATATTCAAATAAAATATAAGGCACCATAATTATTTCAGGAAGAAGTGGGCTATGCTTGTTTGGTATCAAATGAATGGGCAAAACATGGATAGTTCAGAAATCTAAATATCAAAACTATGTTTATTCAGAGGAAGGTATGAGTTTTCCCAAATACTGGACATTTTATCCCATCTCTCCTGATAGAAACAATAAAAAATCCTGAAGTTGAGATATACAAATCTGAGATTCAAACTGGCCAACCAGAATTCAGGCAGACAAGACTTTGGAATGTTTTTGTCTGAAGCTAATAAATAGGGCAAGCAAAGAACCACAATTTGGAAGTTAGAGCCGGGAGGACTAGAAGTTAGTCACATGAAGTTAGGCCGATGAGGATAGAAGTTAAAGTTCAAGAGGAATTGGTTTCCTCCAGGTGCTCCAATTTCTTCCCACATTCCAAAGACATGCTTGTAAGTGAATTGGCTTCTGTGAAAGTTGGCCCTGTTTCCATCTGCATGTGTCCTGTGTTGGACTGGCATCCCATTTGGGGTCTATCCCGCCTTGCTCCCAATGTTTCTGGGGACAGGCTCTGGGTCACTGTGACCCAGAATTGGAGAAGCAGTAATTGTAAGTGATGTAATGATGAAGTATCACAATTAAAGACAGCAGCTCCAGTGCTCTGTGTTTGGTTGTGGTCTTGGATGTCTATGCAGTTTGTATGTTCATCCCATGATCATATTAAGTTTCATTCAGTGCTCTGGTTTCCTCCCTTATCCAATGACATGCTGGCCTTACAACATAAAGAGGGCTGTAGTACCTGACTGTCCCTTCTTTTGTTCCCTTTGTTTAAGGTGTTTGGCTTTATCTTGCCACAACTCCTCTCCAAGATAAGCCGCTTACTAATAATGGATAAATGAAAAATCAGTCCCCTTACTTGCATGAACAGATGCACAATGCAAGAAGGGAAAAAATGAATAAGAGTAATGTTTTTACAAAATCACCATTATCCATATTGATTACTTTAAGCACAGCAATCTACAGTATACGGGTATCCTTGATACGTTCCATCTCTTCTTTTAAGGTATTCTGCATTCTCCATGTCCTATATACAAAGCAACATCTCCCTTGTTCCACAACTCACTCTGCTTAAACTAATGGCTACAGTATTTATAAGAAGCTAAAAATCAATACTATTATTTTAGCATCTAAGTGAGGATAAAAACTCAGCTAAACTAATAAATCAGTAAATGAAATGCACAACACAATACAATTAAAATTAAAAGAAACAATTACATGCAAATCTCCTTGTTTCAAAAAGGAACGCTGCAAGAAGAATTAATCATTTTAACTAATGTTATAAATACTGTAATGGATCTCGGAGGACAAGCCAACCAAAAGGAATCCCTCCTGTTACACAAAGAGCCAAAATTAAAAGGTTGTCTGGAAAAAACTGAATAAGGATAGCTGAATAAATATTCTATTGCATGCCATTTATTATTTAATTAATTGTAGAGTGGCTAGAGTGAAAAGCCTATAAACAATGCCTATGCAAGGCTATGGGTCAAATAGTAGACAAAGACTTAACATTTAACTGCCACATAATTATATATTGTATCATAGTTGCTCTCATGTCTAGTATCGTTCACAATCTTTCCACAATCGTACCCTATGCTAGGTGTATAAAAAATGTAAATTAGAAAAAAACTCCAGTGTGCTACAGTATACAATGTAGAAAAATGAAAATCATAGATGGAACAATTTTCTATCAGTGTAAACACATCGACAAAGGAATCAGAGTAAATAATGCTGTTTAAATGCTATCCTCATTAACTTAACACCTTTACACATCAGAGGTGTACGTAGACAGAACCAAAAGACAGCACTTGAATTATGGTGGTATTTGGTTCTTTATTATTGCAGAGCCTAATCTGTGTCCTGCATACTTACCCATGTCTCCAGAATAAAGTAATAAAATATAACCATTCTAAAATTAAGCTTAGGAAAAACGTCCCTAAATCACTTCTTCCCAGAATACTTTAACAGATAACCAAAGCTGGGCAAATGGACCAGGGGATTTTTTCTGCAATGTCTCTACCTCTGAAGCACATTTTCAGCAAAATGAGTCTCACCAGGGTATAACTATTGAGCTAAATTAATTCTTTACACCAGGGTATAACTATTGAGCTAAATTAATTCTTTACAATGCATGCAGGGGAACCACATTAGTGGTACACAGGTCTGAAAATAGTGTATTTGCCAAACTGAAAGAAGAAATAAAATGGAAGATAACATTATGATTCTATCAAACAAATGTATTTTTTCCTACCAGTAAACTTTCTGCTTTGTTTTACAGTAATTACAGTAGCATGTTGGGTTTTGGTTTTCTGTGATTGTTCAGCTAGCACATTAACTTTTATTTTTTGAAGAAGATATAAAAAGAATCATAGAGAACACAGCATTTTATTAGAGAAAGGAAATCTGGCTCTAGCTCACCAGTTCCGTTACACTAGTTCTTTAACACGTCCGAAAGCAGCAGTATTTTTCACAGATTTCATACAGATGCAGCCATTCAAAGTGAGCGGTACAGACACATACCGGAGATAATTGGCTACGGTGTCGCGCATTGTGACGCACGATGACGCGTGGTACGTGATTGGTTGACCGACAGGGGCACTCGTGGTCCGTTAGTCTGTCGTAGAAAGATTTACAGTAAACGTCTTTACTGTGCCCGTTGTAGTATTGAATATTTATATGGAATTTTACCACTGAAGGGAAATCTTAGTAGCTGAGCATAAAAAGAATAGGAGCATACTGTAATGTGTGTGAAGGCCATAAACGATATTAATTTTGGAACATAAACATACAGTATATGGCTAGTCTCGGTACTTTAAAGAAAACATACACGAAACATGGTTTCATTATGACCAGAATCGGTCTTGAGATATTTTTAACTTGATTTACAGTATTTGAGAGGTATGTCTTGACACCGATACTACATAAATACTGCTCACGTATATGTTTCTAGGTTTATATTATGCATTTCATACGGTCAAATTACTTTTGAGCAACTGATAAGAAGCGCGAAACGGTATGCCCATGGCGTTTTAGTTTTCGTTTTGTTTTAATGCAGTGCGGGGACTGTATAACTATATTGCCGTGGATTGATTAGAGATATCAAGTACATACAAGTCATTTTTTAAATGTTGTAGTTCGCCTTGTAAAAATGTTACGAGTACATCATTTGTCAACAATTACACAGGTTCTGTTTCCATATTGCGGATTTTGGTTACATAATATTATTTTCTAATTTCACGTTGTGAATACATGATTTGGGCAAACAGAGCCGCAAAGAAGTACATTATGGGTTGTTTTTTTTTTCAGTTTTATCTAGAACAAGCTATGCTTAAACCTTTGTCTGATTCTTGTGAAACTATCCACACGACAGTTACCTAGGAGTTGACTTCAATGATGTCACTGATGGGATGTTTCTAAAAATCCATCCACTGTAAAACGTCTTCTCCAGTTGTCCTGCATATGTATTTGCTAATGAAGCTGTTTGTTCTGAGCCTGGTTCTCTACATTTCTGTATGAACCAGCTTAGAGTGCTAAAGACAGCTTGTGTTTAAATTGAGTGTAAGGTAATTTATGCTTCTGTGTATAATGTTTCTGTAGTGCTTTTTCAGCACTCTGCATGTGACTGCACCAGTGGCGCTGTGGGTTAGGTTCCTGACTCCCATGTCACACGGTCTGTGATCGAATCCCACTGGAACTATGACTTATTTTTTTAACAAACATTTCTTTGAAAAAATGAAACGTTTCCCTTGGTCAGAGATTAAATAAAACCTCACTCGCACCAAACAAATTTATATTTCTAAATATCACAACATGATCGAATTTAAGTCTTTTTAATAACAATGAATAGTCACCTATGCGTTACAAAATAAACATTTATATTGATTTGAATCGCGTTTTGATTTAAATCGTAAACGCGTGTTTAAATATATGTGTTTAAAGGCGATATATAAAAGCTCTGATTCTTATGGAATGTGTTCCGCCGGGTATTCAAAAAATTTATTTTTTTTAATCCCGTATCTAAGGAAAAGAGCAGTATAACTTTGTTCATGCACATCATTATACAGTATCTCATTTTGTATTTCTATAAAAAAAATAGTTTGCCCAGCCACTATTGTTGTTATTGTTTTTATCCTGTAAAGCGCTTTGAGGAGCACAGCTTTCTCACCACTTAGATTACTTTTTGACACCATCCTTACACAAAGCAGAAACTTCTTGTATTTTCCGATGACATACAAGTGGAAAGATTACAGATTTTAATCGTCTTTTTTCTGAACCAGGGAAAATCTGATCATGTTTCTCTATAACAATAATAAAAAACTTTATTTTACATATCACCTTTAAAAGTGGCATCTCAAAACAATACAGCAGATGTAAACCACAGATTACAAAGTAAATACCCAGACAAACGCAAACGCGTTTTTAATAAAATGCTTTCATTCATTTAACAGAGAGAGAGCGTAAAACCTGGGTGTAACAGCTGTTCCTTTTTCTGATCACTCGCTCTCTGGATAAACGTCTCGCCTGTCCTGTTCTTTGTTTTCCTAATTTGCCGATTATGCCTGCTGCGATCCACTCCTACCCTCACACCTACTGTAAAGAAGACTATTTTAAATTTCTTTGCGCATCCTTAAGGTGATATCACATAAAGGTGATATGTAAAATAATGTTTTTTTATTATTGTTATAGAGAAACGTGATCAGATTTTCACCGGTTCAGAAAAAAAAGATCTAAAGCATACTAGTTAAGAAAAATAAATCTAAACGGGGAGAAAGCTATGCTGAAAGTTTATTAAGATACTTAGAAGACAAAGATATCAATTTATTTTAGTTAAAATTTTATATATCACCTTTAAAAGTGGAATCTCAAAGCAAAGTAAATACCCAACACTGATTGTACCCATCTGTCATGCTAATAAAACACCTTGAATTGAATTGAATTGAGGGAGAGAGGGGGGGAGGGCGAGCGAGATAACCAGGACGTAAGGCAAATAAGATACACTCCACAGGCATTCACAACAGCAACATATGAAATGTTTGCACATATAGTTAAGTTATTACTTGGTTTTCAAAGTGCAATGAAATACAATATTGTTGTTGTTGCTGTTCTTGTTGTTTTTATCCTGTAAAGCATTTTGAGAAGCCACCTTTAAAGGCGACATATACTGTAAAAGCGCTGATTCTTATGGAATGTGTTCCGCCGGGGATTCAAATTTTTTTTTTAATCGCGTATCTAAGGAAATCTCAGTATAACTTTGTTCATGCACAAACAGTGGCATGTTACATTAATAATTTGGGTGTCTCCTCTTGCCAGAAAGCTCTAAATTGCATTTTGAGTGCGGTTTTTGACTTTGAAACTGCGACACTTTAAACTGCGACACTTATCATTCAACCAGAGCTCGAAATATCACAGGGACCCTCAAGAGCACAGCAAAGACTGTATTAAAAGAATCGCGGATCTAAAGAAATTAATAAGATATAATTTTATTGTATGTTACACCTACAGTAGTTCACTGCTTTAAATACATCGAATTAAGAAAGTTAGGTGTAAGCACTTTAGATCTTTTTTTCTGAACCAGGGAAAATCTGATCATGTTTCTCTATAACAATAATAAAAAATTTTATTTTACATATCACCTTTAAAAGTGGCATCTCAAAGCAATACAGTAGATGGAAAAACTCAAAGTACCAAAGTAAATACCAGACAAACGCAAACGCCTTTTTAATAAAATGCTTTTATTCATTCAGCAGAGATATAAAGTTAATATCGAAATAAAGTTATTTTTCAAGCAATGCAACAAACGTCAGACAATGTGTTTTTTTAAATCCAACATTGACAGCCACATCTTAAATCTTGTCAGTCAGCTCTTTTTTCTCTATTTGAATTGTGGCTTACACATCGCACGACTTTAAAAGCTAGAAAGACAGGTTTCGATTCACATTAGCTGGCGAGCCTTGTTTTGTCAATGGACAGCACAAAAAAACAGACAATACACAGGGAGGGGGAGGTCAAGCGAGAGAGAGAGTTTTTTACCCTCTGTCAAAAAACCCAAATAACCCGGGGCAGAGACTCTGGGGGGATCATTGCGTGGTACAGAGCGGAGCTCAGTCAATTCTTATGGAATGTGTTTTCTTCTTTTTTCAGCATGGAATAAACCTGTTACTTGATTCATATGGATGCCCGGTTCCGCCGGGGATTCAAAACATTTTTTATTTTTTTTTTAATCGGGTATCAAAGGGAATAGCAGTATAACCCTGTTCGTGCACAAACAGTGGCATGTTACATTATTGATTTGGGTGTCTCCTCTTGCCAGAAAGCTCTAAATTGCATTTTGCAAACCCAATTGTTTTAACTTGCTAATGCATCAGACACATTTCCTGGCGTATTGTGTTTTAAATAAAATAGGAGTGTCTTTCCCTGGTATTAGCTAATCGGTATGGTGTAAGTTTTATCTGTACCATACCATACAGTATATAGGTACAGAATTCAAGCTGCACCACTGTATCGCTTTGGTAAGGAGACGGACAATGGCCAAAATCACGAAGACTCTCTCACACCAAATAATGAAGATGAAAAGAAACAGGAAGTCAACACGGGACATTGTACAGCAGTTGGCTTCCATGGACATCTTCGTTTCTGAAAGCACAGTGAGACAGCATTATAAAGGGGAGAGGAGGCAAAGAGAATCTAAACTGAGGACGATTCAAAGGTAAATAAATTTCTAAAAATACCTTTCTTGCATGTAAATACAACTACGCACATTATTTTTAAAACTAACTGTTGATCTCTTTTTTTTCAAGTCCTATTGTGCGAGCTATCGACAAACTGACTGATGAAAATGATGAGCTACCGGCGATGCAAGTCCAAAGACGGCTATGGGCTGACCTCGGTGCGACCGTTAGCCCGACATCGATAAGAAGAGTACGCAGGAGGCTTGGATGGAGATACAGAAAAACCAACACATGCCCCATGATAAGGCTAAAAAACAAAGAGGAAAGACTCAAACAAGCGCTCCAATGGATTGAAAAGGGGGAGGCATTTCAGGATGTACTTTTCACCGATGAAACAACAGTGGCTCTGGAACAGTTTTCAACAATGGCATTTTGCAAAAAGGGAAGATATGTGGACAAGCCAAAGCCCAAACATCCACTGAAGGTTCACGTCTGGGAGGGTATATCTAGAAAAGGCCCGGGACCACTTCTTATTTTCGAAGGAATTATGGACCGTGAATTCTTCGAGAAAGTTGTGGTCACACAGCATGCCGCCCCATATATCAGGGAGCACTTTGGATCAAGGCACCGTCTCTTTCAAGACAACGATCTGAAACACACAGCAGCAAGGGCGAGGCTTATAGCAGAAGGAGTGAACTGGGTGAAAACTCCAGCCGAATCCCCAGATCTAAATCCAATAGAGATGGTTTGGCATTCGTTGAAAGACTACATTCGGAAAACTGCTAAGCCCGGCACAAAGCAGGAACTGATCGATGCGATCTATAAATTCTGGGAGGAAGAACTGACCGAACAAAATTGTAATAATTTTATTAACAGGCTGTTTCGTGTTCTTCCTAGGATTGTTGACCGGGGCGGGGGACATTCGGGAATGTGAGTCTGAGAAAGACAGTCTCACGTTTGTGGACAGTCTGTCCACAAACAAAACATGTAAAAAAAATGTAAAAAAAACAATTACTTTTTGTCAATGGAAACCGGTGTGTGTGTCTCTCTCTGCTGGATGTCTCCCTCTCTCTCTGCTGAATGAATAAAAAGCATTTTATTAAAAACGCGTTTGCGTTTGTCTGGTATTTACTTTGGTCCCTTTTAACTGTTTTTCCATCTACTGTATTGCTTTGAGATGCCACTTTTAAAGGTGATATGTAAAATAAAGTTTTTTTATTATTGTTATAGAGAAACATGATCAGATTTTCTCTGGTTCAGATCTAAAGATCTAAAGTGCTACACCTAACTTTCTTAATTCGATGTATTTAAAGCAGTGAACTACTGTATGTGTAACATAACATTCAGAAATACAATCGAGAATAGTTTTGTGGTGTTTAGATGAAACGTTCCTAAAATGTATAACGTAACAAAATTAAAGACGATTAAAATCTGTAATCTTTCCACTTGTACTCTATGTCATTGGAAAATACAAGAAGTTTCTGCTTTGTGTAAGGATGGTATCAAAAAGTAATCTTAAGTGGTGAGAAAGCTGTGCTCAATGTATTTAAGGGACTTAAAAGTAAAAGGAGATGCTTCATATTGCTTGACTAATTTTAAAAACTAAGTTATAAATGCAGACGCTCCCTCTGTGCCGCGCCGGGTGTAAATATCAAAATATACATTCGTCCCGGGCAGAGGCCGAAGAGCGCCCAGCTGGGGTGCACGGGGAAGAGCAGGACAGGAGTGAAAGTGGTCAGGGTGGGGTTTAGGAAGGCGTACAGTCTGGGCAGGTATAGATTACACTTTTCTAAAACGTATTTGAAAAATAAAAACAATTACAATCTAATCCTTCCACGTTTGATCCCAACATCCCAAGAAAAATAAATCTAAACGGGTAGAAAGCTATGCTGAAAGTTTATTAAGATACTTAGAAGACAAAGATACTGTATCAATTTATGTTGCATTAGTCTGATTATGATTAAAAAAACACATATAATTAAACACGCGTTTGCGATTTAAATCAAAACACGATTTAAATCAATATAAATGTTTATATTGTAACGCATACTGTCCAGCCTCCATTTCTCTATAAAAATTTACTCTATTACAAATTTACAATTTGTTGATAATAGAAATGTTAGGTTCTCTAAAGCTTTGTGATAGCTGACCCACCCAGGCAGCAAAAGATCAGCTGCACTGGTAAGATGCGACACCAAAGATATGATTAATAACCTTTTAAATCTGAAGGGAGATCTGAAGGGATCCCCCCCGCCCCACACACACACACAATAGAAGCAGGAAGCAGAAGCAGGGACCGTTGTCAGAAGGGAAGAAGGTGACTATTCATTGTTATCAAAAATGACTTAGAATCGATCATGTTGTGATATTTTGAAATATAAAAGTCAATTGATTGTCCATAATATTGCTATTCTATTTTTTCGAAGAAATGTTTGTTAAAAGAAAAGTCCAGCACCAGCTGGATTTGAACACACCCCGTGAGTTGGTAATCGGGCACGTAGACCAGTGGGCTACAAGGGAAGTCGCATGAAGAGAAAGGCGAAACAGCCCTGCACAGCCCTGTCGCAGTATACGAATATAATCATATCGTTATTAATTTCTTTAGATACGCGATTCCATATTATATTAGCAGAAAAGCTTAAAACTACCACTTTTTCACACGCTATTTCACATGTTAGTTAAATACTTTGATGCTTGAAATGTTTAGGGAGAAATGGAATACCGGTGTGTATTTTTCCTTTAAAGTACCGATTCCTGGAATCTGACTGGCTGACACCCTTCTGAAGTGGTTCCATAATATCTGGTATACGGAAAAGAAAGCGTTGATAAAAAAGCCTGGATTCTCATGTATCTTTTAATACAGTCTTTGCTGTGCTCTTGAGGATCCTTGTGATATTTTGAGCTCTAGTTGAATGATAAGTGTCGCATTTTAAATCATTTTCATAGTTAGAAATTATGAAATGCCCTGTTAAAAGCAAGGGAGTTTTTATGCCCGTTGAAGTAAAAGAAAATGCCTGACAAAGTAGGGCTTGGACAGATTCCAAGTGCTTGTACAAATGTGCTAAAGAAATTATACTTTGAGTATACAGCTTGTCCAAAGTCATTCATTATTAATACTATTAGTAATATCTTCGGTAAAGGCTTTGATGCATAAATATTTCTGATAAAGGTAGGTTGTGTACTTTTGTCCAACTGAGCAATCTTGCTTTCATAAAATATACCAACATTTTAATGACTGATGATTAACATGCTGTAATACACAGTTCAAATTTAAAAGCTCAAATGCTGTACATGAGAGGTTAAGCTCCCCCTGGCGGTTTTACAAGGTGACGCCGGATACTTTCCGGCATGACGTCAAATGACGCGATTAACCGTGTGATACTGCGTGATACCGCTTGATACCGCGACACACCCACCGGGGTATGCTGCGAAATACCCCACCCATTTTGAATGGCTGCATGTGTATATGCTTGAAATGCAACCACTTTCTACTTTTAGTTTGAGTGGGAGAAAAACAGCCTTAAAGTAATGTCTTTTTAATATTTCAACATCTTTTTATCATTGTAGTATACTTCTCTCTGTTACTTTGGCCAGATTGTCAACACATCAGAAGCAATGTGCATCATGCTTGAGCTGGTGGTTGAGTCACCACCCTTTTCTTAGCACCCTCTTTTTACACTGATGATGTTACTAGTACTGTGCATACACACAAATCCACAGATAAAAAAAAAACTACTTCTTTTAATGTAACTGTTTGAACTAGTGGCATTACACACACGAAAAAACTGGTATCTACACTGGAAAGCAATCAATCTTTATTACCACAAAGGGGATGGGTACGGTGCTCTACATTGCAGTCCATGAGCGTTCCATTGCCCATTACCACTATAAGAACAATAAAAGTTTTAAAAAAATGAATGTCAAAATGTTTTAAAAACATCCACTTGTGATATTTTAGCTGCTTAGTTACACTTCCATATTAATATTACTATCAAGTGGTGTTCAATCAGTACAACTTTTTTTACAATAACAGCAAGTTACTTGTTCTTACTACGTATTCTTAGAAAAGACTAAAACATTATAACGTTCTATGAAGTACAGTAAAGAAACTTTATAATGTTAGAACCAGCATGTTAAAACCATAAACCACTGTAAGTCGCCAAGTTAAAGACTTTGATTCATAAAATATTTATGAAGAAGGTGGAATACTGCTGTGTACTTTTTTATATTTAGCTACCACTACCATCTACAGTGTGTACATTATTTATGTATTACGCTATACTACTGTTTTTATTTTTCCGCTACCAAAATTTACCTTTGGATTTTCTCTGTGCATTGTAAACCTGAAAGAGGCACATCCCGTTTACAAGCTACAGTATAATAAACTCTTTTTTATATGTCAACTGAGCAATCTTTCTTTTATAAAATATACCTACTTTTTAATTAGTTCAATATTTAACATGCAGTAATACATAGTTTAAAATTAATAAAAGTCTAAACAGTATGCAACTTAAATTCTATAATTGGAAAAAGATTATCCCTCAGCATTGACCGGGATTCAAAACCAGGCGTTTTCTGGCGACAGCCCAAATGCTCCACACGCCATGTTAAACTTTCACTGATCAACTTGGCTGTTTTACAAAGTAGTGCAGCCCCACAAATGAGTATTTTAAAATAAGCTGCGGTCTCCCACAGACCATTAAAGCAAACTACTGTGGTATCACCCGTGCATTCTAATGGCTGGATCTGTATCTGAGCGGTTATAATCAAAAGCACATGAATTCTTTATTCTCCGGCACAGTTTTGGTGAAAAGAGTAATTATTCAGACACACTTGGTTAAATAAGTACTTATAAGCAATGACCACGCACACCCCACATTAAATACAACATACAAGTTTCCCTATGTACATTGCAAGTTCATAGACAAGGAGTTTCAGAGACCTGTGCCTAGATCACCAGGGAAAACCCCAGACCGCTAACAAGTATTTGACTCTAAAATAATGCCTACAGAGGCCAAAGGAGAGATAATCTGCCTTCTAATCTAAATAGAATACAATCTACAATTAAATCACTCTGTCTTTAATCCGGGTGCCACAGAATAAATGGAAGTCTATCTCCTTATGCTAAAATGCACCCATTAAGCACAAGGCAGTTTTAAAACAAGGGATTCTTCACTCATGATCTCCAAGTTCCTTAACATTACAGAATAGCAAGCTCTCTTAGCAAGATTTTAAATACTTCTCTTTATACTAGCTCCAACTGGGTCTTTTCAGATGATCTTGAATGAGGTACTCTCGCCTGGCACAAGCTTAAAGTTCTGTCTTTAACAGAAATGAAACTCATCCTGAAACTAGGTTCACACCATCCCCCTTCTATCAATGACCAACTTATTTTTGTGTAATCTTCTCTATTTTCATGCAGGTTTTGTCTTCACAGCTTTCTTCCCCCCTCTCCACTTTGCACTTCCTGAGTGGCCTCTCTGCCCCTCCTGACTCCTCTCCTCTCCCAGCTTTTGTTATTCTGTGCTATTTGGTGTCTGCACTGAATTTCTCACACATGAAGAAGGCTTCACAGCGGAAACGTTGTGTTTTTTCTCTTCTCTTTTCAGCATGGAATAAACCTATTACTTGTTCCCTTGTTAAATACATATATACATATATACATTTTCTCTCACAATGTGTGTGTTTTATTTATTACAAAGGACTATGAGATATTGTGTTATATTAAATTACATTCTGGTAAATTGCATTCAAGTATTTAAACCAATTACAATTTTGATTCAAATGTTGATTCCATTTATGTATATTTTCATTGTTACAACATTTAATAGTAATGCACATTCAGTGTTTTACATATGAGATATTTAAATGAATCAAAGTGTCAATGTAGCATACATATTATTTTTTATTAGAGATTCTGTATTATCCCCAAGGGGCAATTTGTTAAATAAAGAATACTTGTGCAGTGGCTGGGCATCTAACCCAGGCTTTCCACTCAACAAGCAAGATATTTACCTCTGAATGTCCATTCATGTCCTCTGAATGTCATTCTGATTGGATGACATAATTTGTGGGATAGTGGGAAATGAAATTTCTGTGTTGTATTTAGTACATGTATTTAGTGCTGTAAGCTAAATTAAAAACTAGGAGTATTGCTTAGGTTTATTTGATCAGAAGTTTCGTTTTCCATTACACTGTAAAGAAACATTATATATACAAATACTTTTTATTACCAACAAATAACTAAACATACATGTTATAATTGTTGCAAAAGAAGTGAAACCAAATGAAACCAAAGTGTTTTGAAATAAAAAAGCATAATGGAAACTTACATAAAATTACTGAGAAATACATTAAAAACAGCATATAAATAAAATGTGTTGCAATTATTATGGCATTGTTGTGGCAAAAGTGTGGTTTCATCAATAAACATTTATGTTTTTCAAATTAAAATAAGATTTTTCCACCAACCATACGAAGCTGTGGTACATTAAGGATTCACTGAACCATCTCAGAGTTTTACAGAGTAGTGCAGTCCTGCATCAGATTATTAAAAAAAAAATAAAAACAGGGAGATGCAGTGCTTTCCAGCATGCCACAGCAATTCTTGCAATATGCTGCCTGACACCTTGCATATTTAAAATAACTGCATCTGTATGTTGTTTATTGTTTTAATTTTGAAACTTGCAAGTGTTCATGGGAAATTTAGTTAATATAAACATGTTGAATATTTCCAAAAATAATTGGTGACCAAATTAAATTAAACAGTAAATGTCTATGAAGTAGATGAAATACTGTTGTGTACCCTATTTTTTATTTTCAGCTACTTTAAGAAATTTTCAGCTTTATTTTCAGATACGTAAAAACATTCCCGAAATAACCACATGTAAGACTTTGATGCTTAAAATGTTTAGGGAGAAAGTGGAATACTGATGTGTATTTTTTCTTTAAAATATCAATACCAGCCATATACAGTTTGTGACATAGGGATTTCTATATTTATGTCTTTGTTTAGTGGTTACATTAGTGACAAAAGCTAAACTTTTAGCTTCAGTAACGCATACGCCGTATTGCATACATGTTTGTAATGACAATATAGTGTCAATAATATTTATTGTCGGTAATTATATCAGCGAACATGGTTTCATGGAGGGTTTCTCAGAAAGTTAGGCATTCAGGTAGATTGCCAGGCGAAAGGATTTGTAAATATATTTTGTTAAAGCAAGTCAGTTTTTTGCAACACATAAAATACATTTTTCCAAGAAAGATCTGATGACGAAGAAGAGAAATAACCTGTTTTTGGTGCATAAAAAGAGGTTATTAACTATCGAAAGCTGCTTTTATAGCTTTTAAAATCATGCAATGTCTAAGCTAAGCTGATTGTACCCATCGGTCACGCTAATAAAGCACCTTGAATTGAATTGAATTGAGAGACAGAGTGAGAATGAGAGCAAGAGAGGGAGCATCACACAGGGGTCTATCCGGGTAGCTGCACAGGGATAGGGTGGCAATTGGGTACAAGTATAACAGGGGTACAAGTATAATCCGGGCTATCTCACCAAACTGTATGACCATTTTGCAATGTGTCAACGGCTCTCCTAGTCCCTGCCCTGACCACTACTACTCCCGTCCTGCCCCTCGGCACGTTCCCTAGCCGGGTGCTCTTCAGCCGCAGAGTAAGGTGAATGTGCTACAATATAATAGAGAGTCCCCATTAACCCCATCTTGATTAAAATCACAAATGTGATATGGATCGTGAATTCTTCGAGGAAGTCGTGGTCAAACAGCATGCCGCCCCATACATCAGGGAGCACTTTGGATCAAAGCACCGTTTCTTTTAGGACAATGATCCAAAACACACAGCAGCAAAAGCGAGGCTTAAAGCAGAGGGAGTGAACTGGGTTAAAACTCCAGCTGAATCCCCAGATTTAAATCCAATAAAGATGGTACGGCATTCCCTGAAAGACTAAACAGCTGGAAACAGCTAAACTTAGCACAAAGCAAGAACTGATCAATGCGATTTACAAGTTCTGGGAGGAAGAACTGACAGAACAAAATTGCAACAATTTTATTAACAGGCTGTTTCGTGTTCTTCCTAAGATTGTTGAGCGGAGGGGGGGCATTCGGGAATGTGAGTTCTGTGAGTCAGATTGTGAATAAATTAAAGCATTTTATTAAAAACACGTTTACATTTGTTTGGGTACTGTACCAGCTGTATAATAATGCCACAATATGTCTTTTATGTGTCGCAAAAAACTGACTTCCTTTAACAAAATATATTTACTAATCATTTCGCCTGGCAATGTACCTGAATGCCCAACTAGCTGAGAAGCCCTCCGTGAAACCAAAAGAACCACAATTGAACGAGTTTTGATAATAAGAGAGAGAAGAGATAAATAATAAGAGAGTCCCCGTTACCCACCATTTTGATTTAAATTGCAAACGTGTGTTTAATTAAATGACTTTATTGATTCACAATCTGATAATGCAACATAATCGTTATCTTTGTCTTCTAAGTATCTTAATAAACTTTCAGCATAGCTTTCTCACCATTTAGATTTATTTTTCATACCAACGCTAAACAAAGCAGGAGCATATTGTACTTCCTCTTAGGATCAAACTTGGAAAGATTAGATTGTAATCATTTTTATTTTTTTTATTTTTAAAATACATTTTAGAAAAGTGTAATCTATAATAAAAAGCTGTATTTATTTAATACCACTTGATAGTTATATTAATAAAGATAATAATAAGTTGATACTGTTTAGACTTTTAATTATTTTAAACTGTATTACAGCATCGTATACATTAAACATGAAAAAGTTGGTATATTTTATAAAAGCAAGATTGCTCAGTTGGACAGTATAAAGTAAGAATGATTTTAATGTTTGTAATCGCTATTCTTGCAAGTACAAACACAACATAAACTGGAATGCTACAGAACCCTAAATAGACAATACACATTTTTAGTTTAGCAGGATTTGTGCGATAAGCACATTGTTTAATGGGGATGACATTACCCACATCTGTTACCACTGTACAAGACTACTTCAGCCTGCGTAGTCTGCAAAGGAACAAGTAATAGGTTTA
Organism: Atractosteus spatula; assembly: GCF_055471065.1. Lineage (NCBI taxonomy): Eukaryota > Metazoa > Chordata > Actinopteri > Semionotiformes > Lepisosteidae > Atractosteus > Atractosteus spatula. Next base: position 23,413,126 of record NC_142716.1, on the reverse strand, counting down.
TTCCATGCTGAAAAGAGAAGAGAGAAAACTCAACGTTTCGGCTGTGAAGCCTTCTTCAGATGTGAGGGTTTTCAGCTCAAAATGAAACGCTAAAATATAATGTAGGCTCTGAACAGGTTAACCTTTGATTTGGGCTGGCCAGTGCGGTGACGTCACTGCTTTTCATATGAAATCCTGCTTGAATCCTGCTAAACTAAAAATTAGACACAAGAAGAGTATTATTGAACAATGTTGTGAGGCTCTGGTGAAATTTCTCTGTGAACTGAAGAGTTAAAGTGTAAAGTGTCTCCTCCTTTTAAACTTGTTAATACGACACGGAAGATATTACTGTATTAATGATGTAGCGCTTCGGGCTCACGTGGGTTTGCGACCTACACTCTGCGGTACTGCTGTGTACATACAGTACAAACATGTTTTGATATTTATAAATATAAAACATGTCAATATAGTGTCCATAATATTTGCTATTTTAGTTTTTCAAATAAATGTTTATTTATTAAAAGAAAACTCATAGCAATTGCTGGATTTGAACACACGACCTCACGCTTATAAGTCAGTTACTTAAGCTATCATGCTACAGACGCAGTGATGTAGCATAGTGGTGAAACAGTCGTACACATATCAATAGAAAGTCTTATACTACTGTTTGTTCTACAGTACCTGAATATAATTATATTGTTATTAATTTCTTTAGATACGCGATTCCATATTATATTCCTTATTAATCAAATTCTAAAACTATGCTTTTGTTTACTCCGATAACAAGCTTATTCGCAGAAAAGGTTAAAATGATCACTTTCACAAAGTATATAAACGTACAGTAACATGGTCAGTAGGAGCACGTAAAAACGTTTCCGAAATAACCACATGTAAGACTTTGATGCTTAAAATGTTTAGGGAGAAACGGGATACTGGTGTGTATTTTTTTCTTTAAACTACCAATACCAGCAATATACAGTTTATGTTTATTGTCCTAAATTAATATCATTTTTGACCTTCAGATGCATTATACTCCTCTTCTTTTTATGCTCAGCTACTAAAATTTCCCTCTAGTTGTAAAATTCCATATAAATATTCAATACTAAGTGGATTAAAATGTGCACAGTAAAGAGATTAAATGATTAAATCTTTTCACTACTGACCAATGCACCATGAGTGCCCCTGTCGGTCATTTTGGCCAGCCAATCACGTACAGCGGTACGGTGCGGTGGCTCGTGCGTAGTTGCGTGCGGTACGGGTTTGTACCACAACCTTTGAATTGCCCAACATAATGCATCTGCAAGAACCTGGTCAACAAGTACGCTGAATGGTGCCATTGCTCCCCATTTCTTAGAATGTCTTGTGAGGTAAATGAAGATGGAAACCTTTTCTTTTCTGTCGATGGGTTTAATGACAGAGAATGAAAAAAATGAATCGACTGACAGTGAGAATATTTGATTTCTTGTGATAGCAACATTGCTTGATTTGTACCTCACTACTGGCACTGGCTTTCATACAGGCACTGCAAAATAAAACCTTTTCTGAATCTAATGAGAGAATGACATCACACTGAATAGTAAAACATTACAGTGAGGTGGTAAGTTGACAATTCTTCTGTAAACAAGAATACAAAAAATTCAATTAAGACTGGTTCAAAATGTAAATGTATGTCTGTATTGGAGCAATATTATTCACTCTTCTCCAGCTGCTACAGAGTTTTTTAAAGTATCAATATTTGATGTTCATGTTGTTGTCTTGCCTGTTCCTGGTACAGATACAATCACAAAATGCAATTAGTTCTTGGAGGACAGCACTTTCCTGTGATGTTGAGAACTAAATCATATTCTGAGGCATGTTCATACAAAATTTGAATGAACAAATTAGTGTGTCAGACAGCTCTGAATTCTATTTTTATTTGTTAATTATTTATAGTTGTGCAAGGTTCAGGAGTTTCAGGCTAAGTTCTTATTTCAGGTATATTATGACAGAGGTATTTCTGTTGTTCTGCCAGACTGTCACTATCAGGATTTAATATCACTAACAGATTTCTTCAGAGAGAACATTCTTGTATTTACATGGTAGATGGTGTGTTTTCTTCTTTCGTGAAAAAACTTCTCAGAAAGTTTCCTGTGTAAGTGATTAAAAATTGTACCTCACTTTCAAATATGTTTATGTATTCCACACACATCTCGCTCCATAGATTTAACAGCCTGCACAGAATTCGAAAGAGTAAGGGGATTTTAATCCTCTTTCAAAACAGAAATTATTTTGTGCGCCCAGAATATTCCAGACTGGTGTAGTGTAGGTAAAAGAAGTCTACCATTGATTTGCTTGCTTCTTTCAGGCCAGATATCTATTATTTATTTAGTTTAATATTGATTCTAGACAGATTATCTGAATCTACAGAATACTGATCTGTAGGTCACATATAATTCAATTTCAAATTATGTTTGAACCCTTTATTGAAATGTAGCCAGATGAAACAACTCTGTGATACACACTAGATAGTTGGGATCCAAGTAGGAGATTAAAAAAAAAATTCAAGCACAAAAAGAAAACAAATGTATTTGTATCTATTTGCAGAGGAGTCATATGGTAGCAGGAAACAGATGTTTATATTTTATACAGCAATCAACAACTCAGTAAAATATAACTGTATATAAGATAAAATCACTTTATTGGCCATATACAATTTCTTGTATTAGGAATTTGTCTTTTTGCAAACCCCAACTTGCTCTCCATGAGACAGACAGACAGGGAGAGAAGCTTGGGGTCAGAGCGCAGGGTCAGCCATTTATACGGCGCCCCTGGACCAGTTGGGGTTAAGGACCTTGCTCAGGGGCCCACCGGAGTAAGATTCCTTTGCGGGCCATGGGATATGAACCAGTAACCTTCCAACCACAGGCGCAAATCCTTAGCTACAGAGACACCTCACCACCCATAAGGCCTTTACTTTTCAGAATGGTACTAATTTAGGACACCAAAGTAAAGACAAAATAGCACTTAAGTAGTCAGAAGACTCCCTCGCAAAGTAGAACTACATGAGTGTGTATAGGAGCTTTCTTACTCAATATTTCTCGTAAAGACAGGTAATTCATATGGTTCGACTCATAGAACCAAGACTGTATTTATACAGTGTAGTCAGTGCTCCTCTAATAAGATGCTGTCAGCACCTTTTCAGGAGCTTCAAAGTTACTGTATAAGGTATTAAGTTAAGATTTACAGCTGCACTACACAACCCATTATTATCTACTGTATACAGCCCCCAGTTCGACAGAAGGCAGGAAAATTTGAAAAATTTCTTAAATAGAAAAAACGTTTTCACTGTGCTTTAACATTAAGAGTGATGTACTGTGTTATATTTAGAAATATTTAGAAATGGAAAAAAAATTCTCATTCAAATATTAATACTTTATACCTTGTGATGAAGTTTCCAAAGTTACAGGTCCTTAAAGAAGAAAAGGGTTTACACATAGAAATATACTATATGTTGCTCTGTAAGGTGTTTCTATTTTCACTCTTCTGTACTTACATTGAATTAAAGATGCACAAATCACATTTTGCAACAGGTTTAATATACAGTATGTACATAGAGATTTCACATAAGTGCATGAGATCCAAATTATTGTTACAGTATCATAATAAGCATTTGAAAGCTGAATGAGAAGAATCAATACTCTTTGAAATAGGGTATGTAGCTGGCAAAGTTAGAGATTATTTATACGTGTGAAGAAAATATGTTTAAGGCACTAGATGTTACAGTATCAGCTTCTGACAAATGATTTCCCAATTCAAGTGAAACCAAAAATCAATCATTTTTGCACACAGTAGATTTCCCAGTTCAATTATTAACATGTAACCAAATTGATCCGTGTCAGTGTGAATTCTACCAAATACTGTCCCTGGCCCATTATAATCCATGAACTCAACAGGGAGGAAGTCTGTGGAAATTAAAGTATTCTAACAGGCTCAAAAATTCTTTTGGAACTAAAATTTTGTTTCTATTGCAAATTTATGTAGTGATACAAACAGCCCCGTTGATTTGAATTGCATAATTTTTCTCCTAGGTTCTGGCGGCACCAAAACATTCCCTACAACTAAATTGCCTGAAGATTTATTTTTGGAAAGCTGACTCAACCTGCAAAACATAGGTGTGAGGAATACAGGAAGGGATACAGGTATTATCTTTATGTAATTTGTCCATCTGTTTGTTCCATGTGTTGCTTTGCCAGGCTTTGCAATTGACCACAATTGAAAGAGAATGATTATGGCAGCTTTCCCATTCAAACATTGACACAGTCAATGCTGAAACAAGTTCTGAGAGTAACTGTGTATGAGATCATACAATTTTTTTGAGCTCTCAATGAGCTTAGGAACCTCAGATCAGTCTTTTCTTTGAGATTTGAGAGCAGTAGCAGGGAGCTGTATACTCTAGCCTTTTCCTAGACTGATACAGGTACTTTTGATAATATACTATATATAAAGAGACATATTTATAGACGTAAGACTGATTTGAAGAACTGTTCTTTATATTCCGCAGTGTTTTTCCATAAACAAATAATTGTATATAATCAAATTATTAAGTTTGTATGTCCCCTAGCCTATGTAAAAGAACCAGAAACCTACTTAATAGAGGGAGAGACCGAGGAGAATGGCATATGACTATGGCTTCACTTAATTTAATAACTTTATTGATGAAATCTTATAGCAGAAGAGGGTTGTGATTAATGTTAAGACTTTTACAGAGACATCCCCCTCCCCCAAAAAAACAACAAATTTGTTGGAGTATGATATAGTGAAAAACTGTAATAGGCTAAATTTACCCCTTTCTGGCCTGGAGCTAATGTAACAATTTTTATCTCAGCTGCAACATTTCCTAGCTCATTAGGCCTTGGCACTCAAAATATAGACAAATACAGTTGGACTTTGCTTTATGTAGCAGTATTCCTTGTTTCTTGGGGATGCACCATTATATAGTCCTTCTTGTTCTGTTTCTACATAATTGTGTAGCTAAGTCATCCTATGTTTATTGCAAATAAATAACCAGTGCTTAAGACTGTTGTGTGGATTATATTTTTGAATATATACAGTGTATGATAGCAGTTACAATTCAACAAGGGATCATCATTATGATTTCAAACATTAATTTTTGGTGGTCTCAAAATGTGACTTTCTTGCCCAAGACCTCTAATCCATAATGTAACCCATTGACTTTAGACTGTGAAGAGGACAATAGGTTAATTACTTTTTATTCTCTCTATAGAAAATGAGTCTATACCCTGCAAAATGTATGATCTCTACACTGCAAGGCTGAGTTACAAGAATGTGTCTCATGCAAGGTTTTCTCTTTTTTCCACCACAGAATCAGTTCTGTAAATTGCATTCACATCATCAAATTACAATCTCTGCAGGAGTCTTGGTGCATTTATTTAAAATGTTTGTTGTGTTTAAATTGCCTCTTGCCTGCAGAAGTGGCTGCTAAAATAGAAAACATCTTGTTTATTAAACAAAAACAACTACCCATTATTGAACTCTTCACTTAGATCCTGAGTAGAAAGATACATATATACTCAAAGATGAAATTGTGGTAGGCCTTTACTTAAAAGCAAAGGATTTCATACAGTTTTTCAAGTCATCTTTACTCTGCATTCCTAAAATATTTGATAAAATAAGTAAAAAGTATTAATGTTTATATTTTTATTTTATATAGTGTATAAAATAAAACAATAAGATAAGCTAATAGCATAATAATGAAGAACATGTTCAATGAGCAGTTTATTTGAATTGGATTATGTAATGGAAAGTTGCTGAAGAAAAGTGTTTTATCCTAAAAATGTTGTTTACGGGCAGAGCTGTGTAGAGTGTGATTCTACCCAGCGAGTCAAGGGCACGGGATGTTCTAGGAATGTTTATCTCTGCCCCAGCAAAAAAGGCAGATACAAAACTGCACGTAGCTGTCTTCTCTGTCCTTCAAGGCTAAGACCTATAAGGACTGGAAAATTACTCTCGCCTGTCTTTGTATTACTAACCAACCATAATGAAGTAAACAAGTTGAGGTGTTGCATCAGCTAAGTGTATAAAATAAGGGACCTTTTCCTATTTTACATTGAAAATCAGCTTGCACTTGCTGCACAGACTAGTGGTGGCTATATTTGCGCAATATGAATAAATGGCTCTTCTTTGATAAAGATTCCACGACAACTTTGGCGACGAGGATGGGGTCACAAACCTGATTGTGGATGGCTATTGGAACTCCATCCGGACCTGGACAATTTTTGGGAATTGGACGAACCTCGGGCGATAAATACTAATCTTTTTAGAGAAGCATCTGGATAAATCTGTGGCTGTCTGACATCAGTAAGGGATCCTTTAAAAGAACTAATAGTTTGAAAAGCGAGCCACAGGGGTGTCCTCTTCGATTAGTCAGGGACTTATAATGGGTCTGGAACCCGGCGAGTCTGGGACTCTTGAAACGAACATATCTTGACATAGATGTGTGGTTTTTGCTCTGCGGAGTAGTTAATATGATAGTGTTCTAGAAACAGTAAGGCATTGTCGACAATGGATAACAAGAGCTCTAAAGGCAAAGCTGGGCTGAGTGTCCCAGCCAAGTGCATGTATGATAAATTTGGTGATGTGGGAATAAAGTGTCTTCCTCTTTGGAGTAAGTTGGGTTTTCCAGAGAACGACAGCTTTAGTCCATGACAGGTTGAACAGCCTGAACAGAAGTTGCAGGACAGGGAAAGAATGTAGATTGGAAGTGTTTGGAGCTGTGGAGAAATGAGGCTCAGGCTAGGGGAAAAAAAAGAAGCACATAAGAAAAAGATGACCAAACTCTGGGTCTTCAGTTTCCTATGATAGAATGTCCAAACCCCCAGGGCAGTAACCCTGTTTTAGTTTTTCGTCCATGGAAATTAGCAGAACTTGCTGCCGTTATCAGCAAACTACTAAACCCCAAAACAAACGAGAGAAAATACACCACCTCCTTGCAGCGTCTAGTCACTCAATGTAAGCCCACAAGCAGTGAACTAGAGACTGAAGCTTGACTACGGCAATGTGTGCGACACGTTCAACCCAGTTGTGGTGTATGACGCTGCCATCGGCAGTGGCTATCAGAACCAGCTAAACGTTATTTGCCAGAGAATAGAAGCAAAGTATCCCCCTAAAACAGACTGGTTCACCTTGAGACAAACCAAGCAAAAGCCTGGAGAAATGTGTAATGATTTCTTGGATAGACTGACCCCCCTCTTCAGTAACCTCAGAGGCCTGCCCCCGCCTGCCCCTAACGACAACGGCTCAGTATACGAAACCCAACTTACCCATCTTTTTATGGACGGCCTGCTCCCTGAAATAGGGAGCATGGTAAAAAAACTCATGCATCGGGCTGAGACACTGCCTGGTTGACTGAAGTGTGCAGCCATGCTTATCATGCTGAGAGACAATTAGCATCAAAGAATGAAAGAAAGACATGAAAAGACAGCTACACCAGCTCCAGATGGTTCAGCTCCAGTTCTATCAAGAAGGAAGAGGAAGCGGCCGAGAGACAAGAAGGCCGTTGTCGATGAGGAGGCTACCGAGGAAGAGGGAGAGACCGAGGAAAAGGAGACCACAATAAGTGTTTTCACTGCGGAAAAACAGGACATTGGGCAAGAGAATGCCCCAACAAGGAGGGTGGAGAGGAAGTTGATGGGGGCTGGGACTCGGGCGCACCCGGCTGGAGTAACAGTCAGCACACCATGGCAACGGGAAAAGAAAGATTGACTGTCCCCGCCAGGAGAGGTAGGGCCTGAGGGCACCGCTTTCATACTGCCTGCCGTCTCCTCCCCTTCCCAGCTGCCCAACGTTACTTTGCACATTAAAGGCGATCCTTATGACTTTTTAGTTGACACAGTGGCAACCCATTCTCTGCTTAGAGACAACACGCACCGTTTCAAGCTCTCATTAAAATCTATCCTGACAAGAGGAGTAACTGGCACCCCGACAAAAGCCCATTTCACCACACCACTCACTGTGGAATGCTAGAAGCATGGGTTTGGGCCAACCATCGACTCATTCTTACTCACAAGAGAATGCCCTGTTAATCTGTGTGGCAGAGATTTGCTCTGTAAAATGGGTCTCATCATTGTCTGTTCAGAACAGGGACTCGAGCTAACCTGCAATGAAGACTGCTTGCCCCAAACCATGCTTGTCCAACACTCCCCCATGGTCCCAGATTATTACTACAGCTGGGACCTATCAGGTAAGTATGTGGGTCAGGTTTCCCAAATGATTCTAAATGATGCAGCCAGGCTGTGGCCTGGCCAGGGCGATTTTAAAGATATTGATAAGTTGCATTGTATGGTCTCGGTTAGTTTCGGAGGCCCGGATGAAGGGTTTGAGGAAGTCTGGTTTAGAAATGGACAGTGCAGCGATAGACTAAAAGGGAATGGTTATCTGGTCTCAAGGGATTTTGCAGCCCTTTCCGTGACTCTGACCACCGAGCAGCAGTCTCTGTATCAGGTAGGGACGCACCCGCACGTGTCTCTGGCAAAAGCTGCAGGCTTCTACTTGCAAGATTTGGGTGTCTTTGTCCAACACTGCATTACTAGCCAAGCGCGGACAGCCCCAGATGCTGAGACATTGGGTGTAACTCTGCTCTCCAGGCCAACTCACCTGTTTTTAACACCTGGAGGACAATACACCTGACTGTCTCTGACGACAGGATGGGCTGATTGGTTGCCTCAGTCCCAGTTGACACTTCACACCCTGCACTGGAGGGAGTCCCAGATTCCCTCTGGACTGTCCACAAGTACGACGTGGGCCTGATAAAGGGTGTCGTCCCCCTAGAGGTGGTACCAAAATCTATCTTTAGGCCCTGCAGGGTGCAGTATCCGTTGAGACCTGATGGTGAGGCTGGAATGGAACCTGTTGTGGACAAGTTGGTTGCTGAAAAGATTCTCATCCCCTGCCCAACGTCTCCATGTAACACTCCAGTTTTTCCTGTGCAAAAGGCCGATAGGGAATCTTGGCATCCGGTCTAGGACCTGCGGGCAGTAAATGCCTCTGTCCATGCTCGGGCTCCAGTGGTCCTCAGCCCCACCACCATTCTGTTTTTTATTCCTGGGAACTCAAAGTTTTTCTCTGTCATTGATTTGGCAAATGTTTTTTCACCGTTATGGTTCATCCTGAGTCTTAGTTTTGGTTTGTTTTTACTTTTAAAGGAAAAAAGTGCACATGAACTTGGATACCCCAGGGGTATACCGAGACACCTAGTGTTTTTTCCTCGACACTGCAAGAGTGTCTCTCAGGGTTCCCTTTTAAGCATGGTAGCACCCTCATCCAATAAGATGTGGTTGTATGGGATACTGCAGATTCTGGATACCTGGCTATGCCTGACTGGCACAGCCCCTGTCTGACATGACTCATGCTCCAGGTCTAACCATGACTGACCGCTTGACGTGGACTCCTGACGGAGAAAAAACTTTCGTCAACCTTAAAACAGCGCTGATGTCAGCCCTCGCTTTGGGCCTTCCTGACGTGACTAAGGGTTTTACGCTGACTGTTGATGAGAAACATGGGTCCCTCAACGCTGTGCTTCTTCAGTCCCACAGCGATCGTTTTAAGCCTGTGGCCTATTACTCTCAGCGCTTCACTTCTGTGGCCTGCGGCCTGCCAGCCTGCCTTCGTGCTGTTGCAGCAGCAGCTGCAGCCGTTATGGCCTCTGCTTCCTTGGTGTGCTACCGCCCTTTTACGGTCCTTGTACCTCATGCGGTGGCCTCCATCCTCCTCTAGAGTAAGACCTCGCACTTTTCTCCCACATCCTTCCATTACCACCACATCCTTCTGTCCCTTCCTCACGTCACTATCAGTGTATGGTGCTGAATCCAGCCACCCTACTGCCCACAGAGGATGAGGGGAAGCCACATGATTGCCTGGCAGCCATCACCTCTCAGGTAACCCCCAGACAGGATCCCTTGCTCCCGCTTCAGAAAGGGGTAAGTGGAAAACAGCTGGATGTTCTTTCTCCAACGGGGTGTGGCTGGGGCCCACAGGTAAACCCTACTTACCCCGCCATTTTTTCTCTTCCCTACATCGCAAAGTTGACACATGGAAAGTACGATGTGTCAAAAGGAGGTTTGGTGAGTATGGTTAGTACGCAGTGGGATACAAGGGGGTTCATGACCTTTTGCCAAAAAATTCTGGTAGGCCTTTCAAACCCTCGGGGTATGCCCAAAGACCTCACGCCACTTGATGAGTGTCTGGTAGCATACTGCCGGACAATGTCTAAACTTGTCAGTAATATTTACAAACAGGTTAAAGCTGCCCTACCTACACCAGACCAAGACTACTGCCACGCTCTCCAGCCAGGAGACTGGATCCTAGTGAAAGTTTTCAGGAGGAAAAAGTAGTGTTCGCCCAGGTGGAAAGGCCCATACCAGGTGCTACTGACCACAACCACCACCATGAAGGTTGCAGAAAGAGTACCCTGGATCCATGCGTCACACTGCAAGAAAGTGCCCGGCGATCTACAAGCAGACGACGTATCAGAGCAATGATGACGTCTCGGTGTCTTTGGCACCCATTCTGACGCTTGGGGAGTCCCAAACGGGACTACTCCAGTTCTGAAAAGCAGACAAAGGAGAGAGGTTGTTTCCCCACTGGACTGGATGAATGAGACTGATCATGCTGATTTTCAGGACAATTTGTGGTATCGTTACATGAACTATACTGTGAAAAGTACTTGACCAACTGCGTCCTGTTAGGTGTGTAGCTTGATGCCTCATTTTACTGCCTCTCCTGGTAGGTTAAGTCCGCAACCTGTGGCAGGACTCTTCTCGAAATGTATGGGTCTAAGTCTTCAATCTGTAGCTAATGCTCACTGGCTGCAAATAACCCACTATGAAATGTACTTCTTTATTTACAGAACGCTGGATGGCCTTGACGCATTTAAGCAAGAATTAAGGGGTCAGGCTGATGGCATTGCAAAATAGGTTTGTACTACATCTTCAGAATGCAGCCTCTGGAGGGGTGTGTGCTCTGATAGGCGATTCATGCTGTACCTTTATCCCTGCTAATGATGATGACCATGGTACCCTCACCCTCGCAATACACCAGTTGAAAGAACTTAAGGACAGAGTAAATCAAGAGCAAGGCATTGACTATGAGACCCCCTTCTTTTCATGGTTAAAATCGTTATTTGGGTCTTGGGGGATGTTTTTCTTGAAACTATTCATGCCTGTTATTGTAGTGTTTTTGCTGTTGTGTTGTTCTATTATCCCTATGCTTCGATCTATGGTAATGAAAATGTTTACTCATCAATATGCACTGCTTAGAATGGACTCTGAGGAGCCTTGGGATCCACCAGGTGACCCCTATGAGGACTCTGTAGTGTAAAAGCATTTTTAAGGATAAAAAGGAGGGAATGTAATGGAAAGTTACTGAGGAAAAGTGTTTTATCCTAAAAATGTAATTTACGGGCAGAGCTGTGTTGTAAAAGCAGCTGGATTCTATGAACAAATTGTGATTGTACCCAGCGAGTCAAGGGCACGGGATGTTCTAGGAATGTTTATCTCTGCCCCAGCAAAAAAGGCAGATACAAAACTGCACGTAGCTGTCTTCTGTGTCCTTCAAGGCTAAGACCTATAAGGACTGGAAAATCACTGTCTCGCCTGTCTTTGTATTACTAACCAACCATAATGAAGTAAACAAGTTGAGGTGTTGCATCATCTAAGTGTATAAAATAAGGGACCTTTTCCTATTTTATTTTCAAAATCAGCTCGCATTTGCTGCACAGACTAGTGGTTGCTGTTTTTCCCTATTGCGCAATATGAATAAATGCCTTACTGAGTGAATGAGAACACCTTTCCTGGCTCTTCTTTGATAAAGATTCCACGACAATTAATAACCATTATTATGTATCTTAGTATCAATAACACCAGCAATATTTCTGACATTCTTTTTACATAAATTTCTTGACCAAAAGCAGAAATCAGTGATGAATATAAACCTAAAACTGCTCACAATGTGAGTTTATACTCTTGTTAAGCTTAATCCTTGTGAAAGTGTAACTCTACACCAAGAATTCTTCTGAAATCAACAGTATCTATGCCCTTTATTAATTGTGTATTTGGCTGAAAAAGCAAAAGACTTCATCTAAGGCACAAATGAATCCAGTTAATCTCTGTACTCTCATGAATATTTACCACAGTTTGAGCGTTTTGTGTCATATACTTCAGTTATAGCATAGAACTACAAACATCAGGGAGTGAAGCACTTTGGCGTGCTGAAAATCATTTCTCACTTAATTATGCCAGCAAGACCCAAAAGCTGCACCAGATGCATTTGTGAGATACTTTATTGATAGCAAAAGCCTAAAAAGGTGACTAAATCAATTATTCCTTTTACCAGCTGTGAACTACTGAGAAATGTGAACCTTATACTTATCATAGATTATCAGAATTTATGCCATATTTCCAGTGCTGACAGGCTGAAGTGTGTGTAGTAAGGCAAGGAAGACCAGCAATTGTGCCACTCCTCTCCTCTCTAAATCCCAAAAATGCTAAATCAGCAGCTTTAAAAAGAGGATGTATTAGATGTACAATTCAAGTTTACTGCACAATCACTTCAGGTGCCTACTCTGGATTTTTTTGTTCATTGATTTTATTCCCTTTCCTGTGGCAAATTGTGTTATATAATAATAAAGACTGTAGACTACATAAGATTTCATTAAAAAATACATGTCTTATCTTTACTTTTCAAAGATATAGCGTCCCAGACTTGACAGTTCAAATATGATGACATGAAGAAAAGCACTTCTTAGAACAGCAATGAAGCAAGTGCTGTTTCTGAAAAAATTCTGAATTCCAAAAACACAGAAATGTATTTTTTCAGCTAGTATTTTTGTCAGATTCACCAATACTGTATATCATCTCATGTTCATTGTCTGTATAATTACCTAGTTATATTTATGGTGTTATCAGAAACTTTAATAGCAACTACAATTTGAACTCTAATCTAAACTGTACATTTTAAATTTTATTGTATGTAAATATATACTGATAGTATTTATAACAGTTGTAACTAGATGTACAGTATCTTGTTTTTTTCCAATTGTCTACACTTCATTTACTCATTTTATTGTTGAAAAACAGTTACTGTAGGATATATCTGTCTGCTTAATCTTCTTAATAGCAGGTTAGAAAATGCCCCAAAACCTCTTTGTTTTGATATTCCTGCAGGGGATCACTAATAATGCCTCACCTTAGTAATGCTGTTTTTGTCTAGTTGCTGACCTCTGATAGTGGGTACAGTATGTAGTGGCAACACAGAGAGGGTGCCACTGATGAGTAAGGGTGTAAGACTTTAAGTGTAAGTAAAGGCAATAGTGGCTAGACACAAGGTAATGGTGTCATGAGCACAACCTGAGAAGTGAGAAAAAGGTGTTGAAGAAAAGTTGTGCAGGGTTTTAAAGTGAGCATATTAAGCCTGAGCGCAATAGTGAGGTGCTGGAGACTATGAGTGTTGAGTGTGTAAAGCCAGCCTGGTGGCATCAGGTGGTAATGACAGCAGATGGAGGCAGACCTGGTAATCCAAGGGCTAACCAGTCGTAAATGAAAAGTAGTGGAGTGTGAATGACAGCAGAGGAAAGGGAGGCTCCAAGAGAGATGTGTGTGTCATCGGAGAGCAATGGCTCCATATGTTACGACTAGGAGCAGAGCAGGCTCCAAAGTAGACTGGGTGAAGGAGTCACCATGTGTGGTAGTAAGGAGCTCCTAGAGAATAAGGTCATCAGATGAAATGAAGGTTCATAAAAGCAGCAGTCTCACTCATTGCCACGTTGACTTGCCAGCAAGGTGGTAGAGCGGCTTCGGCAAAATGAGAACAACCAAGTCGATGTTCTTGCACTGCTACTTCATGAAAGGGATTAGCTCAAAGAAGACAGAATCAGAGGGGAGGTTCATTGAGCCCTAGCAGCCATGAGAATAGGATGTGAATAAACCTTGAGAATGATCTCAGAGGCAGAGAGCATAGAAGGACAGGGGTGTACAGTAAATGAGTGGTAGACTCAGATCGTGGCATATGTGCACCTCAGATCCTAGTTGCCCCGATGAGTAGGAGTACATGTAAAATTAGAGGAAAAGAAAGAAAAAGTTTCCCAATAGGCTGTGAGGAGGCGTGTCTGGAATTGTGGACATGTCTTTTTCGTGACCAAAGTAGCATCCCTATATATATATTTATAATATGTGCATAGACAGATCCAGCCATTCAAAATGCATGAGGTATGCTGCATTAAAACGCGGTGGGTGTGGCGCAATATACAGCATCATACCGCATGTTAACTGAAATATGATAATAGTATCCGGAAGCACCTTGTAAAACCGCCAGGTGGAGCTAATAAATTGTCTCATGTACAACATTTCAGCCGTCACCAGAAAACACCCGGTCAGTATATTTTATAAAAGCAAGATTGCTCAGTTGGACAAAAGTACACAACCTTCCAACTTCGTCATAAATATTTTAATTATGCATACATATTTTATGCATCAAAGTCTTTAACTTTTAATTAACCCTTTTAAGGGTTCTACTTTTAATGTGCTTGTTCTACCATTATTAAGCTTATATCCTGTACTTCATAAAAAGTTATAAAGTTTTATCCTTTACTAAGAATATGTAGTAAGAACACTACTTTCTGTTATTGTAAAAAGATAAATATTGGAGTGATTTAACATCACTTGATGGTTATATTAATATTGAATTGTGTAACTAAGCAGCTAAAGTATCACAAGTGGATATTTTGGAAACATTTTGACTTTGTTTCTTTTTAAAAAAAAATCTAGTGTCCTTGTAGTGGTAATGAGCACTGTAATGTAGCAAGCTGCACCAGGTGGTTCAAAGCGCGATCAGAGTATTACCTTCAGTTTGTTTCTCATATAGCTGAATGCATAAAAATACACCACTATCATAGCTTATTGTTGGTTCTGGCATGAATTTGTGTATCTGGATAAATTAAGTGATGGTATTGTGATTAAGGATTTCTTTGCAAAATTCCTTAAGTTAAATGGGAGGGAAGAAGGGTTATTTTTACAATTGGCACTCCGAGATTCTGTCTGATTTAATTTCCCTCATTTAGCTAAAACGGATAAAGAAATCATGCAGTAGTTATATATAATGGAAGGTGCTCTGTTTTATTAACAGACACTCCGACTCAAACCTGTGTTGTACAGTGATATAGACATGGGTAATCTCATCCCCATTAAACAATGTGCTTATTGTACAAATCCGGCTAAATTAGAAGCATTGCAGAAGGTGAAAAAACTGTAAATTATTTACTGGAGCGCAGTTTAGTTCAAAGAAGCAAGTCTGTGAAGCCCCCCTGTTTATTGGTACCAAACATTGATGAGACATCACGGTTCTGTACAGATTACAGTAAAGCAACGCTGAAACTCCACCAGACTTCATATGTACTGTTTAACCATAGTCAAGGAACGATGCACTGTTCCCATTTGCAACAGGGTTACTCCCTGAAAATTAGTTCCTTTTAACTTGGAGTTTGTAATGTCGGGAGCTCTGAACAAGTTAAGCTTTGATGCAGTATAAATAAATGTATTTCCCACAAGCTATACTGTAGTGGCTTTAAAACTATACAACATCATGCTGTTTGCATG
Source organism: Atractosteus spatula (assembly GCF_055471065.1). Taxonomy (NCBI): domain Eukaryota; kingdom Metazoa; phylum Chordata; class Actinopteri; order Semionotiformes; family Lepisosteidae; genus Atractosteus; species Atractosteus spatula. Next base: position 23,397,503 of record NC_142716.1, on the reverse strand, counting down.
TGGCATGTCTTTGTTCAAGTTTTAAAAGTACTGTATGGGAAAAACGAATGCTAAGAAAAAACAGGACATTTGATTGCTGGTTGCCTTATGTTAAATAATATGTTAAACAGTGACAACAGAGAACGCTACTGAAAATTCCTTCCCATCCCCCAGAACTGTCTATTCTACATAACACTACACAGTGGGGTGTTAACACTCCTAGCCTTTGTGAAAAGTACGGAGCTGTGTTACATAAAGTGGCTCCAATGGAATATACTGTACTAGTAGGTAAAAGTTCATTCCAAGCTGGAAAGAAAAGACACAACGTGTCTCCTCTATAAATCTTCAGTTTACAGACAGTCCAAGGTCATTTATTATTAATAATATCTTCCATATCGGATTAAAATTGGAACGTTTTTTACAAGTGTAAATCCAAATATTTCCTAACCACTTTATCCTGGACAGTTTCACCCCTCCCCCTTCTCTCTGCCTGCCTGATCTGCTCACATTTTTAACCATTTTGCATCCGTCTTTTGATTTTTTGATATTTTTTCATAGTCAGATTTAATATATATATTTGAACACAGTCTTGCAAATTAATGTTTTTACAAGATGTGGAAGTGCAACAATTTATCATAGTGTGAATTTTAATATTAATTATTGATTAAAATTTAAAATGAAACATGTTTAAAAAGAAAGTGGATTATAGTAATACTACCAGCTATATAAATACATATATTTAGATTGTTAAAATAATATCGATATTAATTTATTTAGATATATATATATTCCATATTATATTCCCTATTCAGCGGATTCTAAAATGTATGAGTTTTTTACTGCAATAATGAGCTCAAGTATTCATAGAAACACCCCGTCTCAAAAATAGACGTTTAATAAATTGAAGTTTATTGACAAATCACCCCGAACAAAATACAATTTTAAAATACAAGCAGTTTGTTTACAAAGAAAAGTGCACTATTGTGATAATTTGAGCTATATGAATATAATTATATCGTAATTATATCGTTATTAATTTCTTTAGATGCACGATTCCATATTATAATCTCTATTAATCAAATTCTAAAAAGTATGTGTTTCTTTAAATACGATAATGATTGCAAGTATTCATAGAAAAGCTTAAAACATTTTTATGAAGTATATAAACTTAATATAGTCAGAAGGAGCACATAAAAACTTTTCCAAAATAACCACAGTATGCAACCAAATGAAAGACTTTAATGCTTAAAATATTTATGAAGAAAGTGGAATACTGGTGTGTATTTTTTATTTGAACTACCAATACCACCTATATACAGTTTACATAATATGTTCATATTCCTTAAATTAATATCATTTATGACCTTAAGACATGTTATGCTCCTCTTCTTTTTATGCTCAGCAACTAAAATTTCCCTTTAGTTGTCAAATTCTATATTCATATTCAATATTAAGCAGATTTAAACATGCACAGTAAAGAGATTAAATAAAGCAATTGTTTCACTCACAACCAATGCACCATAAGTGCCGCCTGTCAGTCATTTTGGCCAGCCAATCACGTACTGTAGTGTAACGCGCTAAACTGTAGAAAACTGTGCGTAGTACAGGGTTTTACCGTACATTTTGAATGGCTGCATCTGTACTATTATGTTTTCTATTTTGTTTTTTTAATGTAGAAATTTCCTGTACACTTAATTTTTCACAGTTCTTTTCGGTTGAGTATCTGATATCCCCCTATGTAGTTAAAGCATAGTGTTTAAAATAGTTTTAAAAAACTACTTTAAAAAAATTGGACAGTTTTATACTTTATGAGTAAGCATCTTTGGACTAAAATTAGTAAGTTCGTGTGAATGTTTTTGAAACTTAGGACATACTGAATGTATTCCCAATGCCAATATGAAAGGTTATTTATGAGATATGGTTACTGAGCTGCCTGTAACAGATTTGAATTTAGATCCATCTCTTTTTTGATCCCAATCAGGTGCAGGTTTGTGCTTTTAGAAGCTTTGGCCTCCAGCGAGAATGGCATTGCTAAGTAGATATCACTGAGCAATCTCTCTACAGAAACAGTGTACTTTAAACCAGTGGAGTATCTCTAAAATAGCAACAGTATAGTGTAAAATGATTTTCTAGAAATACTATGTTTACAACTAATAAAAGATACAAAATGCATTTCAGATCTTCCCCTTTGTTTGTAAACATTTCTTGCTTTTAATCAATAGGCCAGATTATACAATACACAAAAATGTGTGTAATCTATTTTATCCATAATAATAAATGAGAACAGAGGTGATGAATGGGAAATCTGCAGCAGTGGGGTTCAGGTGGAATACATTTAAACCATAAAACTAAATATGCCACATGACTTTAAGGCTGTGACTTTAATGCATTAAATCAATACGCCATATTGAGGCAATTGATTTTCAAGTGTGTTAGTAAAACTTGTGGATGGTGGCCATGAAAAGAAAGCAACAAAAGAGAAAACTAAATATAATTTAATATTTTATGTGGAACTGTAAATTGAGACGTAAAAGAATCACAGATTTTATGTTTCTCCTTCTTAAATCATTTTTATCTTTAATTATATCCATTCATTTTGCATTCCTCAAAGAAGCGTTACTTCAGAAATAATAATAATTCAGAATCATGAAATACTAAATAAAATAAGGAAAGAATGCATTCAAAACTGAAATAATGCGATAGGACAAATTGTCATTCTATACCTACATTATGATTATGATTACCGACTTTCAGGTTTAAGCAGTAGGATTGACACCAGGGCACACTTGTTCTTGTTTTAAGATATGTGTGAGTGTCATCATGGTTAAAACTGTTTTTACATGAGGTACTAACAGTAACATTTCATTTTGAATAATCCTGAGGGAAAGTCAGTCTGTGCACATTTCACAGTGTAGCTCAGTGTAGCCGGAGGCTAGCTGTGGAGAGGGATCGACAAGACGAGAAGACCCTATGTGAAGAGGCAGGAACAGAGCAAAATGGGGGTTCGCTTTGTACTCAAGGTATCGAGCAGAGTCGGGGACGAGACATAAGTCCTCAGGTAACGGACGTGGGGCGACTTAGTGAGGTGAGCCTTTCGACAACCAATCCCAATGCCAAGCAAGGAATAAAGGGAGACCTAGAAATATATAGCTCCAGACAACAAGACATACCGGAAGAACAAGTAAAGCACAGGGAAACAAGGAACAGGACAGAGAAGCAGCAACCTCTAGATGGAGAGGGCATGACAGTAGCACACTTTCAAGAGCACTAAACCCATAGTGCCAGCAAAACTATCAATATCTTGAAGGTATTTTCATTACAAATGTAACAGGTTGTTCATATACAGATGCAGCCATTCAAAACGAGTGGGGTACACTGCGGTAAAACATGGTGGGTGTTTCGCATCACAAAGGACAATCTTTTTCCAATTAAGAATTTAAGTTACATATTCTTTTAAATTTAAACTGTGTATTACAGCATGTTAATCATTAAACATTAAAAAGTCAGTATATTTTATAAAAGCAAGATTGCTCAATTGGACAAAAGTACACAACCTACCATCTTTATCAAAAATATTTTAATTATGCAGAAACATTTTATGCATCAAAGTCTTTACAGAATATATTACTAATAGTATTAATAATGAATGACCTTGGACAGGCTGTAAGCTCGAAGTATTACCATGGTCCATTTTCTTTGTAACCATCTTTGTAAACGAAAATACTTTATTTTTTCATTGACAAAAAGTAACACCATGATACACCACCATAAACGATATTAATTTAGGAACATAAACATATTATGTAAACTGTATGTGGCTGGTATTGGTAGTTTAAAGAAAAATTCACATCAGCATTCCACTTTCTTCCTAAACATTTTAAGCATCAGAGTCCAATGTGGTTATTTTGGAAACATTTTTACGTGCTCCTTCTGACCATATTAAGTTTATATATTTTGTGAAAAGTCCTAATGTTTCAACCTTTTCTGCGAATACGCTCGTTATCAGAGTAAACAAAAGCATACTTTTAGAATTTGATTAATAGGGAATATAATATGGAATCGCATATCTAAAAAAATTAATAACTATATAATTATATTAATGTACTGTAGCTCAAGCACTAAGTCCTTTCCTTTTTATAAACATTGACACACTGACAGAAGAGGTAAGAACAGAAGTGCCTTGGGAACTCATCTTTGCTGATGATGTGGCACTGATGGCAGATTCAGAAGTAGAACTACAGGAGAAAGTGTTCAAATGGCAGAGGATTCTGGAAAAGGGTTGACTGAAAATGAATGCAGAAAAATCTGAAATAAAGGTAATGGAGAGAAGAGGAGATACTATGACCAATGTTGAGGAGACAAATGGAGGAAACTGAAACAGGTTGATGGCTTTAAATACCTTGGATCAAAACTGGTAAAGGGAGGAGAAACACTGGAGTCGGTAAAACAAAGAGTGAAAGCTGGATGGAACAAGTGGAGAGAAATAACTGGAATAATCTGTGACAGGAAAATTCCTAGAAAGTTAAAGTGCAAAATGTACAAGACTGTGATTAAACCTGTACTACTATATGGAGCTGAATGCTTGGCAGTTGGAAAGAGGGAAGAGAACTTGATGAGAAGAACTGAAATGAGGATGTTGAGATGGATTCTGCAGATTTCAATGAAGGATAAGATCAGAAATGAAGAAATCCGTAGATGATGTAGGGTGGTGGATGTAGTTGAGAAGATGCGAGAGGTGAGGTTACGGTGGTATGGACATATCATGAGGAGGGACGTTGAGGAAGTAACAAAGAGGGTAATGGAATTTGAGGTGGAAGGTAACAGGGGAAGAGGCAGGCCTAGAAAGAGATGGATAGATTGTGTGAGAAAAGATATGGAGGTATGTGAAGTGAGTGAGGAAGATGTGCTCGACAGAGACATGTGGAGAAGAGCAACCAAAGCAGCTGACCCCAGGACAGTCTGGGACTAAGGCTGTGAAAAAGAAGAAGAAGAAGTACTGTAGCTTAAACAGTAGTGATTGTACTGTGATAGTAGTGATTGTAGTGTAGCTGTACGAAATGTGTGTTGTGTTTACAAAATTAAAGTGTTTAAAATGTTTAATTAAAAAGTAAAAAATAAATAAAGACATAAATATAGAAATCCCTACATTGCAAACTCCAAGCGTTTCATTTTGTCTATTGCTACAATATCGACAGCAGTACAGTTACAAGGAACATGTTTTTCATTGACAAAAATAACGCCACACTCTCTTGTTTAATCGGATTGCTTTGTTTCTAGACAGACTGTTAAACCAGATGAAAAGAGCGCCTCCTTCTTCTAAGCATTTAGTTGATCCGAAATTAACACAATGCACCAGGAAATGTGTTAGATACATTAGCAAGTTAATGCAATTCCATTGAAAAGCCAGGCTCAGGTTGTTGAGCACAGTGAATGTGAGTTCTGTCTTGCAGTGTCAGATTGTGGATAAATAAAAGTATTTTATGAAACACGTGTTTGCTATTTTAATCAAGATGGGGGTAATGTGGCATCAGAAAAAAGTGACTTTTTATGCACGAAAAACAGGTGATTTTTCTTCCTCGTTATCAGCTTAGAATCTGAATCTACCTGAACATAAAGCAAGTGGTCTCATAACTCTAGGAGGGCAGCTGTTAAGCATACCGTAGTTTTTGTTAACACAACACAGCTTTGTCAGTGAAAAAAATGACCGTGGGCACATTTCCTCCCCCTCTACATTCCTTCCAATGAAAGACAGTCCCACTACCCCCCACGGACAGACTGACAAAAGGTAGCAGTCAGGTAGAGTAGTAGCAGTCAGGGCGGGGACTAAGAAAGCTGCTGACTAGTGCAGCTGACCCATTGCAAAACGGGCATACAGTTTGGTGAGATCGCCCAGATTCTTGTAAATAGTTCCCTGGTTTCACACCCCTGTTATACTTGTACCCAATTGCCCCCCTATCCCTGTGTAGCTACCCAAACAGACCCCTGTGTGTTGCTCTCTTTTTTACTCTCTCTGGCGTTTGCTCATTCTCTCTCACTCTTACTCTATCTCCCAATTTAATTCAAGGTGCTTTACTAGTGTGACTGATGGGTACAATCAGTGCTGCCAAAGCAAATAAAAATAATAAAATTAACCTGAAACAAAGCAAAAAATAGAAGTAAAATAAAATCTACAGACATATTACAGACATTTACAACCAAGACATATAAAATATTTAAATGTACTGTAAACAGATGGAGCATTATTGGGAGACAGACTCACTGTTCCTCAGGCTGTGAAGGAGATCACATATTGGGCTGCCAGTTCAACTTAGTTCCCTCCTCCCTCTCCCAGTAGGGTTGGGACCTGTTGTGATTCTAGCAGGTGCGGGAACTCTGGGATTAGATTTCTGAATTTAGGGAAGAATGTTTCCCTAACCCCACAGTATCTGTCACAGTGCTGTGAGAAGTGCACCTCTGTCTTTATTTCTCCCCACTGGCAGTGGGAACTTGAACTTGAACTTGAACTTTATTGCCATATGTAACCGGTACTGGTACAATGGAATTCTTACTTACAGAAAGTCTCTCGATTGTAAAACAAGTGTAAAAAACAAGACAAAGTGCAAACAGTGCATCAAGACAATGTACAAACAAACAATAGACAATGTGCAAGTAAACATGTAGACAGTTTGAATGTAAACAATACAGACATGTAAACAATGACTGGAGATGTGCAATAGATAAGAAATCATAAAGAGGTAGATGGTGATGGTGTAGGTGTGGTCCGAGGGGGATGGCTAAATGTGTTCGCCAGTCTCACTGCTTGTGGATAGAAGCTATTGAAGAATCTAGTGGTAATTGTCCGTATGCTCTTATATCTCTTGCCTGAGGGCAGTGGGGTGAAGAGCTCATGCCCAGGGTGGTGACTGTCCTCTGTGATGGCCAGAATTCTACCATGGCAGCGGTCCTCATAGAGCTGTTTAATCTCGGTGAGACCACAGCCGATGATCTTCTGGGCCATATTGACCATTCTCTGCAGTGCCTTTCTTTCTCGCAAAGAGGTGTTGCCATACCACACGGTGATCCCGTTGGTGAGGACGCTCTCAATGGTGCAGCAGTAGAAGTTCACCAACACATGTATTGGCATCCCCCATCGCTTGAGGCACCTCAAGAAATAAAGGCGCTGCTGAGCCTTCTTCATGATAGAGTCAGTGTTCACAGTCCAGGTTAGATCTTTAGAGATGTGAATTCCCAAAAACCTAAAGCTGGTGACTATTTCCACTGCCGTTCCATCAATACTGAGTGGGCTGTGAGTGTATGGCCTGTGTCTCCGAAAGTCCACTATTAGCTCTTTCGTTTTCTTTATGTTCAAGTCCAGGTTATTGCTATGACACCACCTAAGCAGCTGTACAACTTCATCCATTTAAGTGGACTCGTCATCATCACTGATCAGTCCTATTATAGTGGTGTCATCGGCAAACTTAATGATGCGGTTGTTGCTGTGTCTTGCTGTGCAGTCGTGAGTAAATAGGGAGTACAACCTTGGACTCAGACAGCAGCCTTGTGGGGTTCCAGTGCTCAGGGTGAGTGGCGTTGATGTTTTATTGCCTATCTGCACCACCTGTGGTCTCTCGATAAGAAAGTCCAGCAGCCAGTTGCAAACAGAGTTGCACAGACCTAATCCCCTGAGCTTTGTCACCAGTTGACTGGGTATGATGGAATTGAATGCTGAACTGTAGTCCACGAACAGCATTCTCACACACATACGAGTTCTTAGTGTCCAGGTGTTCCAAGGCTGTATGCAGAGCCAGGGAGACAGCATCATCCACTGATCTGTTGTTCTGGTAGGCGAACTGCAAGGGGTCCAGGGACTCTGTGATGGAGGAGTTGATGTGTGACAACACCAGCTTCTCCAGGCATTTCATCACCACAGATGTTAATGCTACAGGGCGGTAATCATTCAGGCATGTCACTTTTGTCTTTTTGGGGGTTGGAACAATAGTGTTTTTTTTAAAGCAGGTGGGGACCATGGACTGTGACAGGGAGGAGTTAAAGATGTCCGTAAGCACTGTGATCAGCTGGGCTGCACATGTCCTTAGGACTCGAGGTGGTATCCCATCAGGCCCTGCAGCCTTACGGATTTGCCTCACGTCCTGCTCTGAGAGTTTCAGAACAAACTCGCCCTGCACACTTGAGGTCTTCTCAGCATTGCCCGTGTTCAGAGCATCAAAGCGGGCATAGAAGTGGTTCAGCTCGTCAGGCAGGGATGCGTTGTTTGTGTCAATCTCCTGGCTGCAGCCCTTGTAGCCTGTGATTGACTGTAATCCCTGCCACAGCCTCCGGGTGTCAGCGCACTGCGTTTCAAGCCACACTCTGTAGCTCCGTTTGGCGCGTTTTATGGCTTCCTCTAATGCATACCGTGATTTCTTGTACAGCTCTTTGTCCCCCGTTTTGAACGCGATGGATCTATCTTTTATTTTATTGCGAATGTCGTTGTTAAACCACGGTTTCTGATTGGGAAATGACCTAATTTTAATTTCTGGTACACAAATGTCGGTGCAGTATTTAATATAGCTGGTGACCGCGTCCGTATACTCATTTAAATCTGTGTCGGGAGCTCTGAATGCGTCCCAGTCTGTACTATCAAAGCAGTCTATTAACTTGCTTTCCGCCTCCTCAGACCAACAACGCACTGACCTGTTCGCAATGGGGGAGGTCTTCAGCTTCTGTTTGTACTCAGGAAGCAACAGGAGAGCGATGTGGTCCAACTTACCGAAACTCGGTTTGGGAAGCGCTTTGTATGCTCCTTTTATTGTTTTGTAGCAGTGATCCAAAATATTGCCTCCTCTTGTCGGTACAGTGACATGCTGAATGTATTTTTGCAGTACTTTCCTCAGATTGCAGTGGTTGAAGTCGCCAACTACAATTGAGACGGCTTCTGGGTGGGAGTTTTCGTGCTTGTTGATAATGTCGTGGAGTTCGCTATGTGCTGCTTCCACGCAGGCTTGAGGTTGAATGTAAACGGTTGTGATAATAGTGGTGGAAAACTCCCTCTGCAAATAAAAGGGTCGACATTTTATGGTCAGGTGTTCTAGATTCGGCGAGCAGGATTTAGAGATTACCTTCACATCGGTGCACCACTTGCTGTTGACCAGGAAGCAAACGCCTCCGCCTTTGTGTTTGCCGGTTGCTTGGTGGTTTCTGTCCATGCGGTAAACGGTGAACCCCTTTGGCTGGATGGCGGTATCCGGGACGCATGCATTCAGCCAGGTTTCAGTGAAGGCATAAACACAGCAGTCCCTCAGGTCCCTTTCCGCGTTGATCCGACAATGTAGCTCATCTATCTTATTGTCCAGTGACTGAACATTAGCTAACAAAATAGACGGCAGCGGTGGTCTGTGCGGACGCCTTCGTAGTCGCGCTAGTACGCCGCCTCATCTCCCCCGGTGTCTGCCCACCTGTTGTTGTTGTTCGCCGCATCTTTGTCCGATCCAGCAGGTGGGGTCCGGTATGTGAAAAAAGTTGTTTGATGACATTAAGGAGTCTGTCCTCAGGTTTAAAAGCGTTTGTCTATCATAAGTTATGACAGACATTGAGCGTCCAACACAAAACAAGAGTATTAATGTATAAATAAACATTAAAACAGACACACAACGAGAGAGCTTTCTGTAAACCGTCGCCATCTTTCCGGCGCCGGAAGTGGAGAGCACAGCCTGTCCTCTCTGGGCAGCCAGGTCTGCCTGTGTCACCCAGTTTCTATGGCCAGGCTGTGGTCACTGAGCCTGTACTTCATCAGGGTCTGTTTCTTTTTGCTTTTTCTTATCTTGGTCAAATATTCGGCTAGTGTGTTTGTCTGTTTAAGGTTCTGTAGAATTCCAGTTTATGTTGTGTTTGTGTGTGTGTCTCTCTCTCTCTGCAGGCGCGCGGGTGGGGGGGGGAGTAGGTGCTGTCCCTGGCTGAGCCAAAAAATAAAGCACTGTTTTTCGTTCAATGAGTGTCTAAGTCACTGTGTCCGTCCTTGACGAACATGAAAATACTACAATATTATAAACACCCTTAGGCTGGGCATACAATTTTTTTTTATAATGATGTGTTCCTGCTTAATTTAGACATTGCATGATTTTAAAAGCTATAAAAACAGGTTTGATAGTTAATAAACCACTTTTTATGTGATCTTTCTTCCTCGTGATCAGCTTAGAATTTTTGTGTACGCTGTAAATTTTTTTCTTCTTAATTAAATGTTTAAAATATATGAATTTCATAAAGACAACACGTGGTTCGAACAGAAAAAATCATATTTGATCTCTTCCTGGTATGTAGAACAGATCAGCACGTCTTTTTTTTCCAATTGCTTTTTTCCACTGTATTTATCATATTGGCTAGTTAATGTCCTCTCTTTAATAGCTAGTGTTACTTGTGGCTGTGTTTCTGTGTTGCGTAGAAGCACACATATCCATAGAAAGTTTGAACGCGGGACCTCAGGCTTATAAGGCACACGCTTAAGCCATCATGCCAGATACGCAGTCACGTGGGAAGCAGTGAAACTGAAGCACTCATATCCATAGAAAGTGTATTATACTACTATTTGAGCTGCAGTACATGAATATAATTATATGGTTATTAATTTCTTTAGATACACGATTCCATATTATATTCCCTATTAATCAAATTCTAAAAGTATGCTTTTGTTTACTCTGATAATGAGCATATTCGCAGAAAATGTTAAAACATTAGGACTTCTCACAAAGTATATAAACTTAATATGGTCAGAAGGAGCACGTAAAAACGTTTCTGAAATAACCACATGTAAGACTTTGATGCTTAAAATGTTTAGGAAGAAAGTGGAATACTGGTGTGTATTTTCTCTTTAAACTACCAATACCAGCTGTATATAGTTTCCATAATATGTTTATGTTCCTAAATTAATATTGTTTATGACCTTCAGACAAGTTATGCTCTTCTTCTTTTTATGCTCAGCTACTAAAATTTACCTTTAGTTGTAAAATTCCATATAAATATTCAATACTAAGCGGATTAAAATGTGCACGGTAAAGAGATTAAATTATTAAATCTTTTCACTAACGACCAATGCACCATGAGTGCCCGTCGGTCATTTTGGCCAAACACGTACCGCGTTACAACGCAGTGGCTTGTGGGTTTGTACCGTGCATTTTGAACGGCTGCGTCTGTATATCATTGCTACCTTGTAATAACAAAAATTTTGTTTTTCCTTAGTGGCAGCAGTGCACTTTCATAGTGATCAGCCAAACTATTACTAGTAATAGTATTAGTATACATGAGTAGTGTATTCTCATTTTACTATTTTTTTTGTTAATTATGGTTTTGTTAATTATGTTTCTTATTATTATGACTGAGAAGTGATTATAAGTTAAAGTTGAAATGTTGTGTTTCAATGTATAATTAACTACCAGTTTTCAGATAAATTCTAAATTCACCTTTCCATTCCCCTAACCTTGTTTTTTTATTTTATTTAAAATGACTGTATATTCATTCTTTAGTTATTATTATTATTATTATTATTATATAAATGCAAGTTTAATTACCTGCAGTGTTTCACAGAATAATTGCATTTTAATACATGAACAACTGAAATTTTGAGTCAGAACACATTTTGCAACAGGTTCTGTGTTGCCAGTGCTCTGCTTAACAATGAAATACAGATGCAGCCATTCAAATGCAGATGCATTACATACAGATGCGCGTTACAGACACGTACCGCAGGTGGCGTCGCGCATTGTGACGCGCGGCACCGCAGTACATGATTGGTTGACCGACAGGGGCACTCGTGGTCCGTTGGTCTGTCGTAGAAAGACTTACAGTAAACGTCTTTGCTGTGCCCGTTGTAGATATTGAATTTTACCACTGAAGGGAAATCTTAGTAGCTGAGCATAAAAAGAATAGGAGCATACTGTAACGCGTGTGAAGGCCATAAACGATATTAATTTTGGAACATAAACATACAGTATATGGCTGGTCTTGGTACTTTAAAGAAAAAATACACACCAGTATTCCATTTCTCCCTAAACATTTTAAGCATCGAAGTCTTTAACTAAAGAGATACCGGAGTCAACAAGCATACTTTTAGAATTTGATTAATAGGGAATATAATATGGAATCGCGTATCTAAAGAATTTAATAACGATATGATTATATTCGTGTACTGCGACAGGGCTGTGTAGGGCTGTTTTGCCTCTCTCTTCATGTGACTTCCCTTGTAGCCTACTGGTCTACGTGCCCGCTTACCAACTCACGGGTTGTGTGTTCAAATTCAGCTGGTGCTGGACTTTTCTTTTAACAAACATTTCTTCGAAAAAATAGAATAGCGATATTATGGACAATCAATTGACTTTTATATTTCAAAATATCACAACATGATCGATTCTAAGTCATTTTTGATAACAATGAATAGTCACCTTCTTCCCTTTTGACAACGGTCCCTGCTTCTGCTTCCTGCTTCTATTGTGTGTGTGTGTAATAGAGTAAATTTTTATAGAGAAATGGAGGCTGGACAGTATGCGATACAATATAAACATTTATATTGATTTAAATCGTGTTTTGATTTAAATCGCAAACGCGTGTTTAATTATATGTGTTTTTTTAATCATAATCAGGCTAATGCAACATAAATTGATACAGTATCTCTGTCTTATTTTTAGTAAATAAAGTGCATTTTTGCACACTATATGTGCAAACGTTTTATGATATGTCACTGTTGTGAATGTCTGTGGACATGTGCTGGCTGGACAGGAGGCTCTACTGTACACAGAGAGCTTAGAAGACAAAGATATCAATTTATTTTAGTCAAAAATTTATATATCACCTTTAAAAGTGGAATCTCAAAGCAAAGTAAATACCCAACACTGATTGAACCCATCTGCCATGCTAATAAAACACCTTGAATTGAATTGAACTGAGGGAGAGAGGGGGGGAGGGCGCGCGGCAAATAAGATACACTCCACAGCCATTCACAACAGCAACATATGAAACGTTTGCACATATGGTTAAGTTATTACTTGGTTTTCAAAGTGCAATGAAATACAATATTGTTGTTGTTGCTGTTCTTGTTGTTTTTATCCTGTAAAGCGTTTTGAGAAGCCACCTTTAAAGGCGATATATACTGTAAAAGCGCTGATTCTTATGGAATGTGTTCCGCCTGGGATTCAAAATTTTTTTTTTTTTAATCGCGTATCTAAGGAAATCTCAGTATAACTTTGTTCATGAACAAACAGTGGCATGTTACATTATTATTAGTTTTTTTTATTTCGAGAGACCGGATAAGTAGTTCAAGTGTTTTTTTTAACTTCCTGAAAAACAACTCATAATTTAATTATATGTGCAAACGTTTTATGATATGTCGCTGTTGTGAATGTCTGTGGACATGTGCTGGCTGGACAGGAGGCTCCACTGTACACAGAGAGCTTAGAAGACAAAGATATCAATTTATTTTAGTCAAAAATTTATATATCACCTTTAAAAGTGGAATCTCAAAGCAAAGTAAATACCCAACACTGATTGAACCCATCTGCCATGCTAATAAAACACCTTGAATTGAATTGAATTGAGGGAGAGAGGGGGGGAGGGCGCGCGGCAAATAAGATACACTCCACAGGCATCCACAACAGCAACATATGAAACGTTTGCACATATAGTTAAGTTATTACTTGGTTTTCAAAGTCGGGAGACATTAGAGGCCTGCCACACCCGGACTGTTAAACCAACGCATTAGCACGTCAAAGCCCATTGAGGACCCAGGCGCAATAATTGTTTTGTCCCTTGATTTACTGATCTGCATTAATTATGGAAATCGAGTTCCTGCTCTGTGCAGACGACCTGGTCCCGCTGTCGCCCACAGAACAGAGGCTGCGCCAGAACCTGGCACTGCTGGAGCAGCACTGTCAGACCTGGGCGCCGACAGTCAATCTGGACAAGACCAGAGTTATGGTTTTCCAGAAAAAAAGCCAGACCTCAGGGAAACAGGTACAAATTCACACTTAACAACACATTAACACCTAACAACGGGAGCAGGGACGAATTAGGCCAGTACCCACTATTGTTAAACATACAGAAAAGGATATTAAAGTATTGAATATTAGTATTGGCTTTAGTATTAGCCATACAGAACATTAAAGTGCCCCTTTTCCATTCAGCGGGTGCCTGAGCCGCTGTGTCCTATCTTCTGACAGTCACCGTTGTGAACAAACATTTCTTTGAAAAAATGAGACGTTTCCCTTGGTCAGAGATATAAATATATAATATATAAATAAATTAAATTTAACTAACGTGAAATAGCGTGTGAAAAAGTGGTAGTTTAAGCTTTTCTGCTAATATAATATGGAATCGCGTATCTAAAGAATTTAATAACGATATGATTATATTCGTGTACTGCGACAGGGCTGTGTAGGGCTGTTTCGCCTCTCTCTTCATGCGACTGTACCAGGAAGAGGATTTCTTTCTATTCGAAACGTGTATTTTAAAAGTTTAAGAAGTAAAAACCTTACAGCGTACACAGATTTCTAAACTGATCAGGATCGTTATCTTTGTCTTATGCATAATAATGCTCACCACTCTGTCCAGCAAATTAATAATAAAATTTATTTTATATAGCGTTTTAAACGAATAAGTAATTAGATTGCTCATAAACCAAATCACTTGCTTTTTCTTTTTATTTAGGCTCAGATTTCAACTATAGATCGTATTATTAATAACCATAATAACAACCAACCAACAAAAACAACCATATAAACATAATACCAACCAAAAACATAGATAACGACCACAATACAAAATCAAATATATCAAACCATTATACTCTCGCAAATTCCTCCAATTATCATAATCTCGCCCCTTATGCAAAACCAAACCCTCCTCCCATCCCAGTTTATCCTCTTTATCATAAACAAAATCCACCTCAATTTTCAACATAAAGCATTACTGCTTACTGGGTTTTTGAGGGGGGGGGGAGGTGTCTTTCGCTGGAAATCTCACCTGCTTCTACTTTACGAGTACAACCCCCTCTCTGCAGGAGTGCTGGCTGTGACGAATTAAACCGGTTTCACAGGTATTTTCAAAGTAGGAAGTATAGTGTTAACTGGTAGCTGGGCTCCTCAATGAAATCGCTTTAATATGCTAATGCGTTGGTGTAACAGTCCGGGAGTGGCAAGCTTCTAATGTCAACTCGACTCGATTGGAAGACAATGAACGTATTTTAGCCCTAAATGAATTAATAGCAAACATGGTTTACATAAAATACATTTTTCCAAGAAAGTTTATAATAATGCGATCTATAGTTGAAATCTGAGCCTAAATATAAAGGAAAAGCAATCTAATTACCTATTCGCCTAAAACGCTATATAAAATAAAGTTTATTTAGAGATGAATGATCAGTGTCGCAGTTTAAATAATTTTCGTAGGAGGGCTTGGAGAGATTCCAAGTGCATTTTTGCAATTTACGTTGCATTGTCCAATGTGCTGTTGTAATACAGTTTAGAATACAGTTAGTCTAAGCTTTATCAGCTTTATTTATGGGTTGCAATTTAGAAAAAGTCAAAAACCGCACTCAAAATGCAATTTAGAGCTTTCAGGCAAGAGGAGACACCCAAATTATAATGTAACATGCCACTGTTTGTGCATGAACAAAGTTATACTGCAATTTTCCTTAGATACGCGATTAAAAAAAATAAATTTTTTGAATCCCTGGTGGAACACACTCCATAAGAATCAGCGCTTTTATACAGTATATCGCCTTTAAACACATATATTTAAACACGCGTTTACGATTTAAATCAAAACACGATTCAAATCAATATAAATGTTTATTTTGTAACGCATAGGTGACTATTCATTGTTATTAAAAAGACTTAAATTCGATCATGTTGTGATATTTAGAAATATAAATTTGTTTGGTGCGAGTGAGGTTTTATTTAATCTCTGACCAAGGGAAACGTTTCATTTTTTCAAAGAAATGTTTGTTAAAAAATAAAGTCATAGTTCCATGGGATTTGATCACAGACCGTGTGACATGGGAGTCAGGAAACTAACACACAGCGCCACCAGATTTGATAACGCTATAAAAACGCCATAAAATAATGCGACTAGGCACAGAACAAGTTTACAGCACAGTACAATAATAAATGCTGACCATGACTTTAGAAGCATAAATTACCTTACACTCAATTTAAACACAAGCTGTCTTTACCCCTCTAAGCTGGTTCATACAGAAATGTAGAGATCCAGGCTCAGAACACACAGCTTCATTAGCGAATACATATGCAGGACAACTAGAGAAGACGTTTTACAGAGGATGGATTTTTAGAAACATCCCATCAGTGACATCACTGAAGTCAACTCCTAGGTACTGAAACTGTCGTGTGGATAGTTTCACAAGAATCAGACAAAGGTTTAAGCATCACTTGTTCTAGATAAAACTGCAAAAAAAAAACAACAACCCATAATGTACTTCTTTGCGGCTCTGTTTGCCCAAATCATATATTCACAATGTGAAATTTAGAAAATAATATTACGTAACCAAAATCCGCAATATGGAAACAGAACCTGTGTAATTGTTGATAGATGATGTACTCGTAACATTTTTACAAGACGAACTACAACATTTAAAAAATGACTTGTATGTACTTGATATCTCTAATCAATCCACGGCGACATTGTTAAAGCAGAGTCCCAGCACAAAACAAAAATAAAATGCCCTGGGCATACCGTTTCGCGCTTCTTATTAGTTGCTCAAAAGTAACTTGACCGTATGAAATGCATAATATAAACCTACAAACATATACGTGAGCAGTATTTACGTAGCAGTATTTACGTGAGCAGTATTTATTTAGTATCGGTGTTATGACATACCTCTCAAATACTGTAAATCAAGTTAAAAATATCTCAAGACCGATTCTGGTCATAATGAAACCATGTTTCGTGTATGTTGTCTTTAAAGTACCGAGACCAGCCATATACTGTATGTTTATGTTCCAAAATTAATATCGTTTATGGCCTTCACACGCATTACAGTATGCTCCTATTCTTTTTATGCTCAGCTACTAAGATTTCCCTTCAGTGGTAAAATTAGATATGAATATTCAATACTTAAATGGGCACAGTTAAGACATTAAATATACATATACATACTGTATACAGTACAGTTTTCATACGGTAATATGTTTATGTTCCTAAATCAATCTCTTTTATGAGCATGTGAAAGGCATGGTGAATCGATTCTCAAAAATTACTGTACTTTGCATGATTGGAAACAAATGCGTGATTGCGAAATGCTGTGGTGTTACTTTTACAAAGACGGTCAATGAAAAAAAGAATGTTGACCAGGGCAATACTTTGAGTTTACACTTACAGCTTGTCCAAGGTCATTCATTATTAATACTATTAGTAATATCTTCGTTAAAGACTTTGATGGCCACAGTTCAAACATGAGAGGTTGAGCTTTATTAGCTCCACCTTGCAGAAATTCTGGATACTATTATTTTGCTTGTCGTATTATAGGAGAATTTACGGTAACTAGCGGTATTTACCGGTAACTCGCGGTATTTACCGGTAACTTGCGGTAGACTGCGTACAGCGTACCGGAAAATAATGGGGTATCGCCCGCGCATTTTGAATGGCTGCATCTGTATGTGACTAATATCTCATTTTCAAGCTATATCTATAATTGTGAAAATATGTGTGACCTATTATCCAGCCTCAACCGTTTTAGCCATAAAGCATAAGAAACCATATCCTTTCTTGAATTTGCAAAAATGTACATATTTTGCTTGTATTATACATTTATTGTGTTACTAACCTAGAAGTGACATAAAAATTACCTTGGCAAGAGGAAATCAAAAACACTATATTTTTGTCCCAGATATTGTGTAGGAGATGATGTTCTCTCAAAAAAGGGCCATGAAAGGAAATAGGTTAGGAGAAATATCTAGCCCCAAACTGCTAACTGCCTTCACTTACGTCGTAAGGAAATCTGAAAATAATAACAGATTCTCAAAAGAAAGAGGTAAGACCTAAGGAATTCTGTTTGGTTAACAAATAACTGCCATCAACTAATAGTGCGAAACAACCTCACATGTACAGTATTACAGATGTGAAGTAAATATAGAAATATCACTTAAAAGTGAATCCTGTTATTCTTTCATAGTGTAAATTTGTCATTTTACAGTATTCCCAATATCATAATATTCTACTATGGTGTTCCATCCCACCATTTTATAACCACTTTATCCAGTGCAGAGTCGCGTGAGAGCTGGAGCCTGTCCTGGTAATCAATTTTCTAACCACTTTTTCCAATTGAGGGCCGCTGGGGAGCTGCAGCATATCTTGGCAGGCAGTGGGCGCAGGGCAAGGTATACCCCAAATGGGTTGCCAGTCCATCACAGGGAAGTCATACACAAGCATGCACACAAACTTACACCAGGGCCAATTTTCCCAGAAGCCAATTAACCAACCAGTAAGTCTTTGGACTGTGGGAGAATAGCAGAGCATCCAGAGGAAATTCACACGAACACGGGAAAAACATACAAGCTCCATGCAGATATCAACCCAGGAATTGAGCCCAGGGCCCCACTGATGCAAGGCAGCAATGCAGCAATGCTAACCAGTGCACCACCTTTCCACCCACTATGATACTCACTGAAGTAAATTTTTCACATATAATAACTGCATTTTTCTAATGAATTGGTCAGCTTTCACTTGCTTCATTTTCGTTCACTACATTCGGATTTCTGTTCCAAACTATTTTTTTATCTAATGTACTAGTCTCTACTGGATTAGGGTGGATAAAACACACTTTTTATATTAGAATCACCAATTATTTTTCTTATAATTTCCCCCAATGTGTTATAAGTAGTTCTTTTAATAAGTTCAGCTCACCAGGGAAACTCTTCTAGTGAAACATGACAAAAGAAGATTGTATATATATCCAGCGTGTGCTTGTCAGACTATCCACTGATTATTTACACTGTGAGCCCATGACTTCGACAAGAGACCAAGAGCATCTGTCAAGCTGGCAGAAAGCTGAGGATACTGTATAACTGGCTGGCTCAAACCACACAAAGCCAGCCATGCATGACCAACTGTGCAAAGCCACAAGGAGAATTATTATTATTTACTTAGCAGACTCCTTTATTGAGTGTGACTTATAGTTGCATGTGATTAATGCAATAAGAGGATAAACAACAATGATGACAGCATGAAGTAAAGAAAATACAATGAACTGTAAACAAATAATATATCAGTATAAATATAATACCATGCAGGACCAGATAAAGTGCAGGTGCCTAGTAGTGGGGTAATCACCATTTGCACAGCACAGTGTAATATAGATTAATTCAGTGTAAGACATCTATAATAAAAACACTTCAAGCAATGCAACAAATAAGAGAGGGTTCAGTTCCAATTTAAGTATAACCTTAGTGAATTTATTTGGAAACAATCACTGAAAACAGGGATTCACAGCAGTGCATATAATGGATAAGGTTGAGTGAAGCTGAGAGAGGACAGAATCACAGGAGCTGTAAGAGCATATGACTCACATGAAGCACTAGAAAGTGGTCGGACTCAAGGACAAAAGTTTTTAATTGAATATGAGCAGCAATATGGAACCAGTGAAAGGAGCAGAGATGACAATAGGGTTAAACCTGCACATTATTGTTTCCTCCATTACATTTATTTTTAATTTGGAATTTTCTACTTTTACAATAATAACTCCGTTGCACTCTTAATAAAATTATGTATTTAATCTCAAGTGAATAGTATTTTTGTCTTTTTAATGTGACTGAATTGCTGAAGTACTTTTAATCAATGCTAATCATTCAATGTAAATTACAGTAGTTGTGATGTGTATTTATGAGTGTCCATTTTAGGGCACCATCCCACATCCATCAATCAAACCTCCATGCGTCACACTTTACCCCTTCTTCAGGATTGTTAAACCTCCGACTCTTCCTTAAGACATCCTTCAGACCTCTTTCTCCCTTCCTAGAGTAACTTCTCTCTCTTCCTTCAATATATCATTCCAAACCCCTGTCATTAGTCTGTCAGTCAACGCACAATAACAAAGTGAAGCTGATGTTTGCATTAATGTGTAATGTCAGATAACACCTGTTTTCAGAGTTATGGTACATTAACATCTTGCCCCTTATGGTTGCATTCATAAAACACTACTAAATGTCCATCCATTTTCTAACCACTTCTTCCAATTCAGGGCTGCCGTGGAGCTTAAGACTATCTCTGCAAGCAGCGGGCTCAAGGCAGGGTACACCCTGAATGGGATGGCAGTTCTTCGCAAGGCAGACACAGAGACACAAAAACGCACACACACACCAGGGCCATTTTTTCCAGAAGCCAATTAACCTACCAGTAAGTCTTTAGACAGTGGGAGGAAACCAGAACACACAGAGGAACACAGGAAGAACATACAGACTACACACAGATACTGTAGCATGCCGGGAATTGAACCCAGGGCCTGAGCACTGCAAGACAATACTAACCACTGCACTTCAGATCCTGATTCAAAATATTTGGAAGATTAATTTAAAATACATTAAGTACAGAAACATTATATTTTATATGACAAGCAAATAGTTTAATGCAGCTGTTTTAATTTATGTGATGTTTAACTATGTATAATTATTGTTTAATGAAAGCATAAGGCTGTGATATTGATATGATTTCAATACTTTGATATCAATAAGCATATTTTTCCTTTCCAGTACCGTTTGATCGTTCCTGTTTGTGTTTTTTAATTGGTCGGATAATCTAGTGTCAAATGTACAACTACAAAAATAAAAATGTTACATTCTATTAAAACAATCTGAAAAGTGCCACAATATGCATTCAGCGGAAATGCCTGATGTTCCAAAATGTGTGAATATGGTATACTTTCATATAGCAGCGCTTTCTTTCATATAGTGGTAGGCAACCACAGTCCTCAAGTGCCACGTTTGGTTCTCATTCCATCTCACATGATAATGACTTAATAGAATCAATTAGCCTGATAAGAAATCAAATCATCTGTTTTTTTCCTGATCTCAATTAGTTGATCCTATAGGAAACCAGCACTCATTGAGCAAGGCTGTCTACCCCTGAAGACAAGTTTTCATATATACAAGTGTAGGTATCCTCTCACGAGGCACCAGTAAATGTAGGGGTTTGTGCATAACTGGGACAATTATTAATTGTGGCAGTAAGTCACAAAATGATTCTTTTGATGGTATTAGAATCAAATCTTGCGGGATAACTCAAACAACACGCACACACGGGTACTAATACACAAAATACATTTATTAATATATAAAATGTGCATATAAAAATAACAGATCTTATCGTGAGGATGAGCAGAATACAACAGGTATATATTCAGTCACGAAGAGTTACAAATACCAAGAGGGACATACATTCAGTATATCATTTATTTAGACCGTTTCGTAAATGAACTTACAACTTCTACACTAGATACTCAAAACAAGTACATCACTCATAGAAATTAAATTGATAACAACTCAGGTTGAGGTAACAATTGAATTCTCGAGTTGTAATGCAGAATGTTGAATACTCATCCAATCTCTGGGGATTCAGATCTCCTGCAGGCACAAAGAGCAGTGGCAGGCTTGTTGCTGTCCAATCGGCGCTCTCTGGCTTGGTGCCAGGCAGTGTTGTTGCAGCTTGCGATGTGGTGGGAGAGATTACTGCTGCTGATGCTCTCTGAAGACCGGCTAGTTAGTGTTGGCTGAACTAGCAAAGTTTGTGCACGGGAGAAAAGTGACTGCGGGTCCCAGCAGGTCAGGAAGAAGACCAGTTCGTTCCTGATGAAGCGCTAGTCCTGAATACTTATATTCAGATTGGGTTCACGAGGCTTGCTGCTGGCTAACCTCAGGTGGATCCTTTGGTTACGCACTGGCAACCTCCGTTCTCGACTCAGAACAAAGGAAAGTCCTGCACTCGGGTACACTGGCCGTTACGTGGTGGTCCAGTCTGAGGATGTTTAGGAGGAACCCTGAGGCTGAATGTCCAGGAGGCGTGCTGCGAGAATGTTCTGCGCCCTGTGAGAATTGTTCTACAGGCGCTCTGTGTTGCCTGTTTTACCTGGAGGAAATGCATGTCGTTCATTGATTGAAAGTTTCATGAGCATCAGAGACCCACGTGGGGTTAACCTGCCCTACCAGTTCCTGATTGGCTGATGATGAGTAACCATGCACTCTGACCTTAAGGTTGTAAACCAACTTTGAATAACACTTTCCCTTGGAATCTCAGACTTTAAGGCACCAGAGATGAACATGTATTAAGGTTGCTGGAGAATCTCAACATTGGGGAGTTGTTCCTTATCAGGACACTCTATCAGCTAGAAAAACACCTTAATTGTGAACCAAATGGAATGGCCTCTCTGTATCAAGCACCACTGAGATGAAGGAGAGAGGGACTGGCAAGGGAACAGAAAATGTAATTCCTGTACTTTAATAAGCCTCGCCCCTACACAAGTCTTGCTTTGTAATTTAGATAATTTTCAAATATGAAAAGGCAGATAATATGACCTGTTAGCTGATGTGGCCCTGGTAAGCATGCATTTGCCTGGCACTAATAGTCAGTTGACCATAAATTTTAATGTTGCAAAATAATGATGGTTTTGAAAGTGGGACATCGATTATAGTGGAACTGCTAATAATGTATTGACTTTAAAAATGTTGCTACTATGATCAACCTGTGTTTTCACTGGTCAGCCTTTTTCAGCTTGTTTCCACAAATGATCATGTATTATGTTTTGCAAATGATAGATGTGTGGCTTTAGTGCCTTAGCATACCATATCAAGGCATAGAAGGAACAGTAACATAGCCACATTTCTCTCAAGAGCATTTCAGTCATTTCTAGGAGCTGGGAAAGTCATGCTCATTTCACAGATACTCCTGGACTTTCCAGGAGATTTAGGCTACATGCCATTACAATAAAATAAATAAGGTGGAGTGTGCAGTTGAGTAGATATTTCAGAATGACTTTTACTATTTCTGTATCGGAAAAAATCTAACAAAATATTTACAGTTCAGAAACACACCTACGGAAGCTTATTAGCACCATGGAAAAAACAAAGTGTATTGTGTTTCAATTAGATTTTTTTCATGTTTACACTGGAAATGTTTTGTGTTTAAACAAGATACTTACAACAAATGCTAATACATCACCAGCAACAGGACTCTCTTCACTAAAGTATTACTCTGTTGGCTCTGTTGCTGTGTGCTGTCCTAGAATTGTTTTTCATTTTGTTTGCTATTCCCTAATTTTTTTACATTCATGTCTGTGTAAACCAACACAGAAATTCTGAATTTCCTGCATTATTTTGCTGTGTGATTCCAAATTCAAATGTATTTGATGTAAGCACAGGCTAAAAACATTTGAGGACCTTGTGCTTAAAGATTCAATGATTGACCGACTGTCATGCCCTCATCCCACCGGATTCTCACATGGAAGCGCACTCATGCTAATTACACTCCAGCCCCAAGCACTTCTGCCAAATGACATCGCTCCTGTCAATCAGCCAACCACAACACTCCATCAATCAATGCAACTTCTTCATCTCACAATAGTAAAACCCTCCTAAACCCTCTGCTCTTCTCCCGATATTGGTCGTTCTTCGGAGCTCCTACCTCGCCTTTGTTTTCTGATCCTACTCTACACTTGTTATGAACCTCGGAACTACCTCTTTGACTATGTTTACTGCCTAGCCCGCTTCTGGATTGGAAGCCTTCTCGACGACCTACTCATTACGAACCATGGAACTTGCCTTCGACATTGCCACTCGTCTAACCCTCGTTTGCTCGGGTAAACTACCTCCTTATCTCCAGACCCCTAAGTTACCGCATAGAGTTCATCCTCCTGTTTACTCAGCAGGTCAATCATGACAGAATACCGGGCCAAATCATGGACCCCACAGACCTACAGTCTATATCCTCCCTCCTTAATCAGCACTCACAAGCTTTGACCCAGTTTCATCACTCCCTCCAGCTCCTCATGGATCAGATCTCTCGACTCTAAGCTACTCCCGCTCCTACCCCGGCACCAGCATCCGTCCAGGCACCTGCCCCACTCCCTGCTCCCACAGCTGCTGCCGCCTCACCGCTTGCTACAGCCCTGCCATTGATTCCTCCGGACAAGTTCGATGGGAATCCTGCGAACTTTATGCATCCAGATGCACCCGGAACGCTTTCCCTCTAATCGCAAAGCAATTGGCTTCGTCATCTCACTCCTCATGGCCAGGGCTCTGGATTGGGCCACAGCTCTATTGTCTTGAGGAGCTCCTGAACTTTCAGATTTTTATCTTTTCATCGAGAAACTCCAGACGACTTTCGACCTTGCTAGCTCGAATCTCACCAATCTCCGCCTGTCCTCATTCCAACAGGTGCCACAACTCTTTCAAGACTATATTATTGAATTTCAAGCTCTGGTTCTTCCTGGAACAACGAAGCACGTATTTGCCAGTTTTGTAAGGGTCTCTCCAAGGAACTGAAGGACCACCTAGTCCTTATTCCTTTTAGCCCCCACTCACTGGATCTCGCTATCTCCCAGGTGGTGGAATTAGACGCTTGTCTTCAGGCTAGAAAGACAGAACGACTCCAGGATGATGCAGACTCCCCTTCCCCACCACCATGGGAACCCACAGTGTCTCATACCCATCTTACCCCTGAAAAAAAGGATAGACGCCGTCGGGAAGGACTGTGCCTCTACTGCGGTTCTCCAGGACATCTCCTGTCTGCCTGTCCTACTAAACCCCCAGTACCCGACCTGTGCACTCAATCTCTACCACGGTTAGCAATACCTCTCTTTCCCCTGCTCCTTTGGGTCCTTTTCTTTCCGTGTTTCTGTCCTGGAATACTTTTAAAATCTCCCCTTTGGCTTTTATTGATTCAGGTGCTGCTGAAAACATCCTAGATGCCTCACTCGCCGAGAAATGGAAAATCCCCATTGTGCCCCTTTCTCTGCCTGTCTCTGTGCACTCACTGGACGGTTCCCCCCGTCCCATGAATTGATTGAACTGCAAACTGTTCCACTTACCCTCACCATCGGTGCCACCCATGTGGAATAAATCCAATTTCTCATCCTGGATTCTCCATCACACCCGCTCTTTTTAGGCTACCTCTGGCTTCTCAAACACGACCCCAACTTTTACTGGTCACGAAATGAAATCCTCGCCTGGAGTCCCCGCTGCCTTTCGCCATGCTGCCGGCGTCCTATCAGGATTTCCTCAGCCCAACATCCACAGAACAAATCCCCTCTCATTCCATCTCATTACGCTGAACTGCATTTTGTTTCAGTAAACAAAAGGCTCTGTCACTCCCACCACACCGCCCCTACGATTGTGCGATAGATCTTCTTCCTGGAACCCTACCCCCCAGAGGGCGTATCTATCCTCTTTCTAGGGTGGAGTCTCGAGCCTTAGAGGAATACATCCGGGAATCCCTACAGTCTGGTTTTATTCCTCCCTCTACGTCACCTGCGTGCACCTGATTTTTTTTTAAGAAAAAGGACAGCTCCTTAAAGCCCTGTAT
Organism: Atractosteus spatula; assembly: GCF_055471065.1. Lineage (NCBI taxonomy): Eukaryota > Metazoa > Chordata > Actinopteri > Semionotiformes > Lepisosteidae > Atractosteus > Atractosteus spatula. Next base: position 23,371,982 of record NC_142716.1, on the reverse strand, counting down.
TCACTACAGAGGCCTTAATAAAATTACAATTAAGAACTGCTATCCCATTCCTCTTATACAAGCTGCTTTAGAATCTCTACATGGATCCTCCATCTTTACCAAATTGGATCTCAGGGGAGCTTACAATCTTGTTCGGATTAGAAAGGGGGAAGAATGTAAGACTGCTTTTATGACCACCCACGGACACTACGAGTACCTCGTGATGCCCTTTGGACTCGTCAATGCCCCATCTATTTTCCAGGCATTTATGAATGACATCTTCAGGGATCTCATCCACAAATCCGCATTGGTCTACTTAGATGACATCCTAATTTTGTCCTCTAATATTCAGGATCATATAGCACATAATCAGGAGGTTCTTTCTTGGCTTATTGTGAATAATCTTTATGCCAAGCTGGAAAAATGCTCTTTTCACATGCACAAGATCCATTTCCTGGGCTACGTCATCTCCTCCTGGGGTGTGGAGATAGACCCAGCTAAGGTCTCTGCTACTCAGGACTGTCCCGCTCCTCCAATATCCAATGCTTCTTCGGTTTTGCCAATTTCTACAGGCGTTTTATCAGGAACTTTAGTTCCATCGCAGCCTACATTACTGCCCTCACCCGTAAGGGTTACAGCTTTGATAGATGGACACCAGAGGCCAACCAGGCATTTCTTAGACTTAAACACCTCTTTACCACAGCCCCTCTGTTGCGTCATCCGGATCCCTCCCTTCCGTTTGTAGTAGAGGTGGACGCATCTGCTCACGGTGTTGGGGCAATTCTCTCTCAACGCCATGGTGAAAAGAATCTCCCACATCCCTGTGCCTTTTTTTCTAGGAAACTATCCCCTGCCGAGGTCAACTACGACATGAGTAACTGAGAGCTCCTAGCCATTAAATTGGCTCTTGAGGAGTGGAGACACTGGCTTGAAGGGGCTCAACACCCCATTGTGATTATTACCAACCATAAGAATCTGGCTTATATCCAGTCTGCTAAACATCTCAATCCTAGACAGGCTAGATGGTCCCTATCTTTTCCAGATTCGATTTTGTCATCACATATACACCTGGCTCGAAGAACCTGAAGGCAGGAGCCCTCTCCTGCCTGCATGATCCTCCAGACCTTGTCAAGATTCCCGAACCCATCATCCCTCCCAAAAAGATCCTCACTGTTGCCCAGAGCTCTATCGATCATCAGGTCAAACATGCCCTCACCAACACAACCGTTCCTCCCCAATGCCCATCTGATAAACTCTTTGTCCCCAATTCATTGCGTTCCTCCATCCTGCAATGGGGGCATGATTCCCACTAAGCAGGCCACCCCGGTTCCAAGCGAACTCTAGATCTTATCAGCCGAGAGTTCTGGTGGCCCTCTATCAAGCAGGACATATCCGATTATGTCTGGGCATGCCCTGTGTGTACCAGGTCCAAGACCCCCCATTGTAAGAAGGCCGGTCTCTTCCATCCCCTCCCCATCCCAGATCGTCCGTGGTCCCATTTGTCAGTGGATTACATTACTGACCTTCCCAAGAGTTGTGGTAACACCACCATTATGGTTGTGACAGATTGGTTCTCCAAGGCAGCACATTTTATCCCCTTTCCTGCTCTACCTTCGGCAGGTGTAATTGCCAACCTCTTTGTCCAACACATCTTCCGCCTTCACGGTATACCTAATGATATTGTGTCCGACAGGGGTCCGCAATTCATCACCAGATTCTGGAAGGCCTTTTGCAAGGCTTTAGGCACCTCCATCTCTCTCACCTCTGGCTACCACCCGGAGGCTAACGGTCAAGCTGAAAGGATCAACCAAAGCCTCCTCACCTACTTAAGGTCCTACACCTCGTCTGCTCCTCTGGTTGTCTCTGCTCTCCTGGGTGGAATACACCCAGAACTCTTTGCTCACTTCAGCAACTGGAATGTCCCCTTTCTTCTGCTCCTTGGGATATCAACCCTCCATCATCCCTGAAACCATGGATATTCCTTCTGTCTGCCATTACTTTATAAAGCTACGTCGCATCTGGAAGTCTGCCAAGGCTGCTCTCCAAAGGCCCTCCCTAAGTCACACTGGGGCTGCCAACCGCCACCAGTGTCCGGCTCCTCGACTTAGGAGTGGTCAGTGCATATGGTTCTCCACCAGGAACCTACACCTACGTCAACCCTCTAAGAAACTCGGCCCTCGGTTCATTGGTCCTTTCTCTCCCAAATCACAAGTCTCCTACCGTCTGCCCCCCCCCCCCCCGCTCATGGGTTCACTCCACTTTTTATGTCTCCTTCTGCGGCCTTTCTATCGTTCCCCCCTTTCTAGACCCCAACCTCAACCTCCCCCCCCTCGTTTGATCGATGGTCTCCCAGCCTACACCGTCTACAGGATCCTAGACTCACATTGGTACAAGGGTTCATGGCAATACCTGGTTGAATGGGAGGGTTAAGGACGAGAGGAGAGATCTTGGGTTTCCGAGAAGGACATTCTGGACCGAACACTTATCCTCGATTTCCATCAGATCATCTCGCAGAATTCCACTAGGGCATCTGGAGCCGCCCGTGAAGGGGGGGTACTGTCACGCCCTCATCCCACAGGATTCTCACACGGAAGCACACTTGCGCTAATTACACTCCTGAGTGAAGCCCTGAGCACTTCTGCCAAACGACATCACTCCTGTCAATTAGCCAACCACGACACTCCATCATTCAGCGCACCTTCTTCTTCTCACAATACTTAAACCCTCCTAAACCCTCCACTCTTCGCCTGGTATTGGTTGTTCTTCGGAGCTCCTACCTCGCCTTTGTTTTCGGCTCCTCCTCTTCATTCGTTACGAACCTCAGAACTACTTCTTTGACTACGTTTACTGCCTAGACCTCTCGTAGATTGGAAGTCTTCTCGCCAACCTACTCATTATGAACCTCGGAACTCGCCTTCGACCCTGCCACTCATCTAACCCTCATTTGCTCGGGTAAACTATCTCCTTATCTCCAGACCCCTAAGGTACCGCATAGGGTTCATCCTCCCATTTACTCCGCAGGTCAATCATAACACCAAAAATAACAATAAAAGTATACCAACAGTCTCACAGTCAGGTTATTGTAAAATGTATTCCCTTCAATATTTTAAAGATTAGGCAAAAACCTATGTAGAGTATGTTTATGGAGTTTCACAAGAAGAATAAAATACTTTGTAAAGCTGTGCTATTTCTAGTTTTCAATGAAATGATAAACAAAACACACGCTTAACCCAGGAATGAGCAAACACAAGGAGTTTTACTTCATGTTAACAAAAGACACTACATTTGCTCCTTTAGATAAATTCATTTGCACAAAGCAAACTGTGATGATATTCTTCTGTTGTTAAAGACAAGTCACCTTTACATGGTACAGTATTATTGCCAATATATTTTGAGATATTAATATATCAGGCAATATTTTTTTACAAAGTAATAATTGTGTATTAATGTTTAAATGCAAAAAGTATCTCATTTAAGTGCAAAAAAATATGTTTCCTCCATGGCTCTAATAGGTTTCCATACAAAACTCCTTCATATCATTGCATTGTTTGTAATCTTCTTTAAACATACAGTATATACAATATTTGATAGTAACTAGCAACTAGATCAAAATCTAAATTTGAGTTTTTAAACATGTAAATGAAATATTTTCTCTGTCAATTCTCCACAGGAATTATGATAGACAAGAATTCAAACAAATGAATGTTGAGTACCCAGAAGCTTTTGTGATTGTGCCAATTCACCAGCAATGGACATAGTAACCTAAACGTAATTTTAACTAATGAGTGTGGGGGGAGTAAAGAGCTTTGGAGGTGAGGGTAGGATGTCCTAATATGGATGTTGTATCCAACAGCTAGATTACGTCTGACGGAGCTGTAAGAAGTGAAATCAGCATGCAGATGGAGAAACTGTCAAATCCCACATTCAAGGAGGTACACAAAACCACAGAGAACTAATACAGAGAAGCTGACAGAAAGAAGTTAATCCCAGATTGTAATGCATGCAGTCTGTCATTCCAACCTGACATGGCAGTGCCAAACAAAAAAAATTGTTAGGACAACAACTGATATTTAATAGTACTGATGAATCAAGAGCCATCTGGTTTGCCACACTGCTAAAATTAAGTTAAAGAATGCAACTTTTTTTCCTTACATCTGAATTATTGACAAAGCCATGTTACACTAATAGGCTCCCTTATCAATTCTGTTAACTTTACTTTTGTTTAATGATGTTGGAATCAGTCCAATGCACAGTTCAGAAATCTCTGTGTTGTCTTTTCTCTAAGTCTTAGATTTGAGGATTGCTGTGATGGTACACTTTCATCTCCAATTAATTGTTCATCTCTAGTCATGCCTCCCCAATCTTTAGTGAAACTAATGTAGGTACTTGTCTTTACCGGGCTTTATAATTGTAATACAGTGCTTGCTGGTGTATCCAAATATTAACAAATTGCATTATGTCCAGAGCTTAGACTGTCTTGTTTTGGCTTCTTTGCACTGGTTTCTTGAGAACTTTAGAATGAAATGCAAAGTATTGTTTACTTTTAAAGGCTTGAATTGTTTGATTCCTGACTGTATGTGTTAACCATTTCCCCGTAAACCTACATACAATGACTCTGGTCTTCTTTCAGTTCTCCAAATTATGTAAATTATATAAACATATATTTTTTTTCTCAAATTACAAGTGGTAGGGATTTTGTTAAGAACAGTTGGGCGTGACAAAAAGAGATAGGACCCCATGTGATGTTAGCTAAAGACTAAGAGAAAACAAAGATCAAGTAGAGCAGAAGCCGGGTTTACTTAACCAAGTCACATAGTCAATATCAAGACGGTGGGTTTCTTAGATGTAGGACTGAAAGAGAAGGTAGCTCAGTGAGGGTTAATTCAATACTGAGCATGGTAGTGTACAGATGCAGCCATTCAAAATGAGCGGGGTATGCTGTGGTACAATGCGGTGGGCGTGTCACATCGATCCGCATCATATCGTGTCTTTTCGCATCATACCGCATTTTACCGTATGCAAATTAGATTATTTTAATAGTATCCGGAATCACCTTGTAAAACTGCCAGGTGGAGCTAATAAAGCTTAACCTCTCATGTACAGCATTTGAGCTGTCACCAGAAAACACCCGGTTTCGAATCCCGATCACTGCTGAAGGACAATCTTTATACAATTAAGAATTTAAGTTGTATACTCTTTAGACTTTTATATTTTAACTGTATATTACAGCATGTTAATCATTATACATTAAAAAGTTGGTATATTTCATGAAACAAGATTGCTCAGTTGGACAAAAGTACACAACCTACCATCTTTATCATAAACATTTTAATTATGCAGAAATATTTTATACATCAAAGTCTTTTCTGAAGATATTACTAATAGTATTAATAACGAATGACCTTGGACAAGCTGTAAACTCAAAGTATTACCCTGGTCCACATTCTTTGTAACCGTCTTTGTAAACGAAAATACTTTAGTTTTTCATTTACAAAAAGTAACACCAAAGAATTTAGTTAATCCGATCATGCATTAGTTTCCAATCATACAATCTCCGATTCACCATGCCTTTCATATGCTCATAAAAGATATTAATTTAGGATAATAAATATATAACTGTATGTAAACTTTACTGTATATGGCTGGTCTTGGTTGTTTAAAGAAAAAATACACACCAGTATTCCATTTCTCCCTAAACATTTTAAGCATCAAAGTCTTACATGTGGTTATTTAGGACATGTTTTTATGTGCTCCTTCTGACCATATTACTGTATATTTATATACTTTGTGAAAAGTGATCGTTTTTACCTTTTCTGCGAATATGCTCGTTATCGGAGTAAACAAAAGCATACTTTTAGAATTTGATTAATAGGAAATATAATATGGAATCGCGTATCTAAAGAAATTAATAACAATATAATTATATTCATGTACTGTAGCACAAACAGTAGTATAAGACTTTCCATTGATATGTGTACTTCTGTTTCATTGTTAAGTGCATGACTGCGTCTGTGGCGTGATGGCTTTCTTTTAACAAATAAACATTTCTTTGAAATACTAAAATAGCAAATATTATGGACACTATATTGACCTTTTTTATATTTCTAGATATCACAACATCAGGGTGTAGGGTGAAAACCCACGTAAGCCCGAAAGCCCAACATTAATGTAGTGCATTCGCCCGGGGCTGCAGCTGAAGAGCTAAATTTATAAAATAGAATAGGCAAGCCTTCGAATGAAAGACAGTACCCCTTCTCCCCATGGACAGACTGACAAATGTTTTCTTAGAAAAAGAAAACGCGAAGCTGTGTCAGTCTTCTGTGTAAAAGAATTGGTTTGAATATCATGGGTGTTGTTTTTAATAAGCTGCTGAGTAAAGAACAGGAATTTTCCTGCTGTCAGCAGTATTGTGTATATAGTTTTATGTACAGGCTGCGAAAAGTTTCACAAGTAGAGATCTTTAAAATTAACCAAGAGATGTTAATCTCAAGGTGTGTAGAGGTGCAATTATTATAGTTCCAGATTTAAATTAGACAGACAGAAAGAAAATAAAAGAGAAAGGAAAAATGCATACAAATGCATACATTCTAGGGAGAAGGCCTATTATTTCTATGACAATTAAGTGATATTAAAGTGATATTTCAAATAATCTTTGTGTTGCCTAGACCAACCAAGCTTGATGCCTCTCTCTGTAAGGGCACAGGAATATAGCTAGATATACCCTTCTTTTTTTATTTTAGCCACAGAATGACCAAGTGGTCTTTGTGTGTGGGAAAGTATGGGAAATAAATTTTTCTTCTGGATGAAGATCTTTCCCAGCACAGTGATGACTCAGTACTACTCATGATGGATGTCAACTGCTATAGGCACATCTGGACATGGTTATGGTCACAGGTTATGGTTCACCTATAAGTGATCTGTAGGGTGGGTACTAAAACTAAACCTGATAGCATTTCAACGAATCACCAACATGTGATGTTGTACCTTAAAAGCAAGAACCCAGTTCAGTTTGGTTGGTTAACCTACTGGCTTCTAATCTCTTCAACTGAACTGCTATTTGACTTTTCCAACCACGTGACTGCAAGCAGTCGAAGTCAGGACTTAAACTTTTCTCTGAGAACCCAGGCCAAGAGAATAAGTCAATAAAGTGCAGAAATCTGCCCAAGATATTTTCTCGGAAACTCTGAAATTTATTCGCATTTATGCTTAAACTTATCATCTCTTTCATTGCTAAGTTTGATTCTGTCCCAAATTCTGTTAATATTCTGTTGATGCATATACTGTTCAGAGGTATGTAATTAAGTTAAGATGTCATAATTTAAAGTCATTCCTATTGACTTTACAAAGCTCCTGGAAAACAGAAATAACTTCTTAAATACAGTTTTACAGTTACAATTGTTTCCAGATTCTTTCGAGACACTTCCATAGTCAGCTAAAGCTGTTACAATATATTATGAGGTGCTTTGGAATTCAGAAGTCTCATTATTTAAAATAAAACTTTGAACAAAACTGAATAAAAATTATATCTGCTGAATGAAGAGGTTTAATTAAAACAGCAGAAGTTAAATTAAAGACCGAAAGAGACGCAGTTAGAAAAGAAATGGCTGAATTAAAGAATGAGTCTGAAATAATGATATTTTTCATGGGACATTATTTTTAACAAAATCCATCTTATATTCCTACAAAATGTAATACTTTTTGAGGTCACTCGGTATTGTAAACTTTCACCACAAAGCAAACTAAAAAAATGTTCACTTAAATCATCTCCATTGTCAAAGATTTCATTCTTATGTGAAAATTCTCTGTGGAAAGCAAGATAAAAGTGACTGTCAGAGTTGGATGACACAAGAGTCTCATCAACAAAACCACCTTTGCTTATTACGTCTTCATTCAAAGGATTCTTTATTTATGTAATGAATTATAAAACTTCATGATTTAAACCTGTTTATGTGTTCTGGGATGAGTTTTGGAGAATAACAAGTCAGTTTACATTTTCTTATTGTCTAAATAAAATATATTAGAGTTGTGACACTTGCAGGCTGATAATCGAAACAGGAATAAAATGCACTGAATAACAGTGTAGTGCCACACCTCTTGTTGCGTAGGTAAACACAAGAGAAAATGGAAAGGGATTTTTTCAGAAAGATGATTTTGTACATAAAAGCAAACAGTTGTTTGAATAAAATTATTTTAAAATATAATTCCTTATGCAGTACACACGACACATCTTTTGAATGATGAGTTAATGTTTCATGATGTAACTACCGAATTTAATTTCATTTTTGTAGAAATATTATGTTTGAAGAAAAACAAATGTATCTTTAACAGTATCTTTTAAAGCTTATTACCCCCAAGCCACATCAAGTTGTAGAATTGTTTTTCAACTTAAAAGCAGGCTTGAAAACTTGTCTGGAGACTGTTCAGTAAAATGTAAAAATAGATCAAATATTTTTCTGTGTCAAAAAATTAAACTTTGAAAGTTGTCATATTCAGCTTTTAATGATAAGGGTCTCCACTTCTTTTATGCATAGGTTAAATTGGAGGCAAGGGAATGTAGATCATAAAATATGTAGAATTCTACTCCATTAATGTGGTATACTTTTGTTAACATATATAATAATATAATAATAATCATAATTCATGTTCCCTAAGACCAATATGCCTACAAGGAAAGGTGAAATGGCTTCCTTGATCATGTGTAAAAAAACAAGATTTATTTCGTGAAGCAGTGGTTCCAGAAGGAAACTAATTTCCGCTGCTTGCAACATCTAACAATAAAAAGCACATACAGTACTGGCCATTTCACTTCTCTCTCTACAAATGCCTTCCCACTTCCAGATAAACACCCCAGAACTAAAAAACAAACGGACTCAATAAATAAATGGCAAGGCAGAGATTTTTAAAACTGCCTCTGTTCATCAATTGTGCTGAGTATTTTTGGATTTGCAACATTACCACCTTTCTAGACAGTTCTTTTCAAACGTGAGATGTCCGGGACAGTACTAGAATGGGACAATTCTATAGAAAACATGATTGCTTCTGTAAGTGGTGCAACTGTTCCTTCTGGATGAGAATGTGCTTATTGCAGACTCCGTCTTTCTGATGAGGCGTAAATCCAAGGTCTTGACTAACTTGGATTGACGCCCTATGTTTGAAGAACTTTGGGATTTTGGAATATAAAACATTCTATGATTTTTTTTTTGCTGTGTCCAGCAAGGTTAATTGGCAGCATATGGTGCTGCTGAATCGTTGGTTTGACATAAATTGCTAAATAATTAATTAAATTATCATATCAATACTGATGATACTAAAATCTACATCTATAATCAATCTGAAACCGATGTGGCTGCCTGTGCTCTCTCTAATTGCATCTTTGAGAAGCATGGATGACTCAAAATTTCATTTATCTGAACTGTGGCAAGACTGAAGTCATGCTCCTCAGAACGCCCTATCTACTATGTAAAACCAATGCAGTAATTCTATCTGGGGGTTGACATCTGACCCACATGTGCAACATATTGTTAAAATGAAAAAGTAATAGGTTTATTTCATGCTGAAAAGAGAAGAAAGAAAAAACAACATTTCAATCATGGAGCCTTCTTCTTCCTGCTCAGAAACACTTTGTTCTATGTTTTTGCTAATTGTTGCTGAAAAGCTTTCATCTTTTCTTTAATTAATTACTGTTATGCCCTATGTGTTGGGATATATAAATCCAAATTGAACTAACTACAGTATGTCCAGAATTTGGCAGCCAGAATCCTGACCAATCTATCCTTGAGTCCTTGCACTGACTTCCTCTCAAGTTTTGTGTTCACTTCAAAACCCTTACGCTCACCTATAAGGCTCTGCCTTAGGTGACGATAGCTGACAGCTTGGTACCAGAGTACCTATCTGAGTTACTATCATCCTATTCTCTACCTCACAATCTTCACTCATCTAATTCCGGTCTCCTGTCTGTCTACCATCTATGGGTGACAGGGCCTTCTCCTGCTATGCCCCAAGGCTCTGGAACTCTATCCCTAAGTATATCAGATAGTCACCTTCCCTGAGTTCTTTCAAATCTATATTCAAAATCTTTTTAGAAGCACTTTTATTTTAAAACAGTTCTGTGTGCCCCTTTGCTTTCCTGTTGTATTCCATACCCCATCGACTGATGCAGCCTCTCAGAAAGTGTGCAGCCTCTCAGAATGCATGTTATTTCTACCAAATACCTCAAAAGTAACACGGCATGGTACATTATGTGATTCACTGGCCAAAGACAATTGATAGATGACACTTGTGGTGTGTTAGATCTTAGTGAAACAGTTGGTTCATTTCCATCTGCTTATACACAGATGCAGACATTCAAAACAAGTGGGGTATGCTGCTGTACAATGCGGTGGGCATGTCGCAGTATATCGCAATATACCGTACACAAATTAGATTATGTTAATAGTATCCGGAATCACCTTGTAAAACCGGCGGGTGGAGCTAATAAAGCTTAACCTCTCCTGTACAGCATTTGAGCTGTCACCAGAAAATATCTGGTTTCGAATCCGGATCACTGCTGAGGGACAATCTTTATTCAATTAAGAATTTAAGTTGTATACTCTTTAGACTTTTAAATTTAAACTTTGTATTAGAGCATGTTAATCATTATACATTAAAAAGTTGGTATATTTTATGAAAGCAAGATTGCACAAAAGTACACAACCTACCACCTTTATCATAAATACTTTAATTATGCAGAAATATTTGATGCATCAAAGTCTTTACCAAAGATATTACTGATAGTATTAATAATAATTTATGACCTTGGACAAGCTGTAAACTCAAAGTATTACCCTGGTCCACATTCTTTGTAACCATCTTTGTAAACGAAAATACTTTATTTTTTCATTGACAAAAAGTAACACCACAGCATTTCGTTGATCAGATCACGCATTTGTTTCCAATCATACAAAGTATGCCTTTCACATGTTCATAAAAGATATTAATTTAGGAACATAAACATATTACTGTATGTAAACTGTACTGTATATGCCTGGTCTTGGTAGTTTAAAGAAAAAATACACACCAGTATTCCATTTCTCCCTAAACATTTTAAACATCAAAGTCTTACATGTGGTTATTTCGGAAACGTTTTTAAGTGCTCCTTCTGACCATATTACTGTACATTTATATACTTTGTGAAAATTGATCGTTTTAACCTTTTCTGTGAATACGCTCGTTATCGGAGTAAACAAAAGCATACTTTTAGAATTGGATTAATAGGGAATATAATATGGAATTGCGTATCTAAAGAAATGAATAACGATATAATTATATTCAGGTACTATAGCACAAAGTAGTATAACATTTTCCATTGATATGTGTATTGCTGTTTCAGTGCATGTGACATGACTGGATCGGTAGCGTGATAGCTTAAGTCAGTGGTTCTCAAACTTTTTGGACCAAGTACCACCCCTAATCCAACCAAAGCATCCAAGTACCACCTACAAGTCATGATCTCATAGGAACCCCAGAAATTCTCAATGACCAACATGAGCGCGCGTGCACACACACTCACACATACATATAATAAATATTATAATAATAAACTTTATTTGATATAGCACCTTTAAAGGTGGCTTCTCAAAGTGTTTTACAGAAAAAAAAACATTAACAACAACTAATAAAAAAGCACCATTTCAGTGAGAGGGGTGAGCCTATTTAGTTGAGCAAAGCAGATGTGAATTAATTTTTCGAGCCTTGATACAATTCACAACAGAGTCTAACAGATATTAAATCGTCAGGCATTTTCTTGACGGCAAAGGTCTCGCGGTGGATGTTGTAATGCGTACATTAATTTCTGGAGCAACCTCTCTAATTCGTGCAACTACACCGTTATGTCGGCTTGTCATTGCTCTAGCACCGTCTGTACAAACTCAGACCCATTTTATCCAGTCGAGGCCATTCTCTTCGATAAATTCATTCAGAAGCTGAAATATGTGCTCTCCTGTAGTTCCTGTTGGTAGCGGTTTACAGAACAGAAAGTCTTCATGGGGCATGCCCTCAAACTCGTATCTAACGTAAACGAGCAAATTGGCCAAATCGACTACAGACTCATCTAATTGCAGTGAAAAACATCTGCTCATCTTAATGCGCTCTATCAGTGTACTTTTGATATAATCCTTCATTTCAATAATTCTATGAATGACTGTGTCTTTCAGGGGGAGGGGGGCAGCAGGTCGAGCTGTTTAGCAGCTTTTTCTCTACACATAATACGTGTCAGCTCTTTTGCCAAGGTAAATAAGGTTCTTCAAAAATAGTGTAGCTTACCTGCTTTAGCAATACGCAAGCTTGCATTTTTCCGCTTTTCGGTTTTTATTTCCGTATTTATTTAAAGTTTTTATTTCATGCGCATGGGAGCGAAACACAGAGACGCTCGGTTTATTTTTCTCAAATTAGAACAGTTCTTAAATATTTTTCTGTTATCACGCTTTCGTGTGCTCACAAGATTACCTGCGTTCGTAGCACGTATTTCTATGCATTCCTGTGTTTAGAACGTTGGCATAGTTCCAAAATCACGCACATTCTCCTTTCTCCCTATTTGACGGAGATACAGTAGCTTTTTTTAAATACAATTGGTCACTTGCATCCGTAGCAAGTGGTATAGAATTACAGAGTATCTCTTGTGTCCACTGAAGTATTAGCGCGCACTGTATCGTAGTACGTAGGCTGCGTATTCGACACGTATTAAAATACAAAATATGAAAACCCGTCCCGATTTTTCAGCGCACACGACACAGTTCCAGGGTCATTTGGCGTACCACTTGGCGGCACTCCACATACCACTGCCGGTACGTGTACCACAGTTTGAGAACCACTGGCTTAAGTGACTGAGAGAGAGAGAGCAGAGCAGACCAGACCAGACCAGACACAGGGGTGCAAAAACCAGGCGATCTCCCCAGACTGTACGCCAGTTTCAAAGTGGGTCAGCTGCACTGGTCAGCAGCTTTCCCAATCCTCGCCCTGATCACTACCACTCCTGTCCTGCCCCTCGCCGCGTACCCCAGCCGGACGCTCTTCGGGCGCAGCACCAGGTGAATGCGCAACATCAATGTAGGGCTTGCGGGTTTGCGCCCTACACCCTGCTGTACCGCTGTGTACATACAGTACGAACATGTTGTTATATTTAGAAATATAAAAAATATCAATATATTGTAGTGTCCATAATATTTGCTATTTTAGTTTTTCAAAGAAATGTTTATTTGTTAAAAGAAACCTCATAGCGATTGCTGGATTTGAACACCCGACTTCACTCTTCACTTCACTCTTATAAGTCAGTCACTTAAGCTATCACGCTACCGATCCAGTCATGTGACATGCACTGAAACAGCAATACACATATCAATGGAAAGTTTTATACTACTGTTTGTGTTACAGTACCAGAATATAATTATATCGTTATTTAGATATAATTTAGATACGCGATTCCATTATATTATATTCCCTATTAATCCAATTCTAAAAGTATGCTTTTGTTTACTCCGATAACAAGCGTATTCGTAATATGGTCAGAAGGAGCACATAAAAATGTTTCCGAAATAACCACATGTAAGACTTTGATGCTTAAAATGTTTAGGGAGAAATGGAATACTGGTGTGTATTTTTTCTTTAAACTACCAAGACCGGCAATATACAGTTTACATAATATGTTTATGTTCCTAAATTAATATTGTTTATTACCTTCAGATGCGTTATGCTTCTCTTCTTTTTATGCTCAGCTACTAAAAATTCCCTTTAGTTGTAAAATTCCATATAAATATTCAATACTAAGCGGATTAAAATGTGCACAGTAAAGAGATTAAATGATTAAATCTTTTCACTACCGACCAGTGCACCACGAGTGCCCCTGTCGGTCATTTTGGCCAGCCAATCACATACTGCAGTACGCCGCGGTGGCTTGTGGGTAGTTGCGTGCAGTAGGGGGTTGTACTGCAAAGTTTGAATGGCTGCATCTGTATATACCTAATGTACATACAGTAGATGGTAGGGTAGCTGAATATAAAAAATAAAAAAGTTATACTGACTTGCTGCAATCGTATCTGGATTCAAATAATATACTTGAGAAATTTCAGTCTGGTTTCCACCCAGGCCACTGCACTGTAACTGCATTAACAATAGTCGTAAATGAGCTACTGACGCGGGAAATGCAAAAATGCTTGTGCTTCTAGATCTTAGTGCTGCCTTTGACACGGTTGACCACTCTGTTTTGCTACACAGGCTTGAGTTTGAGGTTGGTTTATCTGGAACTGTCCTGAAGTGGTTACTTCACATTTAAGTAATCGTTTTCATTATGTTCAAATATCTAATAATTGTACTGGTTCATCAATGTCACCAGTTCAGTTTGGGGTACCACAGGGATCAGTGCTGGGACCAATATTGTTCTCTCTCCTACCTATGCTGCCGCTAGGTAGGATACGAAAACATAATATTAACTTTCATTCATATGCCGATGACACGCAAATATACATTTTGTTTATACCAATCGACAACTCTTCTATTATCACTTTAGTTAATTGCATTAATGAAGTAAAGACTTGGATGTGTGAAAACTTTTGGTTACTTAACTCTGATAAAACTGGGGTTCTGTTTTTGGAGGAAACAATACTGATAGAACTACTATAACTTTAGAACTTAACTGAGAGGATTTAGAAATTTGCCTCAAAGACTCAGCACGTAACCAAGGCATCATATTAGACAAAAGGCTCTTATTTAACTCTCATGTTAAAACAGTATCTAAAACATGCTTCCTACAGTTAAGAAATATTGTAAAATTAAGGCAGTTTCTCTCCACTCAAGACAGAGAAATGAATAGATGCTCTTGTATGCAGCAGGTTAGACTACTGCAATACCCTACTATCAGGGAGCACCCACCACTCTTTCAACACCTTACAGCGAATTCAGAATGCAGCAGATAGAATTGTTACTAGGAGCAAAAAGTACGACCATACAACCCCCATACTTAGCTCTCTTCATTGGCTTCCTGTCAGGTATAGGGTGGACTTCAAAATCCTTCTACTTACTTACAAGGCTCTCAGAGGTCAGGCACCTGTCTATCTAATGGAACTTATTAATGTTTACCATCCAAGTCGCCTGCTTAGATCACAGAATGCAGGTCTTCTTCATATTCCATGAATTAATAAAATAAAAGTTGGCGGTAAAGCATTTTGTTACAGGGCCCATAGCTTATGGAACAGTCTCCCACCCCATATTCGGGATGCAGAGTCAATCTTAGTATTCAAATCCAGACTGAAAACCTATTACTTCAGCCTAGGCTACTCACACCTTACATTTTAGCCTGCTGCAACCATGGCTGCTGGTGCTGCTGTACATGCCATTGTGTGTCTCTATGTTGGCCCACCAGGTAGATACATCTGTTCTGACCAAACTATCCTATTCTCCTCCCCACATGTCCGGATGGTGCCCGGGCTGGGTACCATCTGAGTTGGATGCTGCATCACTGCCATGGACCCAAGAGGGACCATCATGGATATAGCTATTGTTTAGGAGGAATTTACTGGTCTACAGAGATCTGCATGGAGTACAAACACACAGAAGACATGATGGATGGATGGATGGATGGATTAATACCCTCATCGTTTCCTTTTTTAAATTATATAATGTTAGCATGCCCAAAGGGGTTGGGCAACCAGTTGACCTTGGATCCCTAGTGTTTTTTTCTCTCCTTATTAAGGAGTTTTTGGTTCCTCTCCTCCATTGTCTTCTGGTTTTCTGTTCTGTATTGACAAAATGTATAATTAATTGTATTGTTAAGCACCTTGGGGCAACCTTGTTGTGAAAGGCGCTATATAAAAATAAATTGAATTGAATTAAATTTAATACACTTGATAGGGGATATTTGATGGAATAATTTAACTAAAGAAATTTTGGCATCTAAATATATAACTTGTGGATATTTTGGAAACATTTTTCCATTTCCAAAACACAACAGTCGGTTTAATGGACAATGAAATGCTCATAGACTGAAATGTAGCACATTGCAGATTGCACCCAAGTGGCAGTTTAGACAGCTGCCTTCTACTGCTACTACTAAGGTGGGTGGATCAAATCCCATTGCTTTGGTGTAATTGTCTTACATAGCTGGATATGTTAAAGAAATACTTTATTATTATAGGTAATTGTGAATGTGATGTACCTCTTTCAGGTTTACATCCGCATTGAGAAAATCTATATTTTTTCTTAGACCAAACTTCAGCAACAAGTAATCAGGAAACAATTTAACTTATATAATTATAAAAAATATATTTCACACATACTGTACTGTAGTGGCTTTAAAACTATACTGTATCATACTGTAAACCTGAAAGAAGCACATCACATTCACAACAACCTACAATATAATAATAAACTATTATTTGATATGTCCAACTGAGTAATTTTGTTTGTGTAAAACAGCCCTGATTTCTTTTAAAAATAATTTAATATTTAACCTGCTGTAATACAAAATTAATAAAAGTCTAAACATTATACAACTCAAACTCTAAAATTGGAAAAGGAAACCAGGCATTTTCTGGCAACAGCCCAAATGCTTCCATATGGCACTTTAAATGTTTATTGTGCCACCTGGCAGTTGTACAAAATACAGTCCGACAACAGAATAAAAAAAAAAAACAAATGCGGTGTGGTACGTTGGGCTAAGATGTACACACTGTAAATTGCTTCATTATCCGGCATGCATTCTGAATAGCTGGATCTGTATCTCCACTCATTGTGTATTTGGGTTGTTGTTTGTAAAGTGTTTTGAGAAGCCAAAGGCATCAAATAAAAAAAATAAAAATACTTTGATTTTTACAATGATTCAGTATAAATAAAGTTAGATAAATACATGATCACATGCGTTCTTCGGAAAAAAAACATTTTCTGTATTCTTGAGTATCTATTGAATTGACATGATTTTAAAAATGCTCAAAAAACTCTTGTGTGCAGCAATGTAGTGCACAGCTCATTTGTGAATTAGGTAGCAGAGAAAACATAAATGAGTGTCAGTGAATGTGAGATAGGTTATTTTGTAATGTCTTTTATATTATTTTTTCACTTTTGTAAGTGAAGGCACCAGGAAATGCATACTGCATGCTGCAGAACATAAACTCATTAGGAAAGGAAAAAGTTCTTAAGGCCCCAGTACAAAGCAATAGGGAAGAGACTTAGTACAGATGGGCTCATGTCTACAGAACGGCAGGAGTCCAGATTATTTAGCTTCCCTCAGTGGTTTTACTGGTGCAGTATTGTGTTTAAATAAAAATCTGTGGCCAGTGCTTTATTCTGCTCCTTGTGTGCTTTATAGAAGGGAACATCAAGGCTACAACCAATCAATTAGCTGAAAGTAGTGGAAAAATGGACATGTAAGGACATATTCAGTACCTTTTTACAATACAGTATATGATCACCATCAGCTTTTGAAAATTCTATCCACCAGGTTCAAAGTATAGCAATTCTAATTAAGTGTACTGCCATTATTTGATGAGTACTGAGCGTTTATTGTATATCACAAACAAAAGAAATCTGTTCAAAAAGGCACACCATACTTAGAATTTTTTTAATTTACTCTCCTAAAAAGGACTCTTCCTGCTTATGATTAATTTTATCCCCTTTTATTTAATCTCCATTTATCTTTAACCACTCCAATTTAACCAATTACCACTAGTGATTGAAAAACAAAAAACACAAGTAAGAATCACAGAACACTTATTCATTTACCCACTGAATCTAAGCAGGGTTGATCCTGGTCAGTACCTGGTTGGGAGACTTCGAGGGAAGCTATGGTTGCTGCTGGAAGTGGTGTTACTGGAACCTGTGGGGGGCGCCCTGCCTGCGGTCTGTGTTGGTCCTAATGCCCCAGTATAGTGGCAAAGACACTATACTGTAGTGGGCGCCATCTTTTGGATGAGACTTTAAATTGAGGTCCTCACTCTTAGTGGTCATTAAAGATCCCTGGGCATTTCTCGATAAGAGTAGGTAGTTATCCCAGTGTTCAGGCCAAATTTCCCTCCTCAGCCTTTACCGTGGCCTCCAAATTGACCCCATGTATGATTGGCTTGCACTTGTCCTGCGATGGACTGGCGCCCCATCCAGGGTGTACCCTGCCTTGCACTCTTTGCTTGTCATGTAGGCTCCAGCTTCCCATGACACCGTATGGTATAAAGCAGTTTGGCAAATGACATGACACTTATTTATTTTTGGTTTAAAAAACATGCACTATTTTATTATCTTTCCCCTTCAAAATTTTCATTTTTTTCTCCTTTCATTAACATTTCAGAATGTTTTTTTCCCTTAAAAAACAGAGCTGTTATATAGAATCTCAAAATAACACGACTGAATTTGCCATTGTTAAGTAACTTCCATTAGAAGAAGACTAAACTCCTACATAGTACATGGTACATAGTACAGAGAACAACAGCATGTTTTAAAATACAGCAAGTTAAAATTCAACTTTGTCTTGCAAAAAAATGTTCAGAACTCAACATTTTAAGAAAATATATTGTATTTCTATTCTTAGAAACAAAAGATTTTTAACTATGAGGCTGCCAAAATATGTAAAAATTACATCATGTGCTTTTAGCACAACAAAGATTACTTCTTAAAATACTTAATATTACTTAAGATAATCAGATAATGTTAGTAAACATGTTGACAAAAGTCTGGATTTTCAATTTCTGAGTATAGCAACATATCCTTAAATCAAACTTAGCCTGACTTTATGGTTAAGTGTTTGACGTACTGACCAATCAGTCCTCTGCAAAAAATAATGTCACTTTTCCTAATCCATTTGATCCACTTAACATTATAGCTTTGAGGAGAGAATAAAATTTTAGGGCGCTC
The DNA here is from genome assembly GCF_055471065.1 of Atractosteus spatula. Lineage (NCBI taxonomy): Eukaryota > Metazoa > Chordata > Actinopteri > Semionotiformes > Lepisosteidae > Atractosteus > Atractosteus spatula. The sequence continues at coordinate 23,353,136 of NC_142716.1, read as the reverse complement.
CAAAACCCTTTACAGTTCATTGATAATAATCATTTTTATTTGAATAGTATACTTTGCCCTGTATCTTAAGCCAATATATTGTTAATACTGTTCATCATACAGTAGCTCAGAATTAAAAGAAACTCAAACTCTGTTCATAGAGCTGCTATTCCTTGTTATTGGTACAGTATTTACTGTGTAGATGACTTAGAGTAGATCAGCAAAGTAACAACGTGCAATAAAGAAAGTGGTGATTGCTCTTAAATAGTTTTTGCATGCATTCATAACCTTTCCTGGCCATACATTATTTAAAACCATCAAATAAAAGTCTTGTGAAATAGTTGGTAATATTTTTTCTATATATAAATTAGTATTTCCTAATATAATAGGTGTTCTGGACTGCACAGACATCCACATTAAAGCTCCCACAGAGGAAAGGCTTTGTTTAATAGAAATTCACATGATTTTACAGCATCAATGTGCAATTAAAAAAAATAAAATTCTAGCCTAAAAAATCTTAACATTCATTAAACAAAAGATGATAAGAATTATCAAACATTTCCATCAAAATAAGTTTTTAAATGCAAGGGGTGTTACCTAGATGAAGGTATTCATAAAGTACAGTCCATCATCATATTGTTTCCTATGTTATCAAATGATGCATGGTGTCTAATCTCAACATGTACAGATGCAGCCACTCAAAACGCATGTAATTTCTTCTAAATGCGGCACCTTTAATGCAGTGCACTATGTTACGTCATTCTCTGGCCAACGATGATCGTTAGATGGCAATTGCAATGTGTTAGATGTTAGTGAAATGGTTGCTTCATTTCATCTGTTTCCCTACTGAGCTTCATCTTTAAATCCACTTATATGGAATATTAATATGGAATTTTGAAACTAAAGGGAAATTGTGGTAGCTGACAATAAAAATAACAGAAGCATAATGTTTCAGTCTCTGAATGTCATAAATTATACTAATTTAGGAATATAAATATATTATACGTACAGTGTATGGCTGGTAGTGGTAGCTAAAAAATACACAACAGTATTCCACCTTCTTCATGAGAATTTTCTGTATCAAAGACTTTAACTCAATTACTTACTGTGGTTATTTTGGAAATGTTTTTACGTTTCTTGGAATATATTGTTGGCTCAGTGGCAGGATTCTGCACCACCAAGCAAAAGTGCCTGGGTTCGAGCCTGAGCTTTATTTTTTAACAAATTGTTCCTTGGGCAAAATAAACACTCTCTAACAATAAAATTATATGTAAACTATATTCACAATTCTGAATATTAAGTAATATCATGAATGAACCTCCAGACCAACAATCTTGAGTTTCCCAGAAACAGCAAGAGAATTTAAAGATGTCTTTAAACAGGAATTTAGTTTTTCTATGTGTATATAGCATTTAGTTTTAAATACAAATTTTAATGCCACTATGTAAATTATGAAATTTTAAATCAAAATATTTGTTTTTATACGTTTTTTTGCTGCCCTTTTTTCCTCCTAGTAATTGATATATTCATTTCAGTTAAATATTGTATTAGTAGTTTAAATCATCAAAGTGGTTAGAAATAGTTATTAGAAATACTCTTGGTTACTACCTTAACGTGAGGCAAGCTATAGTACACAACAAATTCATTCAAATGTTCATTTTTATATATACTGTATATGTGTGTGTGGTCATTCAGAATGCACTTTAAAATGCCATAACACGTTACAGAGGCTGAGCTTCATTTCACTGTACCGCAGCATTCTTCATCGTTGTAATTCACAGGCCAAAGATGACCGATTGGTGGCACTTGTGATGTGCTAGGTTAGTGAAAACATGAGCTTCCTACAGCAAAAATATAATACTTGTTTATACTTTTTTAAATCCACTTAATATAGAATATTAATATTGAATCGTGTAACCAAAGTGAAACTGTGAAAATAGCTTAATATAAAAATAAGTTTCTGAATGTCAAACATTAACAACATTTATTTATATAAATATATTTAGCTGGTTGTGGTAGGCTATTCCACTTTCTTCATAAACAACTGCATCTAATTTAATTTGGTCACCTGTGATTATTTTGGAAACATGCTTATTTTGATGTGCTTATTTTAACTACATTTCCTGTCATGAGTGTTGCAATGGAAAATGGAAAGCTCATTAAAAAAAACTCATTCACTCCAAGTGATAATTTGGTTCAGTGGTAAGATTGTTGCTTGTGAGCTAGAAGGTCCTGGGTTCACTACCTGGCCAATGTGATAGATCTACTTCTAAGAAATAAAAACTCAGTCAAATAATATCTACAGGTATATAATATTATGGATATATTTATTAATCATACATACCACAACATATATGTAATTATTTTTGAATTATTTTCAAATTATTAATAATACATGAATGATCAAGTTTCAGTAGGGAGTTACAGATGCAGCCATTCAAAACGAGCGGGGTATGCTGCGGTACAACGCGGTGGGCGTGTCGCATCAGAACGCGTCACAACGCATCACATTGCGTCACATCGCGTATAATAATAGTATCCGGAATTACCTTGTAAAACCGCCTCTCATGTACACCTCTCATGTACAGCATTTGAGCTGTCACCAGAAAACACTTGGTTTTGAATCCCGATCACTACTAAGGGAAAATCTTTATTCAATTAAGAATTTAAGTTGTATACTCGTTAGACCTACTACCTTTATCATAAATATTTTAATTATGCAGAAATATTTTATGCATCAAAGTCTTTACCGAACATATTACTAATAGTATTAATAATGAATGACCCTGGACAAGCTGTAAAATCAAAGTATTACCCTGGTACACATTCTTTGTAACCGTCTTTTTCTTCCTCGTGATCAGCTTAGAATCTCTGTGTACGCTAGGTTTTTACTTCTTAATTAAACGTTTAAAATACACGAATTTCATAAAGACAACACATGTTTCGAATAGAAAAGATCATATTCTATTGTCTTCGTGGTATGTACAGATGCATCCATTCAAAGTGCGAGGACGCGCAATACCGCGGTACGTGATTGGTTGACCGACAGGGGCACTCGTGGTGCGTTGTTCAGTCGTAGAAAGATTTAAATGTCTTTACTGTGCCCGTTTTAGTATTGAATATTTATATGGAATTTTACCACTGAAGGGAAATCTTAGTAGCTGAGCATAAAAAGAATAGGAGCATACTGTAACGCGTGTGAAGGCCATAAACGATATTAATTTTGGAACATAAACATACAGGCTGGTCTCAGTACTTTAAAGAAAAAATACACAGCAGTATTCCATTTCTCCCTAAACATTTTAAGCATCGAAGTCTTTAACTAACATGTGAAATAACATATATAACATAAAAGTGGTAGTTTTAAGCTTTTCTGCTAATATAATATGGAATCGTGTATCTAAAGAAATTAATAACGATATAATTATATTCATATAATGCAACACAGTAGTACACACTGTACAATGTCTGTTGATTCTGTATGTGTAGGGCTGTTTCACCTCTCCTCATGTGACCTTGCGGGTGGTACTGTGGTCTACATTCCCGACTTCTGAACCACAGGTTGGGTGTTCAAATCCAGCCCGCACCACGACTTTTCTTTTAACAAACATTTCTTTAAAAAAATAAAATAGCAATATTATGGACAATTAATTGACTTTTTATATTTCTAAATATTGTAGAGGTTTGATGGGTTTACTGAGACAATTATTAATTGTAGCAGTAATCACGAGGTGGTTCGTTGTGGCTTTTAGAAAATCAATCGTCAGAACAACTAACAATGCACACACACGGGTTCAATACACGAGATACATTTATTAATATAAATTGTGCACCAAACATATACTAGTCTGCCTGGATAGAAGCGGCAGACCTTACTGTGAGGGTTATCAATATACAAGGTATATAATCTCGAAGAGATGCAAACACAAAGAGATACACAACAGAGAATATATGTCAATATACAGTGGTGTGAAAAAGTGTTTGCCCCCTTCCTGATTTCTTATTTTTTTGCATGTTTGTCACACTGAAATGTTTCAGATCATCAAACAAATTGAAATATTAGACAAAGATAACACAAGTAAACACAAAATGCAGTTTTTAAATGAAGGTTTTTATTATTAAGGGAAAAAAAAATCCAAACCTACATGGCCCTGTGTGAAAAAGTGATTGCCCCCTAAACCTAATAACTGGTTGGGCCACCCTTAGCAGCAACAACTGCAATCAAGCGTTTGCGATAACTGGCAATGAGTTTTTTACAGCGCTGTGGAGGAATTTTGGCCCACTCATCTTTGCAGAATTGTTGTAATTCAGCCACATTGGAGGGTTTTCGAGCCTTAACCGCTTTTTTAAGGTCATGCCACAACATCTCAATCCGATTCAGGTCAGGACTTTGACTAGGCCACTCCAAAGTCTTCATTTTGTTTTTCTTAAGCCATTCAGAGGTGGACTTGCTGGTGTGTTTTGGATCGTTGTCCTGCTGCAGAACCCAAGTGCGCTTCAGCTTGAGGTCACAAACAGATGGCCGGACATTCTCCTTCAGGATTTTTTGGTAGACAGCAGAATTCATGGTTCCATTTACCACAGCAAGTCTTCCAGGTCCTGAAGCAGCAAAACATCCCCAGACCATCACACTACCACCACCATATTTTACTGTTGGTATGATGTTCCTTTTCTGAAATGCTGTGTTACTTTTACGCCAGATGTAATGGGACACACACCTTCCAAAAAGTCCAACTTTTGTCTTGTCAGTCCACAGAGTATTTTCCCAAAAGTCTTGGGGATCATCAAGATGTTTTCTGGCAAAACTGAGATGAGCCTTTATGTTCTTTTTGCTCAGCAGTGGTTTTCGTCTTGGAACTCTGCCATGCAGGCCATTTTTGCCCAGTCTCTTTCTTATGGTGGAGTCATGAACACTGACCTTAACTGAGGCAAGTGAAGCCTGCAGTTCTTTGGATGTTGTTGTGGTGTTTTTTCTGACCTCTTGGATGAGTCATCGCTGCGCTTTTGGGGTAATTTTGGTCGGCCGGCCACTCCTGGGAAGGTTCACCACTGTTCCATGTTTTCGCCATTTGTGGATAATGGCTCTCACTGTGGTTCGCTGGAGTCCCAAAGCTTTAGAAATGGCTTTATAACCTTTTCCAGACTGATAAATCTCAATTACTCCGTTTCTCATTTGTTCCTGAATTTGTTTGGATCGCAGCATGATGTCTAGCTTTTGAGGATTTTTTGGTCTACTTCACTTTGTCAGGCAGGTCCTATTTAAGTGATTTCTTGATTGAGAACAGGTGTGGCAGTAATCAGGCCTGGGTGTGGCTAGAGAAATTGAACTCAGCTTTCCAAAGATGTGATAAACCACAGTTGATTTATGTTTTAACAGGGGGGACAATCACTTTTTCACACAGGGCCATGTAGGTTTGGATTTTTTTTCCCTTAATAATAAAAACCTTCATTTAAAAACTGCATTTTGTGTTTACTTGTGTTATCTTTGTCTAATATTTCAATTTGTTTGATGATCTGAAACATTTCAGTGTGACAAACATGCAAAAAAATAAGAAATCAGGAAGGGGCAAACACTTTTTCACACCACTGTATATCGTTCGGTTACCAAATCGCTAATCAGTGTTATTACCCACTGTTGAGGTACAATTGAATTCTCGAGACGCAATGTAGAACTTGGGGTTTACTTATCCACTGTGTATGGATTTGGAATTTCCCGGCACGAACACCAAACCAGCTGACAGGCTCTGTTGCAGCCTCTGTTCCAGCGGTTGTCCATGATTGTTGATTGGTTGAGAGTTTGGCGGGCATTGGAGACCAACATGGTGTTACCACGCCCTGCCAGACCCTGATTGGTTGATCAAGGTGAGATATGAGTCACTTACTCCTGACACTTAGGAATGCAGTCCAGATGTCCATTTGGCACTGCCTAGACAGATAGGCGCCAATGGATGACCATTGATCATGATAGCCAGGCTTAGCTAAGTGCATCCCCGTTTGGGAGCTGTCCCTTATCAAAAGAAAACATCTTAAATCAGCCTGCATGAATACTTTCTCTGTGGCTGCACCACAGAGATGGAGAGTGAGATGGGGCCTCATTTAGGAAAGCACAGCAACACTTAATTCTGTCTTATTAACAAGCATTGCCGCTACAATATCACAACATGATCGAATTCAAGTCATTTTTAATAACAATGAATAGTCACCTTCTTTCCTTCTGACAACGGTCCCTGCTTCTGCTTCCTGCTTCTATCGTGTGTGTGTGTGGGGGGGGGGGGGATCCCTTTAGATCTCCCTTCAGATTTAAAAGGTTATTAATCATATCTTCTGTGTCGCATCTTCCCAGTATAGCTGATCTTTTGCTGCCTGGGTAAACTAACACAAAGCTTTAGAGAACTTAACATTTCTATTATCAACAAATTGTAAATACGACGTTTACATTGGCATTATTAATTTTTCACTTGGGTGTATGGAGGATTGTCAGCTGTCACTGAGACTAGACCCCCCCTCTTAGGCTGCGCAAACGATCTTTTAAATTTTTATAGAGAAATGGAGGCTGTACAGTATGTGTTACAATATAAACATTTATATTGATTTAAATCGCAAACGCCTGTTTAATTATATGTGTTTTTTGATTCACAATCAGACAAATGCAACATAAATTGTTATCTTTGTCTTCTAAGTATCTTAATAAACTTTCAGCATAGCTTTCTCCCCGTTTAGATTTATTTTTCTTTTAATACCACTCAATACTTATATTAATGGAGTTTAGTTGATACTGTTTAAACTTTTATTTTAAATTGTATTACAGCATTGTACACATGCTTAAAAGAGAAGAGAGAAAACGCAAGCCTTCTTCAGGTGTGAGGGTTTCTGCTCAGAATGAAACGCTAAAATGTAATGTAGGCTCTGAATGGGTTCAATTATGATTTGGGCTTGATTAAGGTTGCTGCCTTTCATCTAAAATCCTGCTTGAATCCTTCTAAACTAAAAATTAGACACAAGAAGAGAAGAGGCTCTGGTGAAATTTCTCTTTTTTAATTTCTCTTTTCTTCTTGGAAAAACATCTTACAAGCTGCAATCTGGACACAGAAGGATTAAAAGAAGTAAGACAGGCAGGGGGGAGAGTGAGTTCTAAATAAAGAGGTATCCAGGTAACAGTGAAATGGGCGGACAGTCTGGGGAGTGCTTTGTGTATATTCTAATGGCAGTGGGGGCAGGGTATGTGGGAACAGGTTTGGTTATAATTGCATTGGAGATCTATGTTCTTCACACGTGAAACATTTTCTCTGAAAGCATTTTCTTCCCAGTTTAGCCGATCTTGTTACAGCATGTTACAGTTTACTATTATTAACCATATTAATTTTAAGTGCTTAATGCCATTTTTTGTCCACGCATGAATATTCTTATGTCCATATCTTCGCAAGGGAATCAGTGCGAATTATAATACTAATTAAATGACCGTGGGCACTTTCCACCCCCTCTGACAGCAGGAATCTGTTTTTCCATGTTTACAAAGAAAGTGGAATACAGTGATACTACCTGCTATATAGATACATATGTTTAGATATTTAGACAGGCACCGAGAGAGGGAGGAGGCGCGGAGCTCAGCAGTACAGAACGAACGTTCTGCTGCCTGGAGCACTTAATGGCACCAATCGCGTCTGCATTTATAACTTAGTTTTTAAAATTAATCAAGCAATATGAAACATCTCTTTTTACTTTTAAGTCCCTTAATTATCATTAAGCACAGCTTTCTCACCACTTAGACTACTTTTTGATACCATCCTTAGACAAAGCAGAAACTTGTTGTACTTTCTAATGACATTAGAAGTGGAAAGATTACAGATTTTAATCATCTTTAATTTTGTTACGTTATACATTTTAGAAACGTTTCATCTATACAAACACCACAAAACTATTCTCGATTGTATTTCTGAATGTTATGTTACACTGTTTTAAATACATCTAATTAAGAAAGTTAGGTGTTAGCATAAACTATTAGTAATCAATAATATTAAATTTAGCAGTGTAATAAGTTGTTGCACTTTCCCCCGCATCTTGTAAAAATATATTTTCATTGTTCAAATATACATTAAATCTGACTATCATATAATAAGTTAAATACAAAACTACAGAAAAAATAGGGTAAATTATAATTCAAAATATTTTGCTGACAATGTTAACTGTTTATAAATAATAAAATGTATTAACTAAGGAGTAGGATGGCACAGTTGTTAGTATGCTTTTTGTTTTGTTTCTTTTTCATAAATACAACAGTAGTACCTGATGTCTCAGTGGCTTTCAAAATTAAATTATGCATGCAAACCTATGAACTAGAAAGATAACTAAAATATCCATCCATTTCTAATGGTGGCGAAGTGGTTAGCATTGCTATCTTGCAGCACTGGAGTCCTAGGTTCAATTCCTGCCGTCCTGTGTGTGTGGGGTTTGCATGTTCTCTCTGGGTTACATGGTTTTTCTCCATATGTGTGATATGACTCCCTCTCGCACTCCAAAACATACTGGTAAGTTAATTGGTTTATGGGAAAACTGGCCCTGGTGTGTGTGTGTTTGTGTCTGTCTGTCCTGTGATGGACTGGCGCTATGTCCAGGGTGTATTCTGCCTTGTGTCCATTGCTTACTGGGATAGGCTCCAAATCCTTCGTACTGGATAAAGAGATTAGAAAATGGATGGAAGTAAAGGCACTGTGTGGATGGAACTATACACAGTGCTAGAAACCCACTATGAAATGGCAGCATCTCACTGAGAATAAAATATTTTATAGTGCTGGCTTAAAGAAACAGCCTTTCCACCTCTCTTGCACATCAGTATCCATACCTAGTTATTTAAACAAATTGCCTCTAATTATAAACATCTTAGTATGCTGGCTCTGTGGATCAGCATCAGCTATGTTTGCCCATTCCTTCAATTCATGTGCATCCAACACACAGTTCAATGCTAGCAACTACACAAAATCTAAAATACAATCCTCATTTCAGTATCTATGTAAACATACAGTCTGTTAACTTCATCATCTTCATCAAAAGTATGCCTAACCCCATTAGGAAGTGTTCTTGTTATCAGTGTATTCCTCAACTTTCCCAAAATTATATTTTTCTTACCAACATCTCTAGTCTTTTATGCTGCAATAACTCAACCAACACTTAAATCCCCAAAAGCTGCTTGTGTTAATTTCTTTAAATCACAAATATCATATGCAAATACTGGCCATGTAATACTCTGCATTGTGGAATAATAGTTTATTTTAAAAGGAACTAGAGAAACTAGGAACTAGAGAAATCAAGAAAGGCTTTTTTTCTAGAATTAATAAAACATCCTGTTCACTGGGGGAAATTAAATCCACACTGAGTAATCTTCAATATGTTCAGAATATGACAGCGAGAATCATAACAGGGATGCATTACACCTGTCTTCAAGTCCTTGCACTGGCTTCCTGTCAGGTTTCGAGTCAACTCCAAAATCCTCATCCTCATCCAGTACCTACTGTATATGGCTTATTATCTATCTACTCCCCACCTTTGTCCATCTGACTCTGGTCTTCTAGCTGTCCTCAAGAACATCTACATTCTGTGGGTGACAGGACCTTCTCTAGCTGCACCCCAGAGCTCTGGATTTGTATCCCCAGTGATATCAGTCACGTACCCTGGGTGCATTTAAATCTAACCTCAAAACCTTTCTTTTCAGAAGACTTAGTGTCTGTATCTGCTTCATTTTCTAATTTTGGTAGCACCTCTAACTGCTTGTCTTTCTTATATGTATTTACTTTGTAATCTGTGGTCCTTTTAACTGTTTTTACATCTACTGTATTGCTTTGAGATGCCACTTTTAAAGGTGATATATAAAATAAAGTTTTTTATTATTGTTATAGAGAAACATGATTAGATTTTCCCTGGTTCAGAAAAGAAGATCTAAAGTATACTAGTTTGTCACTCTTCTCATTCCCTCTTTGCTCTTTCCCTCGTACACTAATTAATAGCAGTAAATACTGATGTTTTGCTCCCTCTTACCACAAAAATATATATGTATTGTAGCTGGGATGAACTTTATTTCATACGAGCAGCTACTGCGATTCGGACATAGAATGGTTAAAGATGGCAACAAATCAGGCACCTAGAGAGGGGTGGGGGGCGTCTTCCTGCCTCCATAACTAAAAAGCCAAATGGGAGTGGCTTAAGCAACATACACAGTCGTGTAACTGACAGTTTGAGGTAGCCTATCATGTAAATTTCGCTTTGTTAAGCTTTCGAAACCCCAAAGTCATGTGACTGATTTTTCGCCCTGTTTCGTTGGTTAAACACAATGATCACAAGCACCACCATGGTAACTGGGATGTGTTGTTTTTAATTCAGTTTGAATTATAACTGTACGTACTGTCTTCATATTTGGCCAGGGCTTTAAAGAGAGGGCACGCCAAAAAAAAAACCCCGTGCTGGAAGAATTTGACCTCGGAACGTTTGCCCAGCGTACTAATATAGGCACATCCCGGAATTTTGACTTCGCTGTGTAATGAAGAAATTTAAAAGACTACTTCTTAGCGTAGATAAAAAAGCTTGGATTCCCATGGACAGTATCTTATACACACATTTTTTTCTGTTGTCTTTGTTAAACTTTTGAGGATCCTTGTGATATTTTGAGCTCTCGTTGAATGATAAAAGTGTCGCAGTTTAAATAATTTTCATTGTTAGAAATTATGAAATCCTCTGTTAAAAGCAAGGGAGTTTTTATATCTGTTATAGTAAAAGAAAATGCCCGACGAACTAAGGATTGAACAGTTTTTCAGTGCTTGTACAATCGATGGAAATGTTCAAATAACAGTGCTAAAGAAATAAACAAAAAAGTAAGTTATTCCTTTATCATATTGGGTAGCTAATGTCCCATCCTTGTTAGTTAGATCAACGAAATGCTGTGGTGGGTGTTACTTTTTGTCGATGAAAAAATAAAGTCTTTTCATTTAAAAAGACGGTTGAAAATAGTGTGGACCAGCGTAATACTTTGAGTTTTACTGGTGGAGCTCATACAGCTGTGTCTGGATATCTTGGATAAATATTCGGCTATTGTGTATTGTCTGTTTAGGGTTCTGTAGCATTCCACACGGCTGTGCAGCTTGTTCCCCCTTCCCGCTGAAGACTCGACCCCTTCTACTTTGAAAATACCTGTGAAACCGGTTTAATTTGTCACAGCCAGCACTCCCGCAGAGAGTGATGAAAACCACATGTAAGACTTTGGTGCTTAAAATGTTTAGGGAGAAATGGAGTATTGGTGTGTATTGGTGTGTGACTTGCGGAGTTAAAAGCTGCCTTTATTTTCTTCTCCGTCACCACCCGCTAGCGAGCTCTCCCGTGCCCCGACCAGAGAGATTCACACGACGAGCCCTGCTAATAAAGCACCTTGAATTTAATTGAATTGAGAGAGAGAGAGAAACTGGCCATAGAAACTGGGCAACACAGGCAGACCTGGCTGCCCAGAGAAGACAGGCTGTACTCCCACTGCCAGCGGGGAGAAATAGAGACAGAGGTGCACTTCCTACTGCACTGTGACAGATACTCTGGGATTAGAGAAACATTCTTCCCTAAACTCAGAAATCTAGTCCCAGAGTTCCCATACCTGCCAGAATCGCAACAGGTCCCAATCCTACTGGGAGGGGGAGGAGGGAACTCAGTTGAACTGGCAGCCCAGTATGTGATCTCCTGTCACAGTCTGAGGAACAGTGAGTCTGTCTCCCAATAATGCTCCTTCTGGCTACAGTATATGTAAATATTTTATAATATGTCATTGTTGTAAATGTCTGTAATATGTCTGTAGATTTTATATTAATGTTATTTTTTGTTTTGTTTCATGTGAATTTTATTATTTTATTTGCTTTGGCAACGCTGATTGTACCCATTGGTCATGCTAATAAAGCACCTTGAATTGAATTGAATTGAGAGAGGGGGGGAGGAGGGCAAGCGAGCGAATGAGCGAGAGAGAGAGAAACACCCAGGGGTGCAGAACCAGGGAACTATTTACATATTAAAACTATTTCCCAAATTTAATATGTGCTTTTCTATATTTATTGTCAATTAATTGTCCATAATATTGCTATTCTATTTTTTCAAAGAAATGGCGGCGCCGGTTGGATTTGAACACACAACCTCTGGTTTACAAGTCAGGAATGTAGACCACAGTACCACCCGCAAGGTCACATGAGGAGAGGTGAAACAGCCCTACACATACAGAATCAACAGACATTAGACAGCGTGTATATGTTATATCGTGTTATATCGTTATTTATTTCTTTAGATACGCGATTCCATATTATATTCCCTATTAATCAAATTCTAAAAGTATGCTTGTTGACTCCGGTATCGAGCGTTTTTCGCAGAAAAGCTTAAAACTACCACTTTTATGTTATATATGTTATTTCACATGTTAGTTAAAGACTTCGATGCTTAAAATGTTTAGGGAGAAATGGAATACTGCTGTGTATTTTTTCTTTAAAGTACTGAGACCAGCCTGTATGTTTATGTTCCAAAATTAATATCGTTTATGGCCTTCACACGCGTTACAGTATGCTCCTATTCTTTTTATGCTCAGCTACTAAGATTTCCCTTCAGTGGTAAAATTCCATATAAATATTCAATACTTAAATGGGCACAGTAAAGACATTAAATATACATATACATACTGTATACAGTACAGTTTGCATACAGTAATATGTTTATGTTCCTAAATTAATATCGTTTATGACCTTTATGACCTTCGTTATGCTCCTCTGCATTTTATGCTTAGCTACTAAAATTTCATATAAATATTCAATACTAAGCGGATTAAAATGTGCACAGTAAAGAGATTAAATGATTAAATCTTTTCACTAACGACCAATACACCACATTATCTTCCATGTCGCATTAACATTGGAATGTTTTTTTTGTCAAAAGAAGCGATACACAACCTGTCTCCTCTATAACTCTTCAGTTTACAGAGAAATTCCACCAGAGCCTCACAACATTGTCCAATAATACTCTTCTTGTGTCTAATTTTTAGTTAAGCAGGATTTGAGCTACAGACCATAACAATCCAAAAAACAGAATCCACCTGCGATTCGGGTGTTAACAAAACATGTTTACAAAGAAAGTGAAATACAGTAATACAACCAGCTATACAGATACATAGATTTAGATATTTAGATCCTTAAATTAATATCATTATTAATTTCTTTAGATATGTGATTACATATTATATTCTCGATCATAAAACAGATAATTCCGGTCCTGGAATCTGACTGGCTGAGACCCTTCTGAAACGTTACCATAATCTCTGGTATACAGACACCCCAGAAATTTGACTTTTTACCGTGTGATAAATTTAAAAGACTACTTCTTAGCGTAGATAAGAAAATGTAGATAAAAAAGCTTGGATTCTCATGTATCTGATACAAGTATCTTTTAATACAGTCTTTGTTGTGCTCTTGATGATCCTTGTGATATTTTGAGCTCTGGTTGAATGATAAGTGTCGCAGTTTAAATAATTTCCGTTGTTAGAAATTATGAAAAGCTCTGTTAAAAGCAAAGGAGTTTTTATGTCCGTTATAGTAAAACAAGATGCCTGACAAAGTAGGGATTGGACAGTTTCCAAGTGCTTGTACAAATGTGCTAAAGAAATGAACAAAAAAAGTCATTTATTCCTTTATCATATTGGCTAGCTAATGTCCTGTCCTCGTTAGTTGTCGTATGCTGTGGTGTTTGTCAATGAAAAAAATAAAAGTCTTTTCGTTTAAAATGACAGTTAGAAAGAATGTGGACCAGCATAATACTTTGAGTTTACAGCTTGTCCAAAGTCATTCATTATTAATTCTATTAGTAATATCTTCGGTAAAGGCTTTGATGCATAAAATATTTCTGCATAATTAAAATATTTATGATAAGGGTAGGTTGTGTACTTTTGCCCAACTGAGCAATCTTGCTTTCATAAAATATTCCAACTTTTTAATGACTGATGATTAACATGCTGTAATACACAGTTTAAATTTAAAAGCTCAAATGCTGTACATGAGAGGTTAAACTTTATTGGCTCCTCCTGGCGGTTTTACAAGGTGATTCCGGATACGTTCTGGTATGACGTCAAATGACGCGTTACACCGCGTGATACTGCGTGAAACAGATCAGCAGGTCTTTTTTTCCTAATCAGAGGCTCTGAAAATAGCATGCCTATTAGCCTAATAGTTCAGTATTGCACAATGGCCATAAAGCACCAATTGCATCTGCATTCATAACTTAATGTTTAAAATTAAACAACGTAAATCATTTCTTTGACTTCTAAGTCCCTTAATTATCATTAAGCACAGGTTTCTCACCACATAGACTACTTTTTGATACCATCGTTAGACAAAGCAGGAATTTATTGTACTTTCTGATGACATTACATGTGGAAAAATTACAGATTTTAATTGTTTTTAATTTTGTTATATATTTTAGAAAAGTTTCATCTATACATACACTACAAAACTATTCTCGATTGTATTTCTGAATGCTATGTTACACTTAGTTCATTGTTTTAAATACATCAACTGTTTTTTACTCCCACCATTGACAGTATTCATGTTTGTTAACTCATTCATGTTTTTAATTTATTAATATAATTTTAACATTTTACACGTGATATATAAAATAATAAAAATGTCAAAAAAAGTATACATATTTACAATTTTATTTTTAGAGAAGTAGTCTTTATTTGTTAAAAATAAAACTTGTACCCTAAGCTAGAATCGAACATGGGACGTTATGGGCAATAGGCGCGGACTTAATTCACTTTACCAAAGCGCTCCTCGGTACCATACAGTAGCTGAAATGGACATGTCAAAATGTGACGTGAATAACTCAAAGAAATTGATGCAGATGTTTATGAAGAAAGTGGAATATGGTACTACAACCAACTATCTAAATATATTATATTTAGATCTTTAAATGAAATGTGTTGTTAATATCTTTAATTAATTAAGTATAATTAAGTAATTCCATATTAATATTCCCTATTAAGTAGATTCTAAAAAGCACAGTTTATTACTTCAATATCAACAGCAAGTATTCATAGAAAAGGTTAAAACGTTATAGCTTTTTATAAAGTATATAAACTTTATATATAGTCAGAACGAGCACATCAAAACTTTTCCAAAATATCCAGGTTGTGATCGAGTAAGTGACCGAGTTAAAGACTCTGATGCATAAAATGTTTCCGAAGAAGGTGGAGTGGTGTTGTGTATTTCTTTTTCTAATTTGTAGCTACCACTACTAGCCATATACAGTATGTATAATATATTTATATTCCTAAATTAATCATTTATGACATTCAGAAACATTATGCTCCTATTATTTTTATGCTCAGCAGTAGTATAAAGCGACACCTTCCATCAAACTTTATACAGGTACCACGCCCCCTTTTTCTAGCCAATGGGAATCAGCGGTGGGTGGATGTCCCGCCCCCTTGCCAGCCAATGGCGTGTTGTTATGTGTGCATGTCCTGCCCCCTCAGGAGCCAATGGTGTGTCATTAAGGATTGGATCTCCCGCCTTCCCCCCCACCCCGGCCGGTCGGTCCGGAGCCTCAGGGTCCCAAAGCCCCAAGGCGGCGAATCCCTCGCTTTAGGTGTGTGAAAGTGTGTATTGGTTTGGAAGGGGACCATGTCTGCAGCGGGGTTGAGTGCGCTCTATTATAAACCTAGGGAATCGGGTAGTTATGGTGGCGCGGGGAGTCTGGTGAGGGCCGTGAGATCCCGGGGTGTGAGCGGCGCCAGCCGCGGCCGGGTGGCCGAGTGGTTGTCCGGCCAGGCTGCTTATACGCTGCACAAGCTGGCGCGCGTTTGTTTTAAGAGAAACAGGACGTTGGTGTCCGAAATGGACTGGCAGTGGCAGGCTGACTTGGTGGACATGAGAGAACACCACAAGTTCAACGACGGTTTCTGTTACATCTTAACGTGTACAGACATGCTGTCTAAATACGCTTGGGCCGTGCCGCTGAAAACCAAGACTGGAGGGGCCGTGACAGGCGCCTTCCGAAATATACTGCAAGAGGGGCGTTCTCCTAAAAAGCTACAAACGGATGAGGGTAAAGAATTTCTTAACAGGACCTTCCAAAATTTTCTCAAACGTGAGAATATTGAACATTTCATTCTCTGAGACCCTATTACAAACTGCAGGACTACGCAGGCGACGACATTAAGGGCTCCTTCTATGCAGAAGAGCTACAGAAGATAAACCCCAATGTTGAGAACGTCTACCGCATCCAAACGATTTTAGCAGCCAAGGGTCGTGGCAAAAACAAACAGCTTTTGGTAAAGTGGCGCTGCTGAAGCGATAAATTCAATAGTTGGGTAAAGGCTTCCGAGGTCTGAGACATATAGAGGTGGTGAAAGATGAACCCCAATGGTTTCTATGTGACGCTGGCCAGTAATTCATCCTCAAAGATGTTTCCAAAGAACACCAACGCGTGCTTCACAGAGCATCTGGCAAAGGCAATTGACCTGGATGGGAGCTGGGAAGTGTGCCTGGTCGAGCTGCAATATCCGCATACACTAAACACTTTTGATGAAGATGAAGTTTTTCTTTTCATCAGCGATGAGCTCAAGACTATATGGACATGTACCTTACCGAGAGGGTACTACAGCAACATCGAGCAGCTCTTGCATGAAATGAAACGGGCTGCGGAAAAATCCAAGTTAACGGCTGTAAGTCTTAAATACAACCCCATTAGCCTGTCGGTAAGGATTGTTAGTGATAAACGGTTTGTTATACAGGTGCATAACCGCCTGGCGAGGATGTTGGGTTTCAAATCGGGTGTCGGAAGTCTAAAATCACCGCACCCCGTCCATATGACTGGCGGATTTAACACCATGTATATATACACCGATATCATAGAACACCAGTTAATAGGCGACGTCTACGCACCGCTTTTGCGTTGTGTGCCCTTCAGAGGCGTGGATGGTGAATTCGTCACAGTATTGTACGACAAACCCCATTACGTGCCGGTGAGCATTGATCATTTTAACAACATCACTATTGAAATAAAGACGGATCAAAACGAACACGTGTCATTTGCATTTGGAAAGGTCATCGTCAAGCTGCATTTCAGACCTGTGAAAGCGACAAACATCTAAAAGGATGACGGTCATCAAGAGCCACGGGGATCCTTCTTTGTATACGCACTACTACAAACAACAGGCTGGTTATGGATTACCAGGATTTTCAGGGCTACCGGTTCAGTACGACACGGGTATCGGGGGTATTTTCAGAGCGCTATTTAGAAAAGCCGTGCCTTTTCTGAAACGCGGGTTTGAAATAGCTAAGCCGCACATGGCATCGGCGGCTAAAAACATCGCCAAAGACGTGGTCGGCAACGTTACAAGTGCTGTCATGTCTAAGGTGGCTGCACATCAGCAGGAAGGTTCGGGTCTAGCATACATCCTCAGGGGTGTCAAGAGAAAAAGACAGACGTCATCATCTCACCATCGGGGGCCTCCGAAACCTGATAAAAGAACGGCTAAGCGCCAACAGTCAACTCATAAAAGCTTCAGGTCGACCAAGAAGGGCGTGACACACCGCAATCAACGAGATACGAAACGAGACATATTTTAAATATGGCTTTTGTTCACGGCGGGTCGGCAGAATGCGCCAAGTCGGAGCTGGACATATTTCAATTAGCGCCTACCCAAACAAGCATCGAGAAAAGCTTTTACATAGAAGTTCCACCCCTCACGGCCCTAACGGAAGGTACCAGGTACATTTTTTCAGCGTGCTCCATCATTGACGTTGTAGAAGCCCTGTGATCAATGGTACTGCAATACTCAACAGGGTCCCGATAAAACCGGCGGACTGGTTCACCAAGAGTCTCTTTCTTTTAAGAGAAAGACCCTTTCGACTCAAAGTCTCTATAAGCTTACGCTTTCTCTTCAGGGTCCCAAACTGCTTAGCAGATAATGGTATGTTCCCTTCAAGGTATTCAAGGCGATATCAGCTATGGCCTGTACAAGATCATTTGTAGCCCCACAGAGAATAGCTTTCCGCTGATTGGGGGCGGCTTTTACCAGAAAATGTAAGAGAGTCAGGTTTCTCCGAACGCGTGAAGACATGATGACGCCCCGAACGTGTTTTTTCGACTGAGTCTGTGGTTGCGCGATCACCGACTTTTAGATTTTCTAAATACATAAGCCGTGGGTACATCTGGGGGGAAAAGACCTGTTTGCAAGCGATAGTCATCTGGGGTGTCGGCATTTAAATCCACCAACAAGTAACCGAAAGGTTTTTTAGTAGCGTCATCGAACGCTTCCAAAAAAAATGTGGCTTTACCGGGTACATCTGCCGGGACAGGGTTGTAATCTGTAGTTTATCTCTAGGGTTTTTAAACAGCACCATGTACTTTGTATTTAACGCTATGGTTCTACTTTTCTTGACAAAACACATTTTGGACGATATACATGATGCTGAGGTTTCAGTGGTGTACGTATTTGGTAAAAGCTTTTTCTATCTCATTATTTTCACACGCAGACTCCATCAAATCATCAACTATAATCAAATTTACTCTACCCGGCGGCAGTAGCTGGTCATCGGAAAACGACGTCGGTAGTCCTTCTATAAACTGAATGTATGGAAATTTCACAAGCAACTCAGCGTATAGAGGTTGCCAGCAGCTGTAACACCAGACTATGTTTTCGGGTTTACGAGTCATAACGGTATCACCGTTCTCCAAGAGTTGTTTTATAAAATAACTTTTACCGCAATTCGAGGGCCCGGACAAAATGCATGAAAAAGGGTGTTTTAACCTGACATCCATCGTGTTAATATCCGTAGGGCAATGATGTCAAATTTTCTTGCAGCACCCGCTTGTCGTACACGACCTTCTGGGTTTTCTTTAAGGTCCGGGTCTCAATGCGCCAATCCTTTTTAACACGCACGATCATCGGCTGTTGAATAGAAATGTGTTTAAATTCCCGGCACTCTGCATAAGGGTTAACACCATAGTCAAAAACTAAAAGTCCCGCAGACTCTCAAAGTTAACTTTTTCACAATTGTTCACATTGAGCGTAATGCCTTTCACCTTTAAACAGGCTTTCCCGCCAGACAGCTTGTACCCGTACGACTTGGGTCCTGTTGACACAAACTCGGTGATATGTTGTCCAGCATCAATTTTGCTGGTCAGCTCACCCAAATAGTCACCCAGCCCCGGATTCCACTCACCCTCCCGGCTCACAAAGATAACGGAATCTGTGTCGTGGTACAGACAGCGGCCTTGCAAAGCATTTAGCAGATTGTATAACTCCAAGCGGGCATAGGCGGTCGTAAAGCTAGCGATGAAAATGTTAGTGTTTGAATGGCCTGTATAGTGGTGTTTAGTGTGTTTCCACGTAACACAGGTTGTGTTTTCATCGATAAACTCGCAGGCTGACACCTCATGATATGGCGTAAATAAGTACCTGAACAATTCATCGGGGTTTCTCACAATGGTGGCCTGTGGTAAATTGTCTCTTTGCCTATACTTGCCCCACAAACTGTTCAAGGCAATTTTTGAAAGCTGTCTTTTGGCCGGATTCTTTTTAATGTTGCCGGGGTCCAGCCGGACACCCTCTTTTTCATAATATTCGCTGATATATCTTTGTTGTTTCGTGACATCTGTACACCACTCTGGAAACCCCGAAGCTTCCTGTTTCCCTTTCAGATGCAGTTTGATGTAGTCGGAAAAAAGATCATGTGAGGCCTTTTCGAAATGCCAAATTTCGTAAATTTTACACACTCTATACCCCAGATCTAAGGCCATCTGTAATTCAGGGGTGCACCAGACACCAGTCAAGGCGCGATTTTCATCACTGTGCTCGCAGGGAGTGGTCTGTTTTGTTTCACCACACGTACGACACAGTGTGAAAAACAGTTTTTTGTCAATTTTGGTTGGAAGAACTGGAAAGTACAAACCTCTGGGTGGGTAAACTTTCACCTTCGCTAAACCGAAATACCGTTTTAAATCTCCAAAGTTGTTATATATTATTCGGGGGTGCCCCAGTGGGTATTTTTTAGTTTTGTTCACAAACAGATACAGACTGGTGAAATCATAGTAATGAATTTTCTCACCGGGCTGCGCTGTGTAATGCAAACAAATAGCATTTGTTCTCCCCCCAAAAAGCTAAGCAGTTTTAAAATAAGGCTTTTTAACACTCCCAAACAGAAAACTACACGAACTAGGATCTTTCAATGAATTAACATCCTAACAAAAGAAGTAACGTTTGCCGTAAGTGGATCATAACACATCTTGACCACGCTCAAATTATATTAACCTTTGATTGTTGATTTCAGACGTTTTGAGCTCGTTGACCCCGTTAACATGTTGGCACGGCGTCGCAGTTTATTTTTTGAAGGTTCGGGTTCTGCACGGAGAGGGAAAATACCATTAGTGAAAGAACTCAACACCGCAAATTACCAAAAAATAGAAAAACGGTGGGGATTTTTATTATAGACACGTTTAAATGGACGTGCTAAAAGA
The DNA here is from genome assembly GCF_055471065.1 of Atractosteus spatula. Lineage (NCBI taxonomy): Eukaryota > Metazoa > Chordata > Actinopteri > Semionotiformes > Lepisosteidae > Atractosteus > Atractosteus spatula. Next base: position 23,332,637 of record NC_142716.1, on the reverse strand, counting down.
ATGTTTTATATAATACCGACCTCTTCTCCCAGGTGATCTGATAATATGCTCCGCACCCTCTGGTATGACGTGAACATCTGCATGTGTCTCCACAAGGTTTTGCGGTGTATTGTAAACCCTAAATGAGGTTTTTTAAACGTGTAGCAACTTTTCCCTTCGCCCGCGTCTGTGGAACAGACACATGCGTGTATTGGTGTGGAGAAAGTACCCCTGTGTCTTTAAGACTCACATGGTTGTAAAGCGTTATTCAAAACATTGTCATAATTACTCACCAGTGTTGGGTTGCGCCGTAACTGGTCTTTTTACAGCTGTGGTTTTCGGGGCTAATGGAAATGAATGGATACACACAGTCACGACCACATTACGGAACAACTCCCTGGTAATTCCATTATAATAATTCAATATTATATTATACAAATATTATACAACGTTTTGCAACTATAGCTAACATGAGACATGCACCGTGACGTTGTAATTTTCTCACAATATGCCAGATATACATACTGCTGAAATTTGTGGAGTCCTCGTCTTCGTCTATCAAATCGAACAGTGTTAAGTCTGTAAATAGACTATCTTCAGACTGTTGTAATTGATCGGCGTGATCCATTCTGACGAATTAGGCGATAACGCGAGACTGTAAGAATTGGAATCCAGCCAAAACTTTGCCTGTTACACCGCTGGTACTTATACCCCAAACCGATAAACATTCTAAGAAACACACATGGCCCCCCATAAAACCATTAATCTTAGGTATCATTGGGCATGCACGTACTGGTCTGTCGAAATTATTTTAAGAAACATTTTAGAAAACGTTTTAGACGTTATGATGTTAAAATCTATATTATTTTAAGACATACAACGGTGTCTAAATTTCATAGCGGTTAAAACGTGGTGAAAATGTGCCTCGGTGTCTGTGTTTGATTCATCAACAGACCGCTAAGAATATTATCAAGCAAAATGTTTTTTATTAACGGTATAAGAAAATATATCTATTCTTTATAGCGACGTGTTCACAAACCAAGCTTGACGTTTTGAGGTTTTATTTTTTCGCGATGCGATGTTAAGAACATTTTTGCGTGAAATACATGTGGTGATTATAAATTAGAAAACTTTACATGAATATAAAATGTTTATAAACTTTCCCTGAGGTCAGTTTTAGCCCCCCACTCTGTATTCCAGAGCCTTTAACTAACCCCCCACCGCACGTCTCCAAAATATCTCAAATTATCTCTAATACGTGATTTTAAAACTTTAAGACCAATCCGTTAAAGTATAAAGAACAACACCCCATCATTTGTTGCCTGTTAATACCTTAAAGACTTTTACACATGCAGTGTGTGGAAATTTACTTCAAACTTTCAAAAAAAGCTGTCGCGAATGTGTTATTAAAAATAAGCTGTGTCTTATTACATTATTTTAAAAACTTTAAGACCAACCCCGCGTGTTTAAAATTTCTTTTCTGGGCAAACACATCATTTGTGTTTGCATTGTGTGTTAATACTTTTAAAGTTTAAAACTTATAAACTGATAAGTGAATACTTTTCGCTCTCGATAAAACAATGGGGGGGGGGGGTGTCGTTCTAAAGCAACACAACCAATTGAAAAATGTCTTGTGTTATGTAGGCGTGGTTACACCATTGGCGCATATTCTTAAACGCTCCGGCTTGACAGGGTCACAGCACGTCCCTGGAGCTGTCAGACACCGCCCGTTGTTGGGAGCTGCGAAGATGGCTTCTTTGTGTGGAGAAACATCGGGGTCCGCTGCTCTACAAAGTGAAGAGGTAGGCGGCTAAAATATTTTTTCTGATCGTGGAATTGTTGTATCGACGCTTAGCGTATGTCATTTTAATACTTGGTCTTCTTTTTAGCAAAACCCGACCCCGCCCTCTGCGACGTGTGACAGCGGCGGGCGTGTGAGTTCAGATGGGGTACCAGATATTGAAGAACTGCCGGGTGTTAGCGATGATACCTCGCTACAAATGCTAAATATTAACGAAAAACCTTAGCTCAAAAGTGTGTTAAATGCTCGATATTTTAGGTACAAAGCATGTCTATTTTGTTAAGCCTTCCTTTTCTTTTTCCTTTAATAGAATAAAGAGGAGGTCGACGGGTCAATCTTCAGACTACCAGCACAACTGAATGTTTCGTGTCTATGCTTGTGTGTTCGACCAAATGTTAATAAAACTGATGCCCAACCAGGTTTAGCTAACGATGTCCCTAATGAGCCCGATGTAATGGCCCAGATTGTGAAAGCAGTAGTTTATTACATCTTCAAACACTGTTTAAAGGGGGTCCTGGTTGATGACTGCCCGACCTGTTTGATTGACCATCCCAGTCAGCGGGGTCACACATGCCTGTCTGTCGGCTACACAGATGGGTTTGAAGATGTGACGTTTGCCGCTTTAGAAATTTATAAGTCTCTCAGTTTAGCCCGAATTTTATCGGCTGTTCTGTACACCGCCAGGTGTCTGGGTTCGTACACCATTACAAATGACACTGAACGGGGCACAAAACAGTTGCTGAAAAACATAATTGACGACCGCTCCCCATACGAGCATGTACACACCATACTTGAACAGCTGGATGAAAAATTAGTAGACGTGACTTTTGATGCGTTGCAAAAGAAACACTATTCTTATTTTTACAGATGCAAAAAAAAAGATCTATGTAAAATGTGAATACAGCTTTCACTCTGTTTTACAGACCCAGGTGTGCCATCGTCCGAAGAATGAAGAATTTTGAATGTATACGTCTGAATTCTTTCTGAGAGTGCTTTACACACTTCTCTCTATAAAGCTTGATACGCAAAACAAAGAGTCGAATGCTAATGTCCTTAAATTTGTTAAAGAGATAGATGTGTATGTCAAGAACTTGAATGAAATTATTGCAGATCTGATGTTTTCAGATCAGAAACGGAAGCCTGGGGGGTTCTACAGTGTGTATTCCAAAATACAGCTTGCTTTGCACAGAACCTGTGGTAACACCATCCCGCTGATTACGCACGCAAATGTTTTTGCTCTGCTAGATCGGATCGCCCAGTGTGGTTTGCATGGCATTAGACATGAGGAGCGGAAGGGGGTTATGAATGCTTTTTCAGATGCCTCAAAGTTTCTCAGCAATGTTGGGGTGGTGGTTACGTGTACCTAACTAATTTTCCGCACCAACATTTAATTGTTGAATGCAAACAGGAGCCGGTAACGCGTGTGTACTGCGATATTTCTGTGTTTGAAAACCCCACTGTTGAAATAAAGCGGTTCACATTTCACATACTTGCAAACTGGAGTCTGTAACTTGTGTAAAAAGTGTGCTGCGCTGTTTCTGTGTTTGAAAACCCCACTGTTGAAAGCGGTGTCGCTTTATACTACTCTAAGCTAACAAAATTTCCCTTTATTTGTAAAATTCGCATTAATATTCCATATTAAGTGGATTTTAACATGCGCAGTAGAGAGATTAAATGAAGCAGTCAATTCACTAACATATAATGCACCACACGTGCCACATATTGATCATCTTTGGCCAGTGAATAACATTCCTCAACACACAGCACTACATTTACTGTATTTGGAAGAAATACCATACCTTCTGAGTTGCTGCATCTGTACAAAACTGTTGATACAAATTGACATACATATACAGTGTACACCCATGTTCACAGAGGAAGGAGTTTGTGTTACTGAACTGAAATCTAATAGAGACATAATGACTGCTAATTGCTTTTTAAAGGGAGGTATTACACTGTAAAATAAAACACTAAAAATAAATATTTTGTAATAGTTGTTTCTATTATTTCAATAATTTATGGTCATTTACTTCTCTAAGCATCTGCTAGATGACTACCATAAAGGGTGGAGGTTTGGCATCCATGATACTTTTAGATATTAAAGTAGCAGTAACTTACTTGACACCTGCAATTCTGATGTCAATAATACTCTTCACATCAATTCAACTCCAAACTCTTCTGAAAGGAGTCTGTAGCAAATCAAAATGAATACCAAGATGGGTGTGTGTGTTGGAGCATGTCTGTGTGTATCCTATTTTTTCTTATGCAATACTAGAGTTCTTCTTGTGAGTTGAAATACAAATCCAATTTGGGTGGGTGTAATGATTTTTTAAAATATATTTCTGAGCTCGAACCTAATTACTTAAAGGCAAATCCCTTATATTTTGGATTAAAGTTCTACAAAACATCTATTGTGGGATGCCATCTTTCTTCACATTCAAGAGTTATAGATAGCTGGGCAAATTCAGGAGTCATATTCATGCATCCATTTTTAGTAGCGACTAATCCAAAACTTGGCTGTCAAAGGTCAATTGACCATGAATGGGGTGCCAGTACATCACAGGGCACAATTAAGAGGTGTCAATTAATGTGAATGGCATGTTTTTGAACTGTGAAAGTAAATTGGAAAAAAACCAAGAAAAAAACACTCTTTGGCTACAAGTAAAATATGCAAATTTTGTGTATATGCAGAAGGTCTTCAGACCAAAACTGTACCTAGGACCCAAGCTGTGAGACATCTTCATATTAAATACCTATTTATTTACCTATACCTATAGCGTTTAGGCAGGATTCTGACTTAGAGGCATTCAGTCATAATCCCACAGACTATTTTAATGGGACTCACAATGTTATCAATCTATACATGAATGTATATTTTTTGTTCTTGTGTTTTGTATTTTTTGTAAAATTTACAGCAGCATAATTCTTCCTAAGCATCCATTTATATATACAGTATTTGCAAAAATAACAGGAGAAAAATAAGGAAATATGGATAAGGATATTCTTTACGGCATAACCTGCACGGGATACAGGGTTCTGTACATTTTTAGATTTTTTTGTCATAACAGATTTGAAGTCAAACTAAGCAGATAGTGTTTGCCTTTTAAAATGCTGGATTATCAGTTTGTACTTGGTCTCCTAATGGGATAAAACGGAGTTCTCAGCTCACAGAAACACAGCTGTGATAAGAGCCTGCCAGTGAATTCCCAAGATCAGCAGTCAGGCATGGACTTTGGCCAGTGAAACATCTTTAATAATTCCTTTTTTCGTTCCCCAGTCTTGGATATACTTTGCCAACAGATTTAGAGTTTATTTTCCAATAAACAGCCAGACAGCTCTTGTGTCTTTCAGAATAATTATCTGGTTATCAAGTGGGTAAATACAACATTCTTGCAGTATTGCATTAAAATATGTTACATTTATTTTATTCCATTCAATAAAGAAATTTACACAGAGACGAATAAAACATATTGGATGATACAAGATCTTGTTCATTTATCATTTGAGGAATGGTAGACTGCAAATGGAGAGATGAATTTTGATTTTTACTCATGATAAGAAATATATATGCAAACAATATATGTTACTAAAATGATTACTTTATATCTAATTGATTTGCAGTGTGAACATCAGCAATTAATACTAATTCCTCTGTGTGCAGTATAAAGTCTGACGTTTGTGTTAAAATTCCCTTTTATATCACAGTACTCTCAATGCAGAGAATTTTTTTCAGAAATTCAAAACTGTCTTTTATATCTCTCTGAATCCTTTCAGTTCATGACAGGCTATAGTATAAGGGGAACAATCTCAAGAGATTAGTGAAAAAATTTGGGAGTACTTATGGTGATTAATGATGTATGGAATAACAATCAGATACTTTGATAAAGTAAATGTCTGTCCAAGTGCTTAACTGGATCTACATAAAGAGTGATCTGAAAATGATTTGCTATTCCCTCATGTTGTATCCTTCAAAACAAGGAACAAGAAATTATTAAGAATGTATAATGTGCCTGCAAACATTATGTTAATATATATAGTATATTTTAAAAAACAGAAAATATTCAAAAGGAACCAATAAGAACATTGAAAACAGATTTTTTTTTATTAATACATGTATTTAAGAGTATTACATGTATTTTTATTTTATTAATACATGTAAGAGTCAAATTCTTTTTAATAGTGTAAAATGTGTTCATCATTGAAATGAGCACACAGTACTTTATCATATTTTCCCATTGTACCTTGATTTTCTTATTATGACTTCATCCTCATGATATATTATATCGCAAACACTATATAATTTGTTTCCATTAAAAAAATCATCTTTTTTTAATAAATCATGGTTTACCTTTATGAAATATTGCATTTTGTCACCAGCACTTGCAAACTTATATATTGATCCTACAGCAGCCATCAGTTAGGTTACAAAAACTTCTGTACTCCCCTCTAGGCATTTTTTAATGTGATTGGTTCATTGGAAATTCTCATCTGTGCTCACACTCTATGGGATTCACTCTTTTTTCAATTGTTCTGATTTCAGAGAGCTTCTTTCATGGAGGTAAACAGATATTGGCTGATAGCTTGAGATGCAGGTGGTTCACTCCACAACATGGCAATATGCACCCACACAGCACTCAAGTGTACTAAGGACTTAGGATTTCATCTATTAACCCACCATGCTTATACTAATCTTAATCCAGCAGCATTTATTGAGCCCAACTTTGCCCAACATTGCTCACACCTGAAGAAGGCTCCACGGCCGAAACGTGTTCTCTTTCTTCTTTTTTTCAGCATGGAATAAACCTATTACTTGTTCCTTTGCAGCCTACGCATGCTGATGCAGCTACCCACCTAAACTACTACAGCATTTATTTTATTTCTAATGTTTAGTAATTATGTGGGTATGATTTTTGAAACTGTTAAAAGGCTTAAAGAGATAGTGAGAGGTGGCTTTAAGATAAGATAAGATCACTTTATTGGCCATATACAATTTCTTGTATTAGGAATTTGTCTTTTCGCATATCCCAACTTGCTCTCCATGAGACACACAGACACGCAGACAAGGAGAGAAAGTTGGGTTCAGAGCACAGAATCAGCCATTTATAAGGTGCCTCTGGAGCAGTTGGTGTTAAGGGCCTTGCTCAGGGACCCAACAAAGTAGGATTCCACTGCCGCCCACGGGATATGAACCAGTAACCTTCCAGCCACAGGCACAGATCCTTAGCCACAAGACATGTTAATTGGTTAATTGGTAAACAAACTGTAAAATAATTCCAACTTGTTTTTAAAAGCTGTGGTAACTTTGGAAGTTTGGGAAAATATGTCATGAAACAAATGAAGGAGAAGCATATAAATTTGCTTCTATATACTGTTATGCTAATTTGTGGGATAAAATTCCTAAAAAAACTTTTTGCCAAAAAAAGTACACTACAGTATTTATCTTTCGATGCCTTCCATTGCTGCCATTACTGTTATCCACAATCCTCCTTAGTCTGAGTATATTACTTCACAAGCTTGAATAGCTTAGAAATGTTTAATGTAGATTGCAAGGTAATAATTTATGACAGAAGGCTGAAGTATGGCGTTCAAGATTTCCAATATTTAGACAAGTATTTATAAGCTCTTACTGCTATAGTGTATTTTGTGTTTTTTTGGATATAGATCCTGACAGCTACTATATGCTCAACTTACATTTCCAATATATCAGAATTATTAATTTGTCATTTTCACTATGAAGATATGAGCATTGCTTTTCCTAAAAGGAGCACAATGTACCCATATTTTTTTATGTTAAAGCTTACAAGATCATAAATTAGTGGGACTTTGGAATTATTTGACACTTTGGAATAAGGTACTAATATCAGGGTTTAAAATGTTTTATTAATAATGAACTAACAAGGATTTACAATTTATTGATAGTGAACTATGTATAAGAAGTGTTTTAAAGCCTTTGTTAACGTTGAGGCTTTGTAAATGGTTTTGAAAATGGAATATAACACAAATCCATAGCATGCAGACAATAAATAATATGTAAACATATTTAAATTTGTCTTTGAAAAGATTCATCCTTTGAAGTAATTGAAAGCCTAAGTAACTACAAGATTAACCTTAAAGGTATAATTTACGTTTTTGGTAGTCTTGTCCTCAACAGGTACTGTCATGGTAATAATAAACTTCAGATGCAGCCACTTGGATCGTGCGTCAAATCTTATTACCATGTTTGTGGTACTGTGGCACAGTGTGTTGTGTGATTCATTGGACAAAGACAATCAATAGGTGGCACTTGTAGTATATTAGATGTTAGTGAAGCGAATGGTTGATTTAATGTTTCTCCACTGAGCATCTTTAAATCCACTTAATATGGAATATTAATATGGAATTATGCAACTAAAGGGGAATTTTGGTGGTTGAAAATAAAAACAACAGAAGTTTAATGTCTCTGGACGTCATAAACAATATTAATTTATTAATATAAATGTATAATACCTAATGTACATACAGTAGCTGATAACGGAAGCCTATCATAAAAAAATAAAGTACACATCAGTATTCCAATCAAAATTTCAAATCGAACCTAAAAGATTTTAAGCCCACAAAACCGTCTGTGGGCTTTTCTCTCTCCATCTTATACTTCAGCTTCAGTACAAATTCCCAATAGTCACTGAAGCACTGTTCCGACCTTAAAAATACATCTAGGGTCTCACTAAAAGTCGTAACACAAAAGAACTGCCGAGAGATTGGACTTCCCCGAGAAAACAAATCAACTTTATTATACCAACAAAAAACCCAGGAAGGCAGAGGTGCACATTTGTATTCCAACTGGAAGGGGAAAGACCAAAAGAAAAGCAAAACCCAGACAAAAAAACAACCAGATAAGCTAGAACCCGAAAGAAAAGGTGGTCGTGCCTAACAGTGCGGACGTACAAAAAAAAAGTCTTCCGCATCCTACCCATATGTACACTAACTACCCAATCCAAAAGCAACAAAAGAAAAACACACAACATGTCTTTCCCCATCCCTAAAACACACCACTCAACAAACTTCATTAATCAACTTAGATCTCTCAGTGTTCTTCTTTTGCAGTCTCATTTTCACCCTTTTCCCTGCCTCATTTGCTTAATATATTAATTGGCAGCACCCGGAGAAAAATGAGAAAACAATTAGGGAAAAAAACATAATTCTCCAACTGAGGACTGTAACATGCACCTATATCTTAGGAACTCCAATTCCCATTAACTCCAAAAGATGACTTCCTGGCAGTGTCTACAGATGCAGCCATTCAAAGTTCGCGGTACAAACCTGTACCGTACGCATCTACGCACGAGCCACTGTGCCGTACTGCGGTATGTGATTGTGTGTAGTGTAGTTTGTATCTCGTCATTGTAATAAATATTTGTTAACCAAGATGTTTGGATTGTTACTCCTCTCAACAAAGGTGTGCCAGAGAACAAAAAATTCATGTGACTCTAATTATACCAGCTGCTTGGGTATATTGCTAGAAATCACTTACAAGTTGGGGGTTATAAATAATTATTTCACTGATTGACTAAACCACTCTGTCAATTCCTGATTTTCACTCATTTCGTAACCCCCTATTTGTAACAATATATTAGAGAAAAATCATTAAAAATATACATAGTGACTTTTGAAAATGAGTATTTAAAAACAAATACACATGTAAGAATTACAGTAATATACAGTATATGTAAAATATAATCAATATGTTTATATATTAATGTATGTAAAATATTAAATTAATTTTTAAAATAAAAGTAAAAAAAGTCATTCAAAAGTAAAAAAATAAATAAATAAAAGTAGCAAAAGTATGGATGAACCTTTGTAGTGTGGAGCTTACTGTTAAAAGTATAACTTTCACACTGGTTGAAAACTGAACCCAGGCCATCGGCATGGCAGGTGAGAATCTAACTGGCAAATAACACCAATGCATCACTCTGCTTGAACGAGATAAATAAAAATTGCAATTGGTTCATTTTCCATTACACTGCAAAAAGCATTATATAATATACAAATAACAAGAGGCCAGCAGCCATATCACCCTGCAGCTCTCGACTGGCTACCCACTGAAGCTAATAAGGGTTAAGCCTGGTCAGTACCTCGATGAGAGACCTCCTGGGAAGCTATGGTTGCTGCTGGAAGTGGTATTAGTGAGACCAGCTGGGGGCCGTCCACCCTGTGTGGGACTTAATGCCCTTAATGGCGGGGACACTATACTGTAGTGGGCACCATCTTTTGGATGAGACGTTAAACCGAGGTCCTGATTCTCAGTGGTCATTAAAGGTCCCCGGGCATTTCTCGATAAGAGTAGGGAGTTATCCCGGTGCCCAGGCAAAATTTCCCCCCTCGGCCTTTACTGTGGCCTCCAAATTGTCCCCATGTATGATTTGTTTGCACTTGCCCTGCAATGGACTGGCACCCCATCTAGAGTGTACCCTGCCTTGCGCTCAATTATTATCAAATTATTTTACTTATAATTATTACTTCCATAGCCTCACATGTAATGAAAGTAAGACAGTGCTTTACAATTACTTGGTTCAGTTTAGTCACAGTTTTTCTTTAAATGGATCTACATCAATATTTTTCTCCTCAGGTATTAGCTCTGTTTTGAGAGATTGCTATAGGATTTTTGGTAATTAATTACGTTCAGCATTTACATGTTTCCGCTTGGCCAGCTTTTAAGATCACATAGCCTCAACTCATATCATTTCTATGCTGATGATACTCAAATCTACATCCACACTTAACCTGTCTCTAATTGCAACTCTGACATAAAAACATGGATGACTCAAAATTTCCTTCATTTAAACTATGACAAGACAGAAGACATGCATGCCTATTGGCACCCCTCATCAACTTTGTAAAGCCAAAGCTGTAACTCTGTCTGTGGATGGTACTGTACTTGAAATTAAATTGAAGAATGTGGGGGTGATCTTGACATTCAACCCACATGTGTAACATGCTTTCAAAACATCTTTCTTTCACTTCAAAAATATTGCCAGATTTAGTTCTATGTTATCGCTAATTGTGGCTGAAAAGCTGATCAACACATTTGTCTTTTCCTAAATTGACTACTGTAACGCTCTACTCACAGGAGTTTCTAAATCCACATTGAACAAACGCCAGTATGTCCTAAATTCGGCAGCCAGAATCCTGACCAGGTTTAGTGCAAATGATCACATTACACATTTCTATCCTGGAGTTATGGAGCTATTTTAGTTTTTCAAAGAAATTTTTATTGTTAAAAGAAAAGTGATGGCGCTTAGAAGTCTCGCTTCTCGCTTCTCGCTTAGAAGTCAGGCACTTAGACCACCGCGCCACTCGCACAGTCACATGACGAGTGGTGAAACAGCCCTAGACATACAGTATCAACAGACGTACAGCATATACTATTCTTGTGTTGCAGTACATGAATATAACTATATCGTTATTAGTTTCTTTAGATACGCGATTCCATATTATATTCCCTATTAATCAAATTCTAAAAGCTTGTTTACTCCAGTATTGAGCTTAAAACTACCTTTTTATACACATGTTATTTCACATGTTAGTTAAAGACTTCGATGCTTAAAATGTTTAGGGAGAAATGGAATACTGCTGTGTATTTTTGCTTTAAAGTACCGAGACCAGCCATATACAATTTACATACTGTAATACTGTATGTTTATGTTCCAAAATTAATATCGTTTATGGCCTTCACACGCGTTATGTTCCTATTCTTTTTATGCTCAGCTACTAAGATTTCCCTTCAGTGGTAAAATTCCATATAAATATTCAATACTAAAACGGGCACAGTAAAGACATTTAAATCTTTCTACGACCGACCAACGCACCACGAGTGCCCCTTTCGGTCAACCAACCACGTACCGCGGTATGACGCGTTATGATGCGTGATGATGTAGCCAAGTGCCCGTGGTACGTGTTTGTGCCTTGCACTTTGAATGGCTGCATCTGTAAATGGAGTTCATAATGGGAAATAAAATGGACATTTCTCAAGGAATTATTGTAATGGGTTTGAGGTATGATAGTGAACACATTAAGACTAACAAAATTGCCAAAATATTAAGTTCAGGATAGACTACTTAACTTTAAATTTAAACTTTAAATTGAGTATAGAAAGATTATGGTTAATGACTGCAAAAATCAAACTGTTTTTAAATAATCTAGTAATTTTCTCCTAGATACAGTATATCTACATTTTGATGAGATTGTAATCTAAATTTAATTCCACAGAAGCTGACCATTGGTTTCGATTTTTAAGAACTTTATTTTCTTTTCACAAAAAAATACAGGGAATCACAAATTAGAAAGCTTTACATTAATATATATATATACTTAAAACAGTATATATGATCACATCTCATCACGTTTTGACACGGTACCAGTTACATAGCAACAATTTATTTTGTTCTGGTGCAAATCACATTCTTTACTTAAACATGATAAGGTTTTTCACAGCTTCTTAAGATACTGTCCTATGCTTTCTATTTCCCACAGATTTTCTGCTTCCTCCCTCCCTTCTCTCCACAGATCTCTGAGGTAATAGTTCTCACGGGTGATGAACAGGGCCAGGCTACCTGCTGCCTTGACTGGGACCTCGATGCCTTTGAACACCCCCATGTTCCTTACTCTCCACAGGGCGTCTTTCCCACTGTTCACCACAGCCCAGATCCTGTCAAACAAGTCAGGAGGAAGTTTGACTGGAGAGATGCCGTATATAATGAAAGCAGCGGTCACGGAAAATTGGGGCAAGAGAGCTTGCAACCAGTCTTCAAACTGGGCCCAGAAGGCCTTAGCAAAACAGCAGGACCACAGGAGATGGGTCACAGTCTCCTCCTCACCGCAGCCCACCCTAACACAGTGAGGGCTGGGGGTGAGGCCCCTGCGGTACAAGAAGGTTCGCACCGGTAAGCACTGTTGGACGACACTCCAGGCTAAGTCTCTGTGAATGTTGCACAGAAACTTAGAGGATGTGTGTTTCAACACCTTCCTTGTTTGGGCTGATGTTAAAATGCCCACAGGGGTCTGCCTATTGCTCTGGGGTGCAACGAAATCTTCCAGTTTTTGGACGCTGACATCTCGGATGGGAATATGGCCAATTGGGTGAGATCTTAGAAAACTTTTAACTGTCCCATAAATTTCAGGGCATTTGTCAGAGAGTGGGCCATCCAGCTTGGGTCTGATACCCCACACTCTGAACACCTCCCTACCTACCCAGAGCCTAGCAAAATAAGTCCGGGTATGTGCTTCAGGTGCTGTTGCAAAGCCTCTCAGCACAGAGGCCAGGAAAATGCACAGCAGCTTCGTAGCAATATCTGGGACAGACTTCCCCCCTGTGGGTAGCGGCCTGTACATTATTTCCCTCCTGAGTCTTTCCTGCTTCCCACCCCATAGAAATTGAAATATCAATCTCCTCAGCACCGCCGCAACACGGTGTGGGATTGGGAAGGTAGAAGCCAGAAAATTCAAAACAGGCAAGAGCTCGGCTTTGATGACCAGCACCTTCCCTGTCATGGTGAGGTCTCGGTCCTTCCATTGCATAAGTTTTTTGTTTAAGATTGGCAATTTGTTCTGCCAATATACTGTTCCCATCTCTTCTCCAAAATGCACCCCCAAGACCTTAATTCTCTTCTCTTGCAGCCTGAGATCATGTTCTTCTTTTGGCTCCCTCCAGTTCTGATAAAAAATCTCACTCTTGGATTTATTAATTTTTGCAGAGGAAGCCAAAGAGAACCGATCACAGCACTGCAGAGCTCTGCTAATTGAGGCATTGTCAGAGAGGAGCAGGGTGATGTCATCCATGTACAGAGACGTCTTTACCTCTCCTTCCCCACTTCCAGGCACTGGCATCCCATTAATGGCCTTATCCTTGCGCAAGGCACAGGCTAAGGGCTCCATAGCCAATACAAATAACAAGGGGGATAATGGGCAGCCCTGCCTCACCCCTGAACAGACTTCAAAGGGGCGTGATCTATAGCCATTAGCCATTACTCTGCTGTTGCTACCTGTGTATAGCAGGTTAATCCACTTTCTCATGATGGGGCCAAACTTCATGTGCTCAAGTACCGATGTTAAGTACTGCCGGTTTAGGTGGTCAAAGGCCTTTTCTAGGTCTACACCTAAAATGCACAGAGGGAGGGAGCGGTCCTCTGAGTACAGACAGACATCCCTCAACAAGGCCAGGTTGTCGCTCATCAGGCGTCCTGCTATTCCACAAGTCTGTTCTTTCCCTACTAGTGAGGCCACTACATTTTGTAGGTGCAGGAAAAGGGCTTTGGACAGGATCTTAGTGTCCACGCCTAACAGGCTGAGGAGTCTCCAATACTTTGTCATTCTTCGCTCCTTTCTTAAACAAGAGAGAGATAGTGCCTTCTCTTAAGGAGTCAGGCAGCAATTCTGTCTTAAACCTTTCCTCGAATAGGAGCAGTAGCGGATCCTTAAGCAGTTCCCAAAAGGTGCAATAAAATTCTTTTGGGAGCCCGTCAGCACCTGGAGTTTTCCCCTTCTGTAAGCTCTCCATAGCCTGTCTCAGCTCTTCTACTGTCAAATCCCTCTCAAGTACTTCCCTATCTTCTTCACTCAAAACGTTTTCTAGCTTTGAGGTAAAAAAATGAATTTCTTCATCCTTTACCTCTGTAGAGCTGTACAGTCTTGAGTAGAAGGCCTCAATGCAGGAGAGGATAGCACTAGGCTCTGTTCTCTCTCTTCCCTCCTCATCAACTACACTTTCCATGACAGACTTGGAGCCTACCACCTTCCTGAAAAAGAAGCGAGTACACTTCTCATTTTCTTCCAAGAACTGCACTCTGCTTCTTAACAGCACTCCTCGACTACTTTCTTCCGCTATGCTTCGGATGTCCTTTTTTAAAAGGGTGATATCCTCGAGCACATTGGAGCCACTGTGCAGCATCGTGTAGAGACGCTGCAGCTGCCTCTGTTTCCTGGCTAGCACCCCTCTCCGTATGGCAGCAGCCTTCCTCCCCTCAGCCATGGAAAAGGCCCTTGTCCTCACCTTCACCTCCTCCCACCACTCTCCTACTGACCCGTACAGACACTGCAAGGACAGCCACTGTGATAGTTTCTCCTTGTAGCGGGATACTACCCCCTCGTTCTCTAGCAGTTTTGTGTTGAGTTTCCAGAGGCCTGGGCCAAAGACACCCCCGCCCTGGAGTTCCACTCTACACCCTAAAGCCTGATAATCTGAGAAGAAGACAGGCTGAAGAGTGACCCCAACATCTTTCACTCTCTCTGAGACAAAGCAATAGTCAACTCTGGAGCTGCTATTCCTCCCTTACCATGTATATCCTGCTGTTGTGGGATATATACATCTATATGTGTCTGAGAGTTTAAAGTCTTTAAATAAGTTTTGCAGGGCCAGTGAGCTGGAGTCCAATTTTATCGGAGAGCTAGACTGCCCGTCTGTGTGCTCTAAGATACAATTAAAATCCCCTCCCACTATCACGTCTGTGCTACGTAACAATAGGGGAGAGACTGCCTTGAGTAGCTCCACCCTTCCTCCCACGTCAGTAGGACAATACACGTTGATTAGACGCAGGTTAATGGTCCCCCATTCAACATCCACACACAGCAACCTGCCATCTATGACCCTCTGAATATTTTTCAATTTGAATGCCCATCCTTTGAAAAGAATGGCCATGCCAGAGAATCTGTTGTTACTGTCCCCTGACCAAACAGAAGGCCCTTTATCCCACCTATCTTCAAAGCTTTTATACCTCTCTTGATAGGCTAAAGCACACTCCTGCAACATCAACACATCTCCCTCTCTCTGCTGGAGGTAATTAAAGACAGACTGCCATTTAACTCTGTCATTGATACCTCTGGTGTTAAGAGAACTTATGTTTAGAGCCATATTACATAAGAAAGTGGAACCAGTCTTTACAAAACACGTTTCTCTTCTGTCTCACCTGTTACCTTCTTCTTTTTCTTTTTCTTCTTACCAATTTCCTGCCAGCCATCCTCTGAATGAGCCTTCATCAGGGTGGCAGCAGTAAAAGCGTTCACAGAGTCCATTTCAAGGAATGGGGTAGAGGGAGGGGTAGAGGGGTTCCAGCTGTTCCCATCGCCATGCTCTCCTTCCTCCTTGCTTGGGGAGAAAACAAAATCATTTTTCCTTTTCCTCAAGTCCAGTTCCTGGGAGCACTGAGGGGAATGGGGTGTAGCCAATGCACCAGTCTCCTCTTCCCCCTCACCCACCAGCTGCTGCAGATCCTCCGTGATGGACTGGATGGAGGAGAGGAGGGTATCTGTAGCACTTGCAGAGTCTGAGAAAAGCAGCTCCACTGAATCCTGGGCATCCTCACTGGACCCGTTCCACCGGGGGGCCCCACATTGGCCCTCGTTCTGAGGAGCAGGAGTGGGGGAGGGGTCCTCGCTGTTCTCAGGGGGTTTTAAACCCTTGTGCTTGTCTGGTGCAGTCTGCAGTTGTGGGCTCGTAGTGGATTTCTCTTCCACCGGCCCCAGAGCCACAGCAGGACTGATCCTGGCTGGAGGCTGAGAGTCTTTGTCCAACAAGGGTTCTTTGTTTGATCTGTCATTTGCTTTGGCTTTTCGGGCCGGTTTGGCTGAAACAAGCACTGCCTCGTCCTTTCTCATTTTGAGTTTATTGGCGTAGGCGTGAGGGCAGTTCTTAAAAACGTGTCCTTCCGAGCCACATAAATTGCACTTTGGCGGCATTGAACAGTCAGAGGCTAACTGTCCCTGTTTGCCACAGGTCTTACAGCATTTCACAGTGCAGGACGATGCCAGGTGTCCCACAGCACCACAGCGCCAACACACCTTTGGCTGTTCCACATAAAAAACATAGCCATTGCAGGCGCCCAGCCGGATTGTAGAGGGCAGGTGCCTTAAGCCTCCATTTACATTGTCCGGTAGCAAGCGAACCTCAAATTTCCTTGCTCCTGTTTTTATACCGTCAACATCTCTAACCTCAGTTCCATGGTGGACAGTGCAGTACTGGTTAAGCCAGGTGAGAATGTCCTCCGTCTTTGCCAGTTCCGAGAACATAACAACATGCACTGTTTTCCTCTCTCTCTCTGTCAGAGGCTGCATGTGGATCTTCTCAAGGGCAGGAACTTTCCCTCTTTTTGCCTCAAACACATCCACACATTGTTCAAACAGACGGTATGTAGCAAATACAACCTCAAACGTTTTCTGACCTGGGAGAGCAAAGATGAAATCCAAGTGCCGAGGTTCAAAGCCAAGTTGCTTCTGCAACACTTTTCTGCTGAATTGCATACGATCCATGAAGAGGTCATCCAAAAGCTCAAAACGCACAGCATTCTTGCGGGATACAAAGGTTGCCATTTCCTATATTGCAAAACAAACACTGCTTCCACAAAACAAGAAAACAATCCAACTACTCCACCTACAGGCTGATCAAGGTATTGGTCTATTCTCTGTGCCTCTAAAGCCCTGTACTTTAGTTACATTAATGGATCATCTGCTTTGGTACCTAAGGTCATGGGTCATCTTGTTTGCCTCAAATTATTAGCTTGAATACTATATATGGATAAGAATGACAAAGTTTACAGCAAATTTAAACACAGGGTTCATTATTGTCTAAATATCTGAGACTGCTGTAACAGAAACTGTACAATACCCTAGGAAGATTATAAGGTTTCATACTTCAGGTATCTGTTGCCTACATACTTTTTCGTTTGTTATTGATCATCAAACTGCATTACACATAATACCAAGAACTGAACATGAAAACACAGCGGCATGATTGAAATATAATGTATCACTGTCTATTATTATTGATTTTGAAATGTAGTCAAAAGACTAGATTTAAATAGATTATTTTGTAAAGTTAGGTTATTGCTACTACTGTAGGTACTGTCTTGTTTTTGAAGACCAAATCTACAACATTAACCAAATCAGTGATGTTGCGTACTGGTAATTCAAATCACAGAGTATAAAAACCCAAAAAACTGGTATTTGCTGTTATATGAAATTTATGTCTTGTTTATTACAGATTTATAGATATTAGAAATAGTAATTTAAAATAGTGTATTTTTTGTATGCTTTCCATGCTGAATCTTTAGGTGCAATCTCCCAGGTAATATTTGCATGAATCCTTTCTGCTTGTTGACTGTTGGTATTTAAATGAGACATTTTCATCAAAGATGATTGTTAATTGACTGTACTTCTGCTGTCTCACAAATATCAAGCTTTATCATGTTTTTGTGTATTGCCTTCTGTTTTATCAGTTTCAATCTATTATTCTCCATAGAAAGCAGGTGTTCTTCTGAAATGTGTGAACATTAGCACATTAAACAAGACTGCCTCTAACTGATAATATGTTTCTGATGACACTACAGAGTACACTTTCCTCTCTCTAAGGCTGTTTTTTAAGTTATTTGAAATAATTATAATGCTTAATAGGGACAACAGTATTCATTCATTTACACATCAGTATATATACTTCTGTTTGCTGAGATTAGTGGTTATAGTATAGAAATATAAAATAACCTCAAATTTTAAATCAATTAGATATCACTTCTGTAATGTGTACAAAGAGTAACATTGTTTCTATTTAGAATTATTTCAAAAGTACTGTAGCGGGTACTGTACAATATAGATTTTTTATAGTGCTGATTTCATTTTGTCTGGTTACCCAATCTGTGGCTATGCAGAAAAAAATACATAAATAAATCACCTTTTTTCTTATTTATTAAACTAATAATATTCCTTCAGGTGGGTAGCTGCGTCAGCATGCGTAGGCTGCAAAGGAACAAGTAATAGGTTTATTCCATGCTGAAAAAAAGAAGAAAGAGAACACAACGTTTCGGCCGTGGAGCCTTCTTCAGGTGTCTTCAGGTTTAAGGAATAATATTCCTTATCAGCATGACATGAGTCTCATTATAATATGGTATTACATAGTTTAGTAGCTTTCTTGTAAATCCACGCCAAACTTTTAAAAATATAAAATAAGCACTTTAACAAATTGATTGGGTGCGACCACTGTGAATTGCTTACATTTATTAATCAGAAATAAGATTGTAAATCAGTATTAGGTCTTCTTAACACATTTTTTTGATCTGTCATTTCTTCTTTCATTTTTACCAAACACTACAGTTTTATAACCTGTTGCCATGGTTTCCAGAACGGTAACCAACTTTCTGGCTTTGATGTTCTTTATAAAATCACAGAAAACCTAGGCCTCAGAACAAGTAAATGTACTTTTCATATTTCTTAAATTATGTCAGCCTTTATGATTTCAAAAGCAGTTGGAACTTAATTTTTCCATTCATTACCCATAACCTTCTCAAACTATAGAAAGTCACATATAGAGAGCCTGTCCTGGCAGAAATATTCCAGCTACAGGACACCAGTGTACCGCAGAGCATACATACTCATTCACCAGGCCAATTTAGTGAGACTGAGTAACCTAAACAACATGTTTTTTACAGGCAGGCGGAAACTAGAGACCCCAGAAAAAACTTACATGAGAACTGTTAGAACACGTAAATTCCACACCAATGATATACCCAGAATCAGGCATTGGACCCAAGAGCTCTGTGCCAATAGCCTTAACCTTCACACCACCCTTCACAATTCATATTAGAGGCTAATTTGTTACTACAGCTCATTTCCTAATAAAAATAAAAGAAGTTTAAATTTGTGGGCTGAATTGTCTACACCAAATCAACTATCCATGATATAAAATTAATGACTATTACAAGATATGTTAAAACTAAAATCTCTTGAGAAAATTATAATTACAACAAAGTATTACATTGAGAAAAACACAAAGAAAACCATTATTATAAGATTTTCTACTCCAGCACTGAGAGCTAATCATTTTTTTACTTCATAAATCTGTCCATTTACATTATATAGGCAGTGTAATTACTACATTTTCTAATCAACCCCCAATAAGTAATTTTCTCTTTTGTAATAAGAATGAGAATGACTTGTCTGGAGCTGATAAGGGGTGTCTCCACAAGGCGATTAAGCAATGTTGAAATAAGAAAGTCATTTGTGATGAGGAAAACCATCAAATTAAAGACACAGGAGAAAAACTGATTTGGGACTTTAATTTAAAAATTGAAAGATATGAGTAAAGAGAGCAATAAAAAACTAAATTTAGGAAACACTTCATGATGATGGATTTTACCAAGTCCTGTTATTTAAACTTTGCTTTTGTAACACAGAATATAGAGATATATTATAATAGCAGAATCAAAAAGTTATTAACTAAACTGAAAAAAAACCCTGGCTTCAGGTTGCCTTTAGTTATGCCTAGCTATACAAGCTAGTGTTTTGCTTACCTTAAACTATATCTTTATTTGAGTAAATTATACATAAACAATATTACCATTTAATAGACAAATTTGAAAGTTAATGACATTAATATAGCATCATTCTTTGTTTCAATATCAGTGGCTTTCCAACAAATAAATACAATTAATGCAAATATGTTGCTCTTTTTAATATTGAGTTGCTATTCTTTATCTTTGTCAAAGTCAGCAATGTCCTGCTGATGAGCTCTAAAACCTGGATGTCCATGGATGCTTGCTTTCATTTTGTGTATGCAAAGTGGAATTCTGTTTATCTGACTTTCCTGACTTTCTAGATCTGCTGTCTAATGCAGTGAACTTATTAATATTTACATTTGCATTAGTTATAGGAATCTTGTTAGATCTCTTTATGTATACTTGAAATATATATATATCTTCATTACGAAAATCCTAAATTTGTAGGTGAAAGTTGGTTGAAAATAGCCAAACAGAAACTAAAATAATTCTGCAGCTAGGATCACACCTTCTCCCTTCCCTTAACAACAGACTACTGTTCTTTTAAATTTTCTCCATTCATTGGAAGTTTCATTTCACACCTCTCTGCACCCATTCTGACTTCACACCTCTTGATTGGTCTCTCTGTCTGTCCCCTGCTCCCGCCTCTCACTCCTCCTCCCTCCCAACCTTTGTTCTCCCGCTACTTTACCTTTGCCTACTGCCCTGTCTCTCTCACACCTGAAGAAGGCTCCACGGCCGAAACGTTGTGTTCTCTTTCTTCTTTTTTTCAGCATGGAATAAACCTATTACTTGTTCCTTTGCAGCCTACGCATGCTGACGCAGCTACCCACATAAATTGATATCTTTGTCTTCTAAGTATCTTAATAAACTTTCAGCATAGCTTTCTCCCCGTTTAGATTTATTTTTATTGGGATTTTGGGATCAAACGTGGAAAGATTAGATTGTAATCGTTTTTATTTTTTAAATACATTTTAGAAAAGTGTAATCTATACTAAAAAGCTGTATTTATTTAATACCACTAGATACTCGATACTTATATTAATGGAGTTTAGTTGATACTGTTTAAACTTTTAATTATTTTAAACTGTATTACAGCATTGTACACATGCTTAAAAGAGAAGAGAGAAAACGCAAGCCTTCTTCAGGTGTGAGGGTCTTCTGCTAAGAATGAAACGCTAAAATGTAATGTAGGCTCTGAATGGGTTCAATTATGATTTGAGCTTGATTGAGGTCGCTGCCTTTCATCTAAAATCCTGCTTGAATCCTTCTTAACTAAAAATTAGACACAAGAAGAGAAGAGGCTCTAGTGAAATTTCTCTTTTTTTAATTTCTTTTTTTCTTGGAAAAATATCTTACCCGCTGCAATCCGGGCACAGAAGGATTAAAAGAAGTCAGACAGGCAGGGGGGGGAGTGAGTTCTAAATAAAGAGGTATCCAGGTAACAGTGAAACGGGCGGACAGTCTGGGGAGATCGCCCGTTTTCCATGTAAATACTGTAGTTCCTCACCCCTTGGTGTTTCTCTCGCTCTCTCTCGGGCTGGCGGGCTTGTCTTGTGTCTCTCTCTCATCTGGGCATGGGAGTGCTGCTGGAAGGTGTTGACAGAAACACCCGATCATCAGCTCGAAAGATTTCAGTGCTTTGTGTATATTCTAATGGCAGTGGGGGCAGGGTTTGTGGGAACAGGTTTGGTTGAAATTGCATTGTGGATCTATGTTCTTCACACCTGAAACATTTTCTCTGAAAGCGTTTTCTTCCCAGTTTAGCCGATCTTGTTACAGCATGTTACAGTTTACTATTATTGACCATATTAATTTTAAGTGCTTAATGCCATTTTTTGACCATGCGCGAATATTCTTATGCCCATATCTTCGCAAGGGAATCAGTGCGAATTGTAATACTAATTAAATGACTGCGGGCACTTTCCACCCCCTCTGACAGCAGGAACATTCCTATTCTTAGCTCAGCAGCTTATTACAATATAGGGTGTTCAAACCGTTTTTTTTTACACAGTGACACAGCGTCGCGTTGTGAATCTGTTTTTCCGTGTTTACAAAGAAAGTGGAATACAGTGATACTACCTGCTATATAGATACATATTTTTAGATATTTAGACCCTTAAATTAATATCAGTATTAATAATAATGATAATAATGATAATCGGCCAGTGAAAGCTCTGTTGTCCTTCACATGAATGCCTGAAACATTCTACCGAACCCAGGATTTTACACTATATTCCCCATTACAAAACGGATAATTCCGGTCCTGAAGTCTGATTGCCCGACATACATTCGAAGAAGTCCTATATTTTCTAATATAGGCACAGCCCAGAATTTTGACTTCACTGTGTGATGAAGAAATTTTTAAGACTACTTCTTAGCGTGGATAAAAAAGCTTGGATTCTCATGTGCACTATCTGATATACATATCTTTTTCTGTTGTCTTTGTTGATCTCTTGAAGATCCTTGTGATGTTTTGAGCTCTCATTGAATGATAAAAGTGTCGTAGTTTAAATCATTTTCGTTGTTAGAAATTATGAAACGCTCTGTTAAAGCAAGGGAGTTTTTATGTCTGTTATAGTAAAAGAAAATGCCCGACGAACTAGGGCTTGGACAGTTTTTCAGTGCTTGTACAATCTATGGAAATGTTCAAATAAATGTGCTAAAGAAATAAACAAAAAAAGTAATTTATTCCTTTATCATATTGGCTAGCTAATGTCCCGTCCTTGTTAGTTAGATCAACGAAATGCTGTGGTGTTACTTTTTGTCGATGAAAAAATAAAGTCTTTTCATTTAAAATGACGGTTACAAATAATGTGGACCAGCGTAATACTTTGAGTTTACAGCTTGTCCAAGGTCATTCATTATTAATACTATTAGTAATATCTTCGGTAAAGGCTTTGATGCATAAAATATTTCTGCATAATTAAAATATTTATGATAAAGGTAGGTTGTGTACTTTTGCCCAACTGAGCAATCTTGCTTTCATAAAATATACCAACTTTTTAATGACTGATGATTAACATGCTGTAATACACAGTTTAAATTTAAAAACTCAAATGCTGTACAGATGCAGCCATTCAAAATGTGCGGTAAAAACCCGTGGTACGGTAACCTACCCACAAGCCACCACAGGGCACCGGAGGGCACCGCGGTAAGTGATTGGCTGGCCAAAATGACCGACAGGGGCACTCGTGGTGCATTGGTTGGTAGTGAAAAGATTTAATCATTCAATGTCTTTACTGTGCACATTTTAATCCGCTTAGTTTTGAATATTTATATGGAATTTTACCACTAAAGGGAAATTTTAGTAGCTGAGCATAAAAAGAAGAGGAGCATAACGCATCTGAAGGTCATAAACGATATTAATTTAGGAACATAAACATTACTGTATGTACATAAACTGTACTGTGTATGGCTGGTCTTGATAGTTTAAAGAAAAAATACACACCAGTCTTCCATTTCTCCCTAAACATTTTAAGCATGAAAGTTTTATGAAACAGTACCCAAATATGCAATTGCTGTATAGAATGAATTTTAATTAAAAAAAAAAAATTTAACACGAAAATTAAGCTGTTTACATCTTCCGCCTGAGAACAGTCACCTGTTGCTACCCAACGCAGAAACACAGCCACTAACTAGCAAAGAGAGGACATTAGCTAGCCAATATGATAAAGAAATAAATGATTATTTTGTTTATTTCTTTTGCACATTTATTTGAACATTTCCATCGATTGTACAAGCACTTGGAAACTGTCCAATCCCTAGTTCATCAGGCATTTTCTTTTACACTGCAGGCATTCTCCCGGTCTGGAGCCGGTCTGTGTCTTCTAGGATATAATGCCAGCGAACTCTTGTTTTTATGTCCACTATAACAGACAATCTCCTTTGCTTTTAACCGAGCGTTTAATAATTTCCTAAAATGAAAATGATTTACTTTATTTCCCTCATGGGATCAATAAAAGTATCTATTGTCTGTCTAAACTATGGGACAGAATTCTCGGGTCTCCCCATACCAGAGATTATGGTAGGGCTTCAGAATGGTGATTGGTTGACACCATCTGACACCCCTCTGATTGGAGAAAAAAGACGTGCTGGTTTGTACATACATACAGTACTGTACCAGGAAGAGGATTTCTTTCTATTCGAAACATGTATTTTAAAAGTTTAAGAAGTAAAAACCTTACAGCGTACACAGATTTCTAAACTGATCAGGATCGTTATCTTTGTCTTATGCATAATAATGTTCACCGCTCTGTCCAGCAAATTAATAATAAACTTTATTTTATATAGTGTTTAAACGAATAAGTAATTAGATTGCTCATAAACCTAATCACTTATTCTACATAAACACAGCGTAATTACTCTCTGAAAATGCTTTTTCTTTTTATTTAGGCTCAGATTTCAACTATAGATCGTATTATTAATAACCATAATAACAACCAACCAACAAAAACAACCATATAAACATAATACCAACCAAAAACATAGATAACAACCACAATACAGAATCAAATATATCAAACCATTATACTCTCGCAAATTCCTCCAATTATCATAATCCCGCCCCTTATGCAAAACCAAACCCTCCTCCCATCCCAGTTTATCCTCTTTATCATAAACAAAATCCACCTCAATTTTCAACATAAAGCATTACACAAAATCAATACCTCAACACTCCATACTCAACAACGATAATTCACAAACAGCCAGAACATCTAACTCCACATTCCCAAACAGACCCGGACTGTTACACTAACGCATTAGCATGTTAAAGCGATTTCATTGAGGAGCCTAGCTTTGTTAACTAGTAAGTACTGTACTTCCTACATACCTGTGAAACTGGTTTAATTCGTCACAGCCAGCACTCCCGCAGAGAGGGGGGTTGTACTTGCAGTGTATATAGTAGATGGGAAAGCCAGAGCCGACCTCTACGCCACCCACGTGTTATGCTCTTCGTTAATGTCTAAGCCGGAAAACATCATTATATCTCATTTTGTATGTCTTAAAAAAAAAAATCATTTGCCCAGCCTAACAGTATTGTTGTTATTGTTTTTAACCTGTAAAGCGCTTTGAGGAGCCACCTTTAAAGGCGCCATATACAATAAAGTTCATTATTATTACTATTGTTAATTTGCTGGACAGAGAGGTGAACATCTACACAGAAGACAAAGATAGCGATTTACGTTGCATTGTGCATTGTGCAGCTGTAATACAGTTTTAAATAATTAAAAGTCTAAACAGTATCAGCTTTATTTATGGGTTTTAAATAAAGGCGATTTAAATCAATATAAATGTTTATATTGTAATGCCTAGGTGACTATTCATTGTTATTAAAATGACTTAAATTCGATCATGTTGTGATATTTAGAAATATAAATTTGTTTGGTGCGAGTGAGGTTTTAATTAATCTCTGACTCAGGAAACGTTTCATTTTTTCAAAGAAATGTTTGTTAAAAAAATTCATTGCTCAAGTGGGATTCAATCACAGACTGTGTGAGGTGGGAGTCAGGAACCTAACCCACAGCGCCACTGGCAAGGTCACATGCAGAGGGCTGAAAAAGCACTACAGAAACATTATCAACAGACAATGTACAGCGTGTACTATTCTTGTGTTGCGGCACATGAATATAATTATATCGTTATTAATTTCTTTAGATACGCGATTCCATATTATATTCCCTTTTAATCAAATTCTAAAAGTATGCTTGTTGACTCCGGTATCACGTTAGTTAAAGACTTCGATGCTTAAAATGTTTAGGGAGAAATGGAATACTGGTGTGTATGTTTTCTTTAAAGTACCGAGACCAGCCATATACTGTATATTTAAGTTCCAAAATTAATATCGTTTATGGCCTTCACACGCGTTGCAGTATGCTCCTATTCTTTTTATGCTCAGGCACTAAGATTTCCCTTCAGTGGTAAAATTCCATATAAATATTCAATACTTAAATGGGCACAGTTAAGACATTAAATATACATATACATACTGTATACAGTACAGTTTGCATACGGTAATATGTTTATGTTCCTAAATCAATCTCTTTTATGAGCATGTGAAAGGCATGGTGAATCGATTCTCAAAAATTACTGTACTTTGCATGATTGGAAACAAATGCGTGATTTGCGAAATGCTGTGGTGTTACTTTTACAAAGACGGTCAATGAAAAAAAAGAATGTGGACCAGGGCAATACTTTGAGTTTACACTTACAGCTTGTCCAAGGTCATTCATTATTAATACTATTAGTAATATCTTCGTTAAAGACTTTCATGGCGACAGCTCAAACATGAGAGGTTGAGCGCGACACGCCCACCGCATGGTACCGTGGTGTACCTCACTCGTTTTGAATGGCTGCATCTGTAATATGGAATCACGTATCTATAGAAATTAATAACAATATAATTATATTCATGATCAGCTTAGAATCTATGTACGCTGTAAGGTTTTCACTTCTTAATTAAACGTTTAAAATACACGTTTCGAATAGAAAAAATCATATTCTGTTGTTTTCCTGGTATGTAGAACAGATCAGCATGTCTTTTTTTCCCCAATCAGAGGCTCACCACAATTCACACTCAACCACATCACAGATCTGCCACACACGCCTCAGGACGGTGACATCACTGCCTTTCATATGAATTCTTTCATATGGAAACATTTTGACACTGCACTTAACAATATTAGGAAGATCACAAAACATGGCTGTTAGCCTGGTTTTTGCCTAAAAAAAACACGTCCCAGAAAGTGAAGCTAGCAAAGGTGTTTTGCAGACATAGGCATAGTACGTAATTCAGGCTTTATGAACTCTAATAATTAATAACCCTAATTAATCAAATCCCAGGTGTGAGTTCATAAAGCCTGAAAAAAAAGTTACTCAGTTGGATATATAAAAAGAGATTCGTATTATACTTTAGCTTGTTGTGAACGTGTTGTACCTCTTTCAGGTTTACACATTCTCCACATTGAGAAAAAAAGGTAAATTTTGGTAGTTGAAAATAAAAACAAAAGTATAACATAATATATACCTAATGTACATACAGTAGATAGGTAGTGGTAGATACATATACAAAAGTACACAATAGTATTTTACCTACTTCATAAATATTTTATGCATCACATTTTTAACTTGGTTACTTACAGTGGGTATTTTGGAAAAGTTTTTACATGCTTGTTCTAACATTATAAAGTTTATATACTGTACTTCATACAAAGCTATAAAGTTTTATCCTTTTCTAAGAATACGTAGTGTAATCTTGTATCCTTAGCTTTCTTATCCTTAGCCAGGGAGTGAGCGGTGTGCTGATGTGTAGTCATGTTGTAAGGCAATTCTTCTTCATTATATACGACGTTGGGTTTTTCATTAAAGGGAAAAAAATAATACTTTTGTAGTCGTTTCGCTACTGCACTGGATCTGAACTTGAATCAAGGGGATCTTAAATAATAACCTGATGAACCTCAGGTGCTGTAGCTGCGCATTCCCACGTGCCACAGAGTAGGGAGTGCAGTGGGAGGTGTGCTCCACTGTCACATACCCTCCCCTTCAGCTTAGAGGGGATCCCCTAAGTGTCCAATTGGTGTAGTTGGGAGAGGGCATCTGTGTTTTGGTGGGCGGTCCCCGCCTGGTGTTGTACCATGAAACGATAAGGGTGCGGGGCAAGGAACCACCTGGTCACCCGGGCATTTTTCTCCTTATTACACTTCCTCTGGCTTTTCTTCAGGTTAATATACAGACCCCGTCCTCCGGTGAAGAGAGAATGACCTGGATATGTTCCAAATGCACCGGCCAAGTTTCACTGAAATTATGAGGTCGTCCAGGTAGGTGGCCGCATAATGGAGATGGGGTCTCAGAAGCCGGTCCATCAGGCATTGAAAGGTGGCAGGGGCTCCATGGAGTCCAAAGAGCAGCACTTTGTATTGGTAAAGCCCCATGGCAGTCGAAGAAGCGGTCTTCAGCTTTGCCAATATCCTTTCATAAGGTCCAAGGTGGTGATAAACTTGGGTTTTCCAAGCTTCTCCAGGAGCTCATCTATCCGGGGCATCAGGTAGGCATCGAAACAGGAGACTTCATTGAGTTTCCTGAAGTCATTGCAGAAGCGCTAGGAGCCGTCAGCTTTCAGGATGAGCACAATAGAGCAGCACCAGGGGCTGTGGTTTTCCTCAATGACGTCCGGCTACAACATCCTCTGAATTTCCTTTCGGATCTCCTCACGCTTTGCTTCGGGTACCCTGTATTGGAGAACCCGTACAACAACTCCATGGGGCATCTCTACGTGATGCTGTACCAACCACGTCCACCCCGGCAGATCTGAAAAGAGAACCTGTGGGGTGGAGAGGTTTGAGAAGAGAGAGATTAGGTTCACGGTGGAAGAGGGAGAGTCGCTGGACAGCAATTCAGGGGCAGCCTCTTCCGAAGGGGGATCTCTCCAAGGCTTCAGGGCATTCACATGATATATCTTTTCCTTTTTTCAGTGGTCCAGATGGTATACCCTGTAGGTGACTGGCCTGGTCCATTCACTGATTTTGTAAGGTCCCTGTCACCTCACATAAAATTTATACTCCGGTGAGGGCAGTAGCATTACGCGATCCCCAGGGCGGAAGATCCTTTGCCACGCTGAACGGTCATAATATCTCTTCTGCCTGCCTTGCGCTTGCTGTAAGTGTTCCTCCACTAACGGCTTCAGCTGGACAAGCCTGTCCTGAAAGGAATGGACATAGTCGAGTAAGTTGTGGGAGGACAAGCGCTGAGACTCCCAAGCCTCCCGGGCAGGGTCTAGGATTCCCTGGGGTTGTCACCCGTATAATAGCTCGAAGGGGGAGAACCCTGTGGAGGCTTGGAGTACCTCTCAGATGGCAAACATCAGGACAGGGAGGATTAAGTCCCAATCCCTTTTGTTGGTTTGTGAAACCATTTTTAGCATATGTTTCAGGGTTTTGTTAAACCTTTCCACCAGCCCGTCTGTTTGTGGATGCTGCACTGAAGTTCTCAGGAATTTTATGTTCCAGATCTCCTGCATCAGTCATGAGGTGACTGGAGTCCCTTGATCAGTTAATATTCCTTAGGTGAAATCTGGTGAAAAGGTTTACCATTTCCTTAGCAATGCTGGTGCTGTCGGCCCTACATAGTGGTATCGCCTCAGGATACCTGGAAATGTAATCCACAATAACGAGAATATATTCGTGTTCCTGAGCGGATTTAGGAAGGGGACCTAGTATATCCATGGTGATGGGAAAGAAAGGCTTGTCAATGACAGGCAGGGGCTGTAGTGGTGCTCGGAACTGCGGTTTCGGGGTGCTTAGCTGACAGTTAGGGCAGGATTTACAAAAGAGCCTGATGTCAGCGAATATGCCGGGCCAGAAGAATCTTTTCAGGAATCTCCCCTTAGTTTTGTCTACACCGAGATCCCCTCCCAGCAGATGTGTGTGCACCAGGTGGAGAACAAGCTGGTGGTGTTTCGAGGGAACCAGAAGGCGCTCCTGATTGGGACCATTGCATTGGTGTAAGAGGTCATTCTTTATAATAAAAGAATTCATACATCTCTGGCAAGCTCGAACTGGTTGCCCTTTCAATTCCATTGCCTGGGCTCAGGCATGGGCCATGGTAAGGTCTTCAGCTTGGTCTCGGGGAAAGTCTGCTGCGAGAATGCCCATCTCCCAGTTGTCAAGGGTATCTCTTTGGACTATAGACGGCTTGGTTTTCTTAGATTTGGGGGGCGAAGACGGAGAAATAAAAACATTAGGATTAGTTTGGGTAGAGACCCCTTTTACTTTGCACTTTCCCAGGGCGTAAATGCCTACCTCTGGCTTGGAGTTTTTTTCATACTTCTGTTTCTTTACTGAGTTGTAGTTCCATTTAGAGCTGGTCGTGTAGTACAATTCCTTGAACAGGGGAAAATTTATTTTGAGAATAAGGGGGTGTGGCAGTCCCTGAACTACAGTGGCTGTAAGAACTACTGTCTGCCCTCTGAAAGTCTTAGCCAGGCTACCGAGTGTTTTTGCTGTTCCCCATGAATGCAGCCTATGGTTATTTCATGGTGTTTTTCTCCAACCTCCCAGTCCTCCCCAGCAATGAGTCGTACCGCTCCCGCTGCTGCCAAAAAGTCTTCACACATTTAATTACTGTGCACGTTTTAATCCACTTAGTATTGAATATTTATATGGAATTTTACAACTAAAGGGAAATTTTAGTAGCTGAGCATAAAAAGAAGAGGAGCATAACGCATCTGAAGGTCATAAACGATATTAATTAAGGAACAAAAACATATTATGTAAACTGTATATTGCTGGTATTGGTGGTTTAAAGAAAAATACACACCAGAATTTCATTTCTCCCTAAACATTTTAAGCATCAAAGTCTTACATGTGGTTATTTCGGATTTTTTTTTCACATGTTCCTGACCATATTACTGTACGTTTATATACTTTGTGAAATTGATCGTTTTAATCTTTTCTGCGAATACGCTCGTTATCGGAGTAAACAAAAGCATACTTTTAGAATTGGATTAATAGGGAATATAATATGGAATCTAAGAAATTATCTAAAGAAATTAATAACAATACAATTTTATTAATGTACTGTAGCTCAAATGATCAGTGATCAATGTTTTATATATTATATGTTTTAGTGTTGTTCTCATAACTGTGTCTGTGGTGTGATGACTTAAGCTTGTGCCTTATAACCCTGAGTTTGGGTGTTCAAATCCAGCTATCACTGTGAGTTTTCTTTTAACAAATAAAAATTTCTTTGAAAAACTAAAATAGCAAATATTATGGGCACTATATGGACCTTTTTTATATTTCTAAATATCACGTGTTCGAAGCTAAGTCATTTATTAATAACAACAAATAATTTCAAACTGCTACTGATATTATTACTGACAATAAATATTATCGACACTATATTGAATTTGTTGGTCTTTCTAAATATCACAAAACATTCAAAGTTAAGTGATTACCATTTTCCAGGAATGCTTGCGCTTGTTATCACAGTAAAAGAAATTCATACGTTTCAGAATTTAATTATTATTTTGGAAATGTTTTTATGTGCTCCTTAGTGTTTATATACTTAGTGAGAAAAGCGATATTTTAATCTTTTCTGTGAATACGCTCGCTATCAGTGTAAACAAAAGCATACTTTTAGAATTTGATTAATAGGGAATATAATATGGAATCACGTTATCTAAAGTGCATTCTTGCCAGCATGGTGATGTCACCGCCTTTCCCTCTGAATAGCTAGTCAAATAGGAAGTGAAAACATTTGTCTGTCTGTCCGTGGGGGGAAGGGGGACTGTCTTTCATTAGAAGGTACTCCTCTTCTACTTTGAGAATGTAGGGGGGAGGAAAAGTGCCCGTGATCTTTTCATTGATAAAGATGTGTTAACAAAAAGTACATTATGCTTAAGAGTTGTTAAACTGGTTTTTATTTATTTTTCGGCACAGCCAGCCGGCTGTGCCTGCTAGAGCACCACAATTAACACTCAACCACATCACAGATCACAGTTCAGTCCCAATGTGTGAGATACAGTATTGCTGTTTGATCTTTGATCTGAGCTTTAATAGAGAGCTTATCTCTATTAATATAACTATCGAGTGGTATTAAATGCAACTTTTTTGTATAGATGACACTTTTCTAAAATGTATTTAAAAAATAAAAATGATTACAATCTAATCTTTCCACATTTGATCCCATGAGGAAGTACTATATGCTCCTGCTTTGTTTAATGATGGTTTGAAAAATAAATCTAAATGGTGAGAAAACTATGCTTAAAGTTAATTAAGGGACTTAAGGCAAAGATAACGATTTACATCACATTGTCAGATGGTGAATCAATAAAGGCATTTAATTAAACACGCGTTTGAGATTTTAATCAAGATGGGGAAAATGGGGTTAGACCATTAGACATGCAATACACTTCTTCGTGATCATCTTAGAATCTTTGAATAAGCTGCAAGTTTATTTTTTACTTTTTAATTCTACATTTTAAACACTTTAATTTTGAAAACGCAACACACATTCTGTACAGATACAGCACAATCACATTCTCCTGTCTTCCCGTGATGTAAAACGAATTAGCAGGTGATTGAGATAACAATGCGATGCCCACACTGGGGTAAAGTTCGAAAATGATTTTGGCACGCGTGTAGCTTTTTCACGAAACCTCCTAAAGTTACGAAAATGTTTGCTGTGTGTACAAAGTACATTGTGATTGTTTTCACAGCCTTCACTATGTCGTTTTTAAGCCATTTTGTTTGACCATGCACGAATATTCTTTTGTCCATATCTTCACAAGGGAAACTCAGAAAGCCTTTAAACCAAATGCACTTTAAAACCACAAAAATTTTCACAGCCTCCACATAAAACTATCAGTGAGCTAATTCTAATTTTTTAAACCTCCGGTTTTTCATCAATGCGTAATTACGCACTAACTGGAACCCGGGGGGACCACTGTGTACACACAGAAATACTGCTCAATATGGCTTCGTGCGAAAAACCCGTATATCACCATAGGAAGCAGAACAGCGCAGCCTCCAATTACCCAGATTGTAAGCACGGGAATAAAGCTTTGTTTGATTTCTGAAACCCTTTCTTTATGTCCTGTTTTCATTCAGGTAAGGGTCAACTATATACACAATACTGCTGACAGCAGGAAAATTCAAATAGTCTTTACTCAGCAGCTTATTAAAAACAGCTCCCATGATGTTCAAACCAATTTTTTTACACAGAAGACTGACACAGCTTCACATTGTGAATCTCTTTTTCTAATCAAACATTTGTCAGTCAGTCCATTGGGGGAAGGGGAACTGTCTTTCATTGGAAGGCTTGCCTATTTTAATTTGAAAATGAAAAGGAAAAAAAAGTTGTAAAACCGTTTCTTTTACTAGCAATTTATCCAATGGGGCAATTTAACAGCAACTGTAGAGTAGATTTGAGGTATTTTTTGAGAGGCACAGATGTTTGTTTGGTTGGGAGGGGGGTGAGACCGCTCCCTGTCCATCGCTGCACGGTCCCAGTCTGGGAATGGGAGATGCTATATAACCCCCAGCAGTTTTGACAGAGACACTTATATGAGAAAACCATGGTGATTTTCTATTACCTGTGGGTCTGTAGAATAGATCTGAACTAGTTTTGGAGAGGCACAATTTTTTTGGTGTCAGGAATGAGACATTTTCCTATCTAGCAGTGCACAGCTCTCTGTCAATTTGCAAGGAGGAAGTGATATAAAAACACCAATAAGATTGCAAGAAAGCAAACAATTAATGAAGAACGGCAATTTTCTATTACCTGTGGGTTTATTTATTACATTCCACCTAGTTTTGAGGATGTACACATTGTTGTTGTGCTATAAATGTGATTTTACCTGGTCCAGGATTATATTTTCTGAGGTAGTTTTTAGGGAACTTTTATTTTGAAAGGTGCTGCCAATCCAGCGTTGCTTAATGTAGCTTGCTTCACGTACAATTCGGCGAGGACGGCCACAGAGACTCAGACTTTATGGAGTATAAAATGGCACTTTATTTCTTTTCGGCACAACCAGTCAGCCAGAACTCCCGCGCGCCAGCCGAGAGAGGAAGGAGACACAGGGGTGCGGAACCAGGGAACTATTTACACGAAAACAGGCGATCTGCCCAGACTGTACGCCCTTTTCACAGTAGGTCAGCTGCACTAGTCAGCGCCTTTCCTAATCCCCGCCCTGATTACTACCACTCCTGTCCTGCCCCTCATTGCGCACCCCAGCTGGGCGCTCTTCGGCAGCAGTGCTGGGCAAATGCGCTACATTAATGTAGGGCTTTCGGGATCACGTGGGTTTGTGCCCTACACCTGTGTACATACAGTACAAACATGTTGTGATATTTAGAAATATAAAAAAGGTCAATATAGTGCCCATAACATTTGCTCTTTTAGTTTTTCAAAGAAATGTTTATTTGTTAAAAGAAAACTCATGGCGACAGCTGGATTTGAACATCCGACCTCAGCCTTAAAAGTCAGTCACTTAAGCCATCACGCCAAATATTGTTATTAATTTCTTTAGATACGCAATTCCATATTATATTCCCTATTAATCTAATCCTAAAAGTATGCTTTTGTTTATCCGATAACGAGCATATTCGCAGAAAAGGTTAAAACGATCAATTTTAACCTTTAACCTTTAATTTCAAATAAGATTATGTTAATAGTATCAAGAATCACCTTGTAAAACTGCCAGGAGGAGCTAATAAAGCTTAACCTGTCATGTATAGCATTTGAGCTGTCACCAGAAAACGCCTGGTTTTGAATCCCGGTTTAAGAATTTAAGTTGTATACTCTTTAGATTTTTAATAATTTTAAACTGTGTATTACAGCATGTTAATCATTAAACTTTAAAAAGTAGGTATATTTTATCAAATATAGTTGGACAAATGTACATAACCTTCCACCTTCATCATAAATATTTTAATTATGCATAAATATTTTATGCATCAAAGTCTTTAACTTGGTAACTTACATGGGTTCTGGTTTTAACGTGCTTGTTCTAACATTATTAAGCTTATATTATGTACTTCATAAAAAGTTATAACATTTTATCCTTTTCTAAGAATATGTACTGTAGTAAGAACACCACTTGCTGTTACTGTAAAAAATAAAAGTTGTACTGATTTAATACTACTTGATAGTAAAATAATATGGAGTCATGTAACTAAGCAGCTAAAATATTTTGGAAACATATTTTGGACATTTTGGAAACATTTTGACATTCATTTTTTTAAAAGTTTGTATTGTTCTTATAGAGGTAATGGAGAACATACTGTACAGTATGTTGAAACTGTACCATGACAGTGAAGACGTGTTATACATTCAAGTAAGCCAGTGACTGTTGTTTACTATGTTGAGACGAGGTTGTGTAACTGCAAAAAAAATTCTGTATACCGAAGTGTTATAGAGCAGACACGTTGTGTATCGCCTCATACGCTTGTTAACATGTTCCAATTTTGAAGCGATACGGAAGATATTATTATTAGTATTAATAATGAAAGACCTTCAACGGGTTGTAAGCTCAAAGTATTACCGTGGTCCACTGTCTTTGTAAACGTCTGCATCAGTTTAACTCATTCACCCATGATTACGTGAAAATATTTTGCCTGCCCTTTTCAGCTACAGCTTAAATTTTTAAGTGGAACATTGGTGTAATGAGTTAGGCATGTGCCTTGCATGCTGGAGGTCTGGGGTTTGAACCTAGCTTTTGCCATGAGTTTTCTTTTAACAAATTAACATTTCTTTGAAAAACTAAAATAGCAAATATAATGGACACTATATTGACATTTTTGGTATTTCTAAATATCACAACATGTTTGAAGCTAAGTGATTTGTTAATAACAACAAATAATTTCAAACTGCTTGTATTTTAAAATTATATTTTGTTCGGGGTGATTTGTCACTCAATGTTTTCACAACCTTCAATTTATAGAAGAGTGTTACACCCCACTGCTTGTTATGTAAAATAGACAGTTCTGCTCAGGGGATGTGATAAAATTTCAGTAGCATGCTCTGTTGTGATTGTTGCTCTTTAACATGCAACATAATGTCTTTAACATTTAACATTTTGTCATAACAACCGTTTTTCCATACTGTAGCTTTAAAACTTGAACAAAGACATGCCACATGCATATAGCGCAATGTTCTATAGTTTTAAAGCCACTACAGCTTTAGCTTTACAGCTATAGTTTGTGGGAAATAATTTGCCTGCATCAAAGTTTAAC
The DNA here is from genome assembly GCF_055471065.1 of Atractosteus spatula. Lineage (NCBI taxonomy): Eukaryota > Metazoa > Chordata > Actinopteri > Semionotiformes > Lepisosteidae > Atractosteus > Atractosteus spatula. The sequence continues at coordinate 23,296,830 of NC_142716.1, read as the reverse complement.
TTGTTCAAAGCGCCCTATATTACAAACTCCAAGTGTTTCATTTTGTCTGTTGCTGCAATATTGACAGCAATGTAGTTAAAAGGAACATGTCAAAATGTTTCCAAAATAACCACAAGTGAACGAGTTGAGGAATTTGATAATAATAGAGAAATCATAACAATGACCCTGTGTTGCTTATCCCAACAAGTGCGTACCCAACTGAAAGAAGGACACTTAAATCGACACGTGATGGTTTTGTGTTTAAGCATTTCTTAATGGAAATCTTTAAGTTAGACAAGGGAGGGGGAAATGGTTATTTTATTTTTTTACAATTGCAGTAATCGGAGAACAGCCTATCAACACGATGGGCAAACCTTTTTTTATTTTTAAAAAATTAAATAAAAAACAAGATATAACAATCTGTTCCTACCTAACTCAAACATTGCGTGACTTTAAAAGTTGTAAAAAATGGTTTAGATACTTAAAAAACACTTTTTAATAAAATGTTTAAAATACTTGAATTTCATAAAAGTTGTACTGATTTAATACCTCTTGATAGTAATATTAATATGGAGTCATGTAACTAAGCAGCTAAATTTCCCAAGGGGACATTTTGGAAACATTTGACATTCATTTTAAAAATATATATATATTATTATTGGCCTTATAGTGGTAATAGGCAATGGACTGTCATGTAGTGCGCTGCACCCAGGTGTTTCAAAACCCGATCAGAGAATTACTTTGTTTTTTACATAACTGAATATATAAAGATAGTCCACTATTATAGCTTGTTGTTGGCTCTCGCATTATTTTTTGTATCTGGATAAATTAAGTGATGGTATTGTGATTAAGGATTTCTTCGCGAAGTTCTTTAAGTTAAACAAAGGAGCAAAGAAGAATTATTTTTACAATTGGCACTCCGAGATTCTGATTGATTTAATTCTCCTCATTTAGCTGAAACGGATAAAGAAATCATGCAATAGTTTTATGTATTGGAAGGCGCTCTGTTTTATTACCTTCAGAGACGTTATGCTCCTGTTATATTTATGCTCAGCTACAAAAAGTTCACTTTAGTTGTAAAATTCCATATTAATATTCTATATTAAGCGGATTTAAACATGCACAGTAGAGAGATTAAATAAAGCAATATTTTCACTAACGACTAATGCACCATAAGTGCCACCTGTCGATCATCTTTGGCCAGTGAATCACGTTCAGTGGCCGCCTTTTGCTCAAAACCCCGCGGTACAGGTTTTAATCATGTATTTTGAATAATGGAAGTTCAAGTTTGTTGTCATTATACTCATATACAGGTATATGGTATAACGAAATGCTATTTAGCTAGCTCTCAGTCGGTAAGAAGTACAAAAAAACCCAACAACAATACGATTGTATAAGAAAAGAAAGACAGAGACAACAGGCAGTGTGCAAAACAACATCAGATGTGCAAAATCATACCTCAACAGAATGAAATAAAGGATAGAAAATTATGGGGAGTGAGCTTCTTGACATGTGAGGTAGAGGTAGATTTCAATGTGTGTTTGAGTTTTGGTAAGAGAGAAGGCACTGTGAGGGTTCAGATCATAGGTGAGAGAGGCTGGGAGTTTAATAGTTTGATAGTGCACTGGTAAAAACTGTCTCTGAGTCTGGTAGTCCGGGCCCGAATGTTCCAGTACTGTTTTCCAGATGGTAGAGGGTCAAACAGTCTGTAGCTGGGGTGTGTGGGGTCTTTGAGGATGCTTAGAGCTTTCCTCAAGCACCGTCTGTCATAAATGTCCTGGATGGATGCGAGGGAAACCCCAGTGATGGACTGGGCAGTTTTCACCATCCGCTATAGGGCTTTGCGGTCAGCAATACTGCAGTTGCCATACCACACTGTGATTCAACCTGTCAGTGTGCTCTCTGTAGTGCATCTGTAAAAGTTAGTGAGGATCTGGGGACATACCTTAGCCTTCTTCAACCGTCTTAGGAAGTACAGGTGCTGTTGCACTTTTTTGATCAGACAGGTGGCGTTGAGGGACCATGTGAGGTCCTCAATGATATGGATGCCAAGGAATTTGAAGTTACTGACCCTTTCCACTTCAGTCACAAATATCACAAATATACTGATTGTACCCATTATTTAAAATATTAATTTAAGACAGTTGCTTTGTCTTTACAAGCAACATAAAGATGCTGATAGGACTAACCTATCAGGCTTAGGATAATCGGGATAATTTTAGGGTATTCTCCAATATATTTAGTATATAATTATTTTTAATAATTTTACTTTAAATTTAAAGCTTTATGTTTCTTATTTTCTCTTTGTCTCTAGAAATACAGATATTGTTACTTTCTCTATGGAGAAACATTTTCTTCTCACTAGATTATTGTTTTGTTTCTGTTAACCACATTAATAAACCTTGGCTTTTGTATTAATTCCTAAAGCAAACCAGTAAATTTATTATAAATACTTTTGAGATAAAGTTGCACAAAAATCTATTTTCCTAACCCCTAAATACATACTGTATGCTCATTGATTTATACAATTTCTCATTCTGAATTCAACACGTATGACCTAGATTTCCTCATAAATATGCATGTTCTACTGTAATACATAGTGAAAACAGAGAAGTAATTTAAACACCTTTGTATGCATTTTTATACAAATTAATAAATAGAACAATCAAAATGGAAAACAATAAAAATAATAAGGATCATAAATGTTTCATAGCATTGCTATGAAATAGCATAGCATTTGCAGAAATTTCCATAGAGCTATAAACCTCATCCCTTAGGACAATAATATATAATGTAATATAATATAATATGTACAATATGTACAATGTGGTGATAAAAACTGAATATGGACAGTTCATTTTGCACTGGCTGGTATTTGCTTCTTTACTGCCAACTATCTTCAATAACACAAGTATTTACAGTTTAGAGCAGCAAATACTTCTTGTATTAGCCAGGTTAGGAATGAAGAGTTAAATTGAATATTGTTGTCATTGCTATGGCTTGATGGAACAATATTTTTTTCTTTGAGGGACCTCACTTGCCAACCCAGATGTCTCTTGCTACAGTACAGTATGTTTTCTCAAAATGCTGCTAAAGGATATGATGTTTCCTCCACTGCTAGAAATTTTACACTATCCTCTGATTATTCTCCCTAGCAAGGGCCTTTGACAGCAGCTGTAGCTTATCATAATGGGACAGAGTGTGCATAAAATTACCATTGTTTTATAAATCTCTGATATAACTATCAATCCATTTTCTAACCATTTTAGAACAGAAGAGTAAGAAGCTGATTTAGTACAAATAGGTCCTTGGACTGTGGGAGGAAAATGGAGCACCATTGGAGCAAGCAAAAACAGGGAGAACATACAAACTCCACACAAATAGCTCAAAGGAATAGAACCAAAGGACGCAGTGCTGCAAGGCAGAAATGCTAACCACTATGCCACCATGCCACCCCAGTACAGCTATTAATTTCAAGAAATTAGACACAATAGTTCAATCAACATCAGTTTTCAAACTTCTGAAACAAACATATACAGTATAATATTATTCTAGATAACATGGACCTCCCTTGCTTCATTTGAATAATATTTGTGTATTGTACCCAGAGGAAAAAAAATGTTTCATTTTCTTCTAATTATGAAAGGAAGATATTGCATGTTTTGTATACAAAATATTTAAATTTTGAAACCAATTTAGGGGCTGAAATTCAAATGAAGTCTATGTCCTTTTCTTATATTGCAATACATAATTAATAAATATATATATACTGTATATACACAGTACATCCATGTAGTGATTAGAATAGAATAAATATGTATAATTTAATGTTTCATAGAAAGTTATTTTCAAATAATACTGCTGTTACTGCTATGTTATTATTTTACTGTTTTATTTAATTCAATATAAGTTTAAGCTTTAAAGTCAAATAATCTGATTTACAAATCTCGTAAGAAATAGAGAAGTTCCATATTCATCACTGTGTCATTCAACATCCACTAAGATTAATGGATTTTCTTATATGTTTCCAGATTTATTATATTTCTCAATAGGAAAGAACACAGGTGAATGTAAAGGAGCTGTGTCCATTAAGGAAAGATCCCTTAAAAAGTGAACATTACTATGAATTGTATATTTTATTGATTATTTCAAAATAAATCATTATTCAATTGGTCGACATTTTTTAACTGGTACTAGGGCAACAATGCCCTTCTCTTTGCAGAAGAAGGAAAAGACACATAATAAACGAGAGAAGTGTATCTTTCTTGGTTGAAGGTTAGTGTTCCATCTATGCCTTATTAGAAAAGCTTATTCCTGGTAAGCATCACATTACCCCAGGGCCTATTCTGGAAGCACAGAACTCTTCAGTAAGAGATGCCATGCAAGTACAGATCTTGTAGCAATGTCATTTTTTTTGTGAGTTGCAGTCATATCACCCTGCAAGTCACAGCTGGTAACCCACTGAAACTAAGCGGGTGAGTCTGGTCTGTATCTGGATGGTAGACCTCCTGGGAAAAAACGAAGGTTGCTGGTTTACTTTATTCGGTGGGATTCTGAGTACAACAATAATTTTAGTCCTGAAATCATTTTCACTTCTTTCTGATTTTTTTTCCAGGACATTTTTCTAGCCTTGTAATGAGAACTGTACACAATATAATTATTAATTAATTAAATCTTAGTAGTGCATTATAGCTTGCTTTGATAGATTCCAGCTTCCCCATGACCCTGAATTGGATGAAGCAATTAGGAAATAGATGCATGGAGAGTGCATCATATAATCTTAATACAATTTTTGTATATTTAAATGTTTAATGAATAAAATATTTTTGCTATATATTCTAGCATTTTGAAGGCTTTCTTAATCACTTCTTCAAATTGCCTAGGGGAACTTCATTGACAATTCAGTCAGTTTTGTAATGTACATTCAAATATTTTAGATTTAATAAAGACAAGGTTGATCAACAGTAAAATAAAATAAATATTTTGTGTCACACACAAAAAACAACTAAAGTAGCACAGCATAACCAAGAATTAAGACATATTAAGAAAAAAATACTTCCCACTTTTTAGCATGGACAATGCACTGTTGTTATTATCTTGTATAATGAAACGAAAGTTAAAAATTAAATGTAAAGCCATTTTACATTCCCCAATCAAAACAAAATCATCAAATACAGCAGCCCATGCACCAGAAAGAAACTCTAATTGTCAAATCAAACTCTTAAAATGATGTAAGGCATATGATGAGTCATGTATTTTTATCACTGTTGTCTGAGGCAGACTTAGGTATAGCTGTACAGCTGTTGAATCAGTGACAGATGTGTCAAAGTGGGATAGATGGTTCCCTACTGAGTAAGAAGTTTATAATTTAATACACTTACAGGGATGTGTTTTCTTTTATGTTTAATGGAACAAACTTGATTGAAGACATTCTTGTCACTTCATTATGTGTCAGGGTTAGAGAACATCCCTTATTTATCCTTTTTGAATTTTAAATAGTGATTTGTAAACAGATGAGGACATTATTGAACTTAATGTTAGTACCTAAGCTTAATGGCTCTCTTTGGTTCTATAAGCTTTAATATATATATATTATACTCTGTCTTGACATTTGACAACCAATTGTCAGATCTCAATCTCAGGCTACATACAGTAGCTTATCAATAAACTGGGTGTGTTTTTTATACTATATAAATAGACTCATTTTTATGTTTTATATTGATTTTTTTTCCATTTTTGACATGTTTAGGGAAATTAGAAAATATTATATTTTGAAATGTACTAACAAATATAAAATGTAAGATATACATAAAGATATATTTACAGCCATCAGCCATATCACCCTGCAACTCACAACTGCCAACAAAATTAAGCTACGCAGGTGTGAGCCTGGTTAGTACCTGGATGGGAGACCTCCTGGGAAAAACTAAGGTTGCTGCTGGAAGAGGTATTAGAAGCTCACCCTGAGGTTTGTGTTGTCCTAATGCTCCAGTATAGTGATGGGAATATTACACTTTAAAAAGGCGCTATCTTTCGGATGAGATGTAAAACCAAGATCCCGACTCAATGTGGTCATTAAAAATCCCAGGGCATTTCTTGGAAAGAGTAGAATTGTTACCCCAGTGTTCTGGGCTAAATTCCCTCTGGCCTTTACCAATCATAGCCTCCTAATTAATCACCATCTATGAACTGGCTTCATCACTGTTCTTCTTCCCACTGATAACAGATGTGGGGTGAGTATACTGGTGGATTCTGGCTGCAGTTGCATCACCAGGTAGATGGTGGAGAGGAGTCCCCATTACCTGTAAAGCACTTTGATTTGTCAGTAGCTGACAATAAAAAAACAACCATAATGTCTCTGAATGTCATAAAAGATAATAATTTATTAACATAAATATATTATGTGTGGTAGCTAAAAATAAAAAAAGTACACAACAGTATTCAGTCCTCTTCATGAACATTTTTTGCATCTTAGTGTGGTTATTTAGGCAAAGGTTTGACATGCTCGTACTAACTATTGTGACAATGTAGGTTTTTTGGACTGCCTTTTAGCTGGATTGAGGGTTGATACCTCAATCAAAATTAGGGATTTTCACTAAGGTTGCTAAGGTAAGATAAGATGAGCTGTAAGACTCGAGGGAAAAAAAGTATAATTCCCTGAGGGTTTTAGAGAAAGAGTATACCTTAGCTTTGTAGCTGATGGCTGGTTCTGGCACAAACAAAGGGGGAGTTGTGTGAGGATTTGCTGAGAAACATTCTCATGCGACAATCAAGGAGAGTGAAACAAATCAGAGGGCTGCCTTGGTGATGTTAAGGGCCCTCTAATGGTGAACAGGGGAAGATTCCTTCGACTGTGTCACAATACACAGTGGGTATAGAAAGTCACCACGCTCCGTCAAAATGTTCACCTTTTGTTGCCCTAAAGCCCAAAAAGAAGATGAATAAAATCAGACTTTTTCCAGTTTTATTTACAAGTTGTACCTTGCAGCATTCAAGTGAAAAAAGAAAGCAAAATTTCTGAAAAAAAAATTAAAAAGTAGAATAACTGGGATGGATAAGAGGACACCCCCATGAGTAAATACTTGGTGGAAGCACCTTTTGCTTGAATTACAGTCTTCAGTCTGTTTGGATATCTCGACCAACTTTCCACACCTAGAGGGAGGAATATTTGCCCATTCCTCCTTACAGAATTGTTCAGGCTTAGTCAAACTGCGTGTTTTTTTTATGGGATTTAGGTAGTTACTCTGACTAGGCCACTCAAGGACATTCACCTTCTTGTCCTTCAGCCGCTGTACGGTTGCTTTAGCGGAGTGCTTTGGGTCATTGTCATGTTGTAAGGTGAACCATCTTTCCATTTTCAACTTCAGAGATGATTTGGTACAGTAGTTAAATACTTGCCCCCTACTTAGCAGGTCAAAAGTATTAGCAGGTAGAAGGCAACTTATATTTTTCAAAATGAAAATAAGGCTGTTTTTAAAAAGCTAAATTACTCAGACAGATATATATCTAATTATTATTATTATTATTATTTTGATATTATAGCTTATTTTGAACACGATCTGCCTTTTTTCAGGCTTACATCAGCAAAATAATCAATATTTCCTCTTAATGCTAATTTCAGCAACAAATAGTGAGGAAATGATTTTACTTTAAATTTTGATTATGAAAAATACATTTATTACATACTATACTGTACTGGCTTTAAAACCCTATCCTATTGTTTCTGCATATCTGTGGATATTACTTCATTTGATTCACGTGTGTGGCACGTTAGGAACCATAGTCTTTGTTCATGTATTCGATTCATTTAGCCGACGTCTTAAAACTACAGTACACACACTGTAAACTAATTATGTTCCATTTTAAAGAGACCATACCATCTCTTAAGGATAATACATTTGGATCACTTTTAATCACACAAACAATGTGCTGTAGAAAGTAATATGTTTATCGAACTAGTATACAAATTAAATTCTATAATTGGAAAAAGACTGTCCTTACTGGCATTTTCGGGTGACAGCCCAAATACTTTCATACGCCACGTTAAGCATTTACTAAACCACCAGGCGGTTTTACAAAGTCCTTCAACAAAATATTTTGAAACATGTTGAAACACACCATGTACACCACATTTTACTGCATTATTTGTGGTGCATTCTGAATGGCTGGATCTGTATGAACTCAACACAGATACTACCCCAGGTCCACAATTGAACCCTGTACCTCAGTGATGGAGGCAATAATGCTGACCACTGAGCCAACATGCCAGTCTCCCACTTTGTCTCTCTTGCACCATATATATTATCTTTACAACAAAATGTTATATTTTTTCCTGTTTTGTTCATTTATAAACCACGAAGAATTATGTCTCTTCTAACAATAGGAAGACAATAATATTTTTTCTTATTAAATTTTATTTTTATAGTAAGCCTACATCGACTTTGCTCTTTCTCTGTTGCATAGCATTCTCTCTCACCCCAAACAAGCCAACATAACATGAGAGAGAAATAAAATACACACACACAAGCACAGTTGTTTGATCAACATAGTTATGAAACAAAAAATAGTGAGAGAGAGTAATGAAACACCATCCAGTTATTGCTTTTATTTTCTAGAACAAACATTACTGTTACAGAAGAAAATCTAAGGAGCAAGAAATTGTGTCTAATATTAAGTTTAGTAAATATCCAACCATCCGTGCTCTAACTGTTTTATTCAATACAGGCATGTGGGGCAGTGGGAGCCTATGCAAGACAGTATACACCATTGACAGGATGCAAGTCCATTGCAGGGCCACACAGACACATCCACACCAGGGCCAATTTTTCCAGAAGCCAAATAACCTACAAGTATGTTTTTGGACTGTGGGAGGAAACTGGAGCATCAGAAGGAACAGGTGAAGAAAATACAAACTAGCAGATAGTACCACCGCAATTAAGCCCAGTGCCCAGCTCTGTGAGGTCACTGTGCCATTGTGCTGCCCAGAAAATTAGTATTCTATGAAAAATATCAATCAGAAAAGCCCAGGTTCAAAATAAATCTTTTCAAAATAAAAGGCAAACACATGGAATTTCCAACCATGTGTGCCAAGGAGGTTGAAAAGCTGGGCAATTATTATTGATTATACTTGCTTACAGATGACAGACACAAAATTGAATGCTAGAAAGATATTACAAAAGGACCTGTTCTGGATATGGCAGAGATGTTAACTTAACTGATAGCTGCTGACAGTATTCTTTTAAAACTTTTCTTTTCTTTGTTCAGAACACTGAACAATGTCACTTTACACTTTTGCTTGTCAAGATGGACAGAGGGAGCCCTTGCAAGTGAACGATACTCATGTTGACAAAGGACTATGTCATAGCTTTTGCTCTTTACGTGTTTTTTTCCATTTAAAAATCACACTGAATACAGGGTGATGTATTTCATAGTCTTGTGCAAGCACTACTGAACCAATGGGATGTGCTTTCACTGTATCTTTTCTTATTTGGCTTTCTTTTGAATGTACCCTTTTTCTGTTATTACAAAATATTCATGGTAAATAATTCTGTGCAAAAAAGGATAGAAAGCTACAGTATATAGAAAAGTAGACTAGCCTTGTACAGCATTGGTCGAGCAGTTTTTTTCTGATAGATTTGTTTGCAGGGAAAAGTGTTTTAAATTGATACTTGCTGACTTATTTCATTTAACATAAACATTTTGAAACATTCATTAAAACATAAATATATATGGTGACTTTCTGGATCAGGAAAAACCAGAATAGCTGGAAAAAGATCTTGAGCTACAGACCCAGCCATTCAAAATGAGTGAGGCATGCTGTGTTGAGCTTCCACACGCAGTGGAAGTTGTGCAACATATCACCTCATATTGCATGTTTTTTTTTAAAATAGGATAATAGTACCTTGTAAAGCTGCAAGGTGGAGCTAATAAAGCTTATTGCTTTTATTTGAGCATTTGAGCTGTCCCCAAAAAATGCCCAGTTTCAAATCCTGGTCACTGCTGAAGGTACAATCTTTTTCCAATTAAGAATTTAAGTTGTATACTATTTAGACTTTAAATCATTTTAAATTGTGTATCACAGCATGTTAATCATTAAACATTAAAAAGTCGGTATATATTTTATAAAAGCAATATTGCTCAGCTAAACAAAAGTACACAACATTCCACCTTCATCATAAATATTTTAATTATGCATAAATATGTTATGCATCAAAGTCTTTAACTTGGTAACTTACAGTGGGTTCTGGTTTTAATGTACTTGTTTTAACATTATTAAATTTATATTCTGTACCTCATTAAAAGTTATAACGTTTTATCATTTTCTAAGAATATGTAGTAAGAACACCACTTGCTGTTGTTGTAAAAAGATAAATGTTGTAGTGATTTAACATCACTTGATAGTTATATGAAAATGGAATCGTGTAACTAAGCAGCAAAAATATCACAGGTGCACATTTCGGAAACATTTTGACATCCGTTTCTTTTTAAAAAACTTTTATTGTTCTTATAGTCGTAATGGACAAAGCACTGCATCCAATGGTTCAAAGAGTATTACTTTCGGATTGTTTCTTATGTAGTATATACAAAAAATACTCCACTATTAAAGCTTGTTGTTGTCTCTGGCGTGATTTTGCGTATCTGGATAAATTAAGTGATGGTTTTGTGATTAAGGATTTCTTTGCGAAATTCTTTAAATTAAACAAAGGAGGGAAGAAGGGTTATTTTTACAATTGGCACTCTGAGATTCTGACTGATTTAATTCCCTTCATTTAGCTGAAATGGATAAATAAATCACACAATAGTTATATGTATTGGAAGGCACTCTGTTTTATTATTTTCAGAGTTATGTTCCTGTTATTTTTATGCTCAACTACAAAAAGTTCTCTTTAGTTGTAAAATTCCATATTAATATTCTATATTAAGCGGATTTAAACATGCACAGCAGATAGATTAAATAAAGCAATCATTTCACTAATGACTAATGCTGAAACGGATAAAGAAATCAAGCAGTAGTTATATGTTTTATTAACAGACACTCCGACTCAAACCTGTGTCATACAGTGATATAGATGTGGGTAATGTCATCCCCATTAAACAATGTACTTATCAACCAAATCCTGCTAAACTAGAAGCATTGCAGAAGGTGATAAACTGTACATTATTTACTGGAGCGCAGTCTAATTCAAAGAAGGAAGTCTGTGAAGCCCCCCTGTTTATTGGTACCAAACATTGATGAGACGTCACAGTTCTGTACAGATTAAAGAAAAGTGAACGCTGAAACTCCACCAGACATTGAATGTACTGTTTAACCATAGTCAAGGACTGATGTGCTGTTCCCTTTATAACAGGGTTACTCCCTGAAAGTTAGACACAAGAAGAGTATTATTGGACAATTTTTGTGTGGCTCTGGAGGAATTTCTCTGTAAACTGAACAGTTAGATAGGAGACATGTTATGTATCGCCTCTTTTTACACTTGAAAGACCATTCCTGTTATGCCATGCCCCCAGAGGACTCGTCATTCCACCTCCCATTTCAGCACGGTTCCCAGTTAGCCCATTTACCCCTGCCTATTTAATGCTGCTTCACACTCTCCCCTGTGCTCAGTATTAGTGTTTTTCCTGGTTAGAGCTTCCTCGACTTTTCGCAGTTAATTACTACTTGGTTTTTGGCTTCCTGACCCTGGTTTGTTCTCGGACTATGTCTCCTGGTTTTGTTTTGGTACTTTGGTTATCATTCTGGTTTTGACTCTTGGCTTCCTCACGGCTTACAGCTCCGCTTCTGGTTTTGTACTTTTGCACCGGTTTGTTTTACCACTTTTTTTTTACGGCTTTCGGACCTCAGACTGTTAAATCAACTACGCCTCTGGAGTTTGTCCTGGTTTTTCTGCATAGGGTCCTCATTAATATATTCTGGTTTCTTTCAAGAAATGACTAAATAAGAATTTTGGGTCAATGAGCTACCAGCAAGCGAATGAGCTAGCTAGGTCACATGAATAAATATGTGCAAGAGTCTTCATCTACATGGCTGGACAGCTTGCTTCATACTTCCACAACCCATTTTTTCTCCTGTGCATTGGTGGAGTATCCCAGGGGTATGATGAACTAGTTTGGGAATCCTCAGCTAACAGCTTGAGTGTGGCCGGCTGAGTGAGTACACATTCTTTCTGTCTTCTGCCCAGACACTTGACATCCACCCTTCAGCCTTGCAGGAAAATGTATCTTTGAAATGCAGGCACTCCAGCTACAGTGTGGTGTCAGGTTCACTATAGATCAGCCATTTCGAATGTTGATAATAGAGTAATAATATCTCAAATTCTGAATTATCAGGTGTTGTTTAAAACCAGAGAAATACAAACCCATTGTAGTTTTTCTGCTCTTTCTGGCAAGTACTGAATCTTGAATGTTAAACCTTTGCAAAACCCCTCTGAGCACTTGATCAAAACTGAAGCAATCAAAATTACTACAGTTTCCCCGTTACCTCATTGTTTGTGATCTGTGTAGGTTCAGGGTACGACAAATGAACAGTTGTTTCAGGTTTTACTTTACTACCAGTAAAATATCCAGCCTTTGATAATGAAACAGATGCTTGACAATGAACCTGAGGGATCTTCTGTGTGCTGGAAATCCAGACCTACAGAGAATATGATTTTTGGGAAAGATTTTACACAAACCAGATAATTGTAAGTTGAAGAAAACATTTTTATTTTGAATTAAAATACGATTTTTAACAGATGGGGACACAAGGGGTTATAACCTTTTAAACCTGAAGCTGTTAACACTACTTCACACCTGCATGTCAAGATCACGGTTTAAAAAAAAAAAACATCAAACCTTTGATTGAATGAGAATGTCATGATTGTTTGGCAACGATGTGAAACGTGACATTTTGTTACAGTTACCATCAGGAGATGGTACCATAATACATACCATGTACATACCATAATAATGGTTGTAAAGTTCTCAAAAACTTTCTCAGTCAAGAACGAGAATTCACGCAGGGAGCTGTGTAAGCATGCTTAGGCTGCAAAAGATCAATTAAAGAGGAAAAAAACGCTTTCAGAGAAATTGTTTAAAGGTGTGAAGAATAGAGTCCCAATTCAATTGCAGCCTAAACCTTTCCCCACACACCCTGCCCCCACTGTGATTGAAATATACACAAACAAAGCACTGAAAGCTTTACAGTACATGGCCTTTTCCCTTCCACTGGCACGAAACTTTACCTCCCATTTATTGAATTATTCTGTGTCTGAATCAAAGTGGGTGAGAGAGAGTAGGAAGAGACACATATAAAAGTGTAAAGGAACAAGTAATAGGTTTATTCCATGCTGAAAAAAAGAAGAAAGAGAACACAACGTTTCGGCCATGGAGCCTTCTTCAGGTGTGAGAGAGACAGGGCAGTAGGCAAAGGTAAAGTAGCGGGAGAACAAAGGTTGGGAGGGAGGAGGAGTGAGAGGCGGGAGCAGGGGACAGAAAGAGAGGCCAATCAAGAGGTGTGAAGTCAGAATGGGTGCAGAGAGGTGTGAAATGAAACTTCCAATGAATTGGAACTTCCAATTGCGACCCACCATATAAAAGTGTATACTGTCTTAATTTCAAATTATATTTTACCTATTATACATATTTTTTTACTTTATAAATTTGTATTTTACTTATTTTTTGATAGTCAGATTCAACATATATTTGAACAAATTCTTGTAAATTAATGTTTTTACAAGATGTGGAAGAAGTGCAACAAATTATTACATTGCTGATTTTAATATTATTGATTACTAATAGTTTATGCTAACACCTGACTTCCTTATTTAGATGTAAATAAAATATTGAACTGACATTCAGAAAAACAATCAAGAATAGTCTGTGATATTTGTATAGATTAAACTTTTCTAAATGCTTTTAAAAAATAGAAGCTGTAGAACAGTCTTTACGGTTAGTAGACGGTGCGCTATTTTGTCAACAACCTGCTAATCTGTTTAACACCTGTAGAAAACATGATTTTATTTCTGTAC